>NC_138300.1:58847500-59027500 GCF_965601325.2 Salmo salar
TTACCACAGAGGGTTCTACATAGAACCCTAAAGAGTTCTACCTGGAACCAAAAATGGTTCTATCCAATGGGGACAGCCATAGAACCCTTTCGGGAACCCTTTTTTCTGTTTTAACACATGGAACTGTTTTCAGAATCATTTAACTATTTAGATTTTTAGGTATAAAAAATATATATATAAAAAAAAAATATTTGATGAAACATAGAATTTTACCTTACTGCTATTAGCCGATAGAAACACACTGAATAACAGATTCATACATGGAAAAACAGATAGTCAAAAAAACGTATTAAAAGGACGTTTATTTTAAAGTGTCTGTCCTATACCTGAGAGATATAATAAAGATCAAGGAATTATTTAGATTTTTAAAATTCTTATAACTACCTCCATATACAGTACACTTCCATACATTATTCAACTGGTACCGTACTACATTCAGATGAGTCTTGTGAAGCCTGTGGGCGTCCTACAGCAAAACAACCAACAGTCTCACCTTATCATATTAGTGTTTAGGTCAAACTGTTCAGACTGAAGTTGGCAGATTGGAGTTACCGACTTCAGAAGTTGTCAGATCAGCAGTGTTGACTTCAGAAGTTGGCAGATCGGCGGTATGGACTTCAGAAGTTGGCAGATCGGCGGTATGGACTTCAGAAGTTGGCAGATCGGCGGTATGGACTTCAGAAGTTGGCAGATCGGCGGTATGGACTTCAGAAGTTGGCAGATCGGCGGTGTCGACTTCAGAAGTTGGCAGATCGACGGTATGGACTTCAGAAGTTGGCAGATCGGCGGTGTCGACTTCAGAAGTTGGCAGATCGGCGGTATCGACTTCAGAAGTTGGCAGGTCGGCGGTACCGCCTTCAGAAAGTAGCAGATCGGCGGTATGGACTTCAGAAGTTGGCAGATCGGCGGTGTCGACTTCAGAAGTTGGCAGATCGGCGGTACCGCCTTCAGAAAGTAGCAGATCGGCAGTACCGACTTCACACAAGTCCCGTGACGCTTGTGGGGGTCGTAGAGTCAATCCGTTCGGATGCTACAGACGTTTTCATGAGAAGAAAAATGTTTTCATGATGGGATGTCTCCTGGTCTGACAAACACCGCTGTAGCTCGGCCCCCTTTCACCTCAGATGTGGATGGGATGCAGTGTACCTGCATGTGCAGCCCTCGTCATGTGACTTTGTGGCGTAGTGTACCTGCATGTGCAGCCCTCGTCATGTGACTTTGTGGCGTAGTGTACCTGCATGTGCAGCCCTCGTTATGTGACTTTGTGGCGTAGTGCACCTGCATGTGCAGCCCTCATCATGTGACTTTGTGGCGTAGTGCACCTGCATGTGCAGCCCTCGTCATGTGACTTTGTGGCGTAGTGTACCTGCATGTGCAGCCCTCATCATGTGACTTTGTGGCGTTGTGTACCTGCATGTGCAGCCCTCGTCATGTGACTTTGTGGCGTAGTGTATGTATGTGTGTGTGTGGTTTTCATTCTGTTGTTGATGTGGCAGATTACTCGATGTTCTATCGTGACCATCTAGCTGGTGTTGTGACACAAGAAAGGGTCATTTCTCTCAAGAGTTAACTGATTTAACTTGTAATATATGCTGGCTAATTTCCTGTTACCAAATTTGTTACGGTGAATGTATACATTTCCCAAATTGACCTTCTCCTGTAACATACAGTGTGTATATATATGGAACACATGTAAGCCCTTTACGACTGCCCTTACTCAGTTAAACGGGTGTCCTGACTCTCTGAGGTCATTAAAGATCCCATTGCACTTATCATAAGAGTAGGGGTGTTAACCCTGGTGTCCTGGCTAAATTCCCAATCTGGCCCTCATACCATCATGGCCACCTAATCATCCCCAGCTTACAATTGGCTCATTCATCCCCCTCCTCTCCCCTGAAACTATTCCCCAGGTCGTTGATGTAAATGAGAATGTGTTCTCAGTCAACTTACCTGGTAATATAACGGTAAAATAAATAAATTAAATAAAGAGAAATTGTGACTTGCTTCAGCAGGCCCAAAATATTTTTTATGGCGGTCAAAGAAGTGTAAAATCTTCAAATGAGGTTTTCCAGTTTCGTTCATTGTGAAAATGGTGTTTTTCTTGTATAGTGTGTGTGTGTGTGTGTGTGTTCTGTATGTACAGTTGAAGTTGGAAGTTTACATACACTTAGGTTGGAGTCATTAAAACTCGTTTTTCAACCACTCCACAAATTTCTTGATAACAAATTATAGTTTTGGCAAGTCGGTTAGGACATCTACTTTGTGCATGACACAAGTAATTTTTTGCAACAATTGTTTACAGACAGATTATTTCACTTATAATTCACTGTATCACAATTCCAGTGGGTCAGAAGTTTACATACACTAAGTTGACTGTGCCTTTAAACAGCTTGGGAAATTACAGAAAATGATGTCATGGCTTTAGAAGCTTCTGAAAGGCTAATTGACATAATTTGAGTCAATTGGAGGTGTACCTGTGGATGTATTTCAAGGCCTACCTTCAAACTCAGTGCCTCTTTGCTTGACATCATGGGAAAATCAAAAGAAATCAGCCAAGACCTCAGAAAAAAATTGGAGACCTCCACATGTCTGGTTCATCCTTGGGAGCAATTTCCAAATGCCTGAATGTACCACGTTCATCTGTACAAACAATAGTACGCAAGTCTAAACACCATGGGACCACACAGCCGTCATACCGCTCAGGAAGGAGACGCGTTCTGTCTCCTAGAGATGAACGTACTTTGGTGCGAAACAACAGCAAAGGACCTTGTGAAGATGCTGGAGAAAACAGGTACAAAAGTATCTATATCCACAGTAAAACAAGTCCTGTATCGACATAACCTGAAAGGCCACTCAGCAAGGAAGAAGCCACTGCTCCAAAACCGCCATAAAAAAGCCAGACTACGGTTTGCAACTGCACATGGGGACAAAGATCATACTTTTTGGAGAAATGTCCTCTGGTCTGATGGAACAAAAATAGAACTGTTTGGCAACAATGACCATCGTTATGTTTGGAGGAAAAAGGGGGAGGCTTGCAAGTCAAAGAACACCATCCCAACCGTGAAGCACGGGGGTGGCAGCATCATGTTGTGGGGGTGCTTTGCTGCAGGAGGGACTGGTGCACTTCACAAAATAGATGGCATAATGAGGGAGGAAAATTATGTGGATATATTGAAGCAACATCTCAAGACATCAGTCAGGAAGTTAAAGCTTGGTCGCAAATGGGTCTTCCAAATGGACAATGACCCCATGCATACTTCCAAAGTTGTGGCAAAATGGCATAAGGAAAACAAAGTCAAGGTATTGGAGTGGCCATCACAAAGCCCTGACCTCAATCCTATAGAAAATGTGTGGGCAGAACTGAAAAAGCGTGTGCGAGCAAGGAGGCCTACAAACGTGACTCAGTTACACCAGCTCTGTCAGGAGGAATGGGCCAAAATGGGCCCAATTAAACTATTTAAAGGCAATGCTACCAAATACTAATTGAGTGTATGTAAACTTCTGACCCACTGGGAATGTGATGAAAGAAATAAAAGCTGAAATAAATAATTATCTCTACTATTATTCTGACATTTCACATTCTTAAAATAAAGTGGTGATCCTAACTGACCTAAAACAGGGAATTTTTACTAGGATTAAACATCAGGAATTGTGAAAAACTGAGTTTAAATGTATTTGGCAAAGGTGTATGTAAACTTCCAACTTCAACTGTATGTGTGCGTGTGTGTGTGTGCGTGCGTGCGTGTGTGTGTGTATAAACATGGTGTTATGCTGTGGTGGAAAGGAAAGATGTGTGTGAGTCTAGCCCGCCTGCCCACGGCTGGATGTCCCTGGATGTGTCTCAAATGGCACCATATACCCTGTAGCCCTGGTCAAAAGTAGTACACTATATAGGAATAGGGTGCCATTTGGGTCAAAAGTAGTACACTAGGGAGGAATAGGGTGCCATTTGATACACATAATCACTGTCTGTTGCCAGACGAAGCTGCAGTCTCAAGGATTGACTGACTGCTGAGGTTGACCTCTGACCCTTCATTTGAACCCTTGTGCAACATCAGGGTCCAGGATGCATTGCAAAAGGCCAAAATTCATGTTTCCAACTTTCCCTGCTTTCTCTTTTCTCTAAGAAGGAATCTTTGTTGAACACATGAACAGACAGGTAGGTTACATGGGGTTATAAAAAATATTTAAAAAACATACGGGTGCACAACTGGCGTGAGTCCCAAGAAGGAGTTTTACAAGCACATATAGGTCAGGAGGCGTGCTAAAGAGGAGAAGACGTCACTCCTCTGTTCTCGGTGCAGGCAGGCAGCTGAAAGAGTTTGTTGTCGTGGGAGAACAGGAAATCCTTGTGGTGGGTTAGCCATCGCCCGAACTTGCTTAACGCTGCACATCTTCAGGTGGATGTAGATTTATGCAGAGTTCATTCACAAAAAAAAGAAAAAAAGTAAGCTGGCTGGTAAAGTGAAGTAAAAGTGTGGGAGAGGTGTGTGAGCTGTTCTTCTGGCAGGGCAGAAGAGATGGGACGTGGATGGTGCACAGCGACGGCCTACAGTCACAGAGATGGGACGTGGACGGTGCACAGCGACGGCCTACAGTCACAGAGATGGGACGTGGACGGTGCACAGCGACGGCCTACAGTCACAGAGATGGGACGTGGACGGTGCACAGCGACGGCCTACAGTCACAAAGATGGGACGTGGACGGTGCACAGCGACGGCCTACAGTCACAGAGATGGGACGTGGACGGTGCACAGCGACGGCCTACAGTCACAGAGATGGGACGTGGACGGTGCACAGCGACGGCCTACAGTCACAGAGATGGGACGTGGACGGTGCACAGCGACGGCCTACAGTCACAGAGATGGGACGTGGACGGTGCACAGCGACGGCCTACAGTCACAGAGATGGGACGTGGACGGTGCACAGCGACGGCCTACAGTCACAGAGATGGGACGTGGACGGTGCACAGCGACGGCCTACAGTCACAGAGATGGGACGTGGACGGTGCACAGCGACGGCCTACAGTCACAGAGATGGGACGTGGACGGTGCACAGCGACGGCCTACAGTCACAGAGATGGGACGTGGACGGTGCACAGCGACGGCCTACAGTCACAGAGATGGGACGTGGACGGTGCACAGCGACGGCCTACAGTCACAGAGATGGGACGTGGACGGTGCACAGCGACGGCCTACAGTCACAGAGATGGGACGTGGACGGTGCACAGCGACGGCCTACAGTCACAGAGATGGGACGTGGACGGTGCACAGCGACGGCCTACAGTCACAAAGATGGGACGTGGACGGTGCACAGCGACGGCCTACAGTCACAGAGATGGGACGTGGACGGTGCACAGCGACGGCCTACAGTCACAGAGATGGGACGTGGACGGTGCACAGCGACGGCCTACAGTCACAGAGATGGGACGTGGACGGTGCACAGCGACGGCCTACAGTCACAGAGATGGGACGTGGACGGTGCACAGCGACGGCCTACAGTCACAGAGATGGGACGTGGAGGGTGCACAGCGACGGCCTACAGTCAGAGATGGGACGTGGAGGGTGCACAGCTACGGCCTACAGTCACAGAGATGGGACGTGGACGGTGCACAGCGACGGCCTACAGTCACAGAGATGGGACGTGGAGGGTGCACAGTGACGGCCTATAGTCACAGAGATGGGACCTGAAGAGCCCGCTTCCGTCATCCCCTCCCTCAGAGTTAAATACTATGAAGAAGGATGTGGTCTTTGATTAACTAAGAGAGAGATACTGTACTGGGGTCAGCCAAGGCAGCTACTGCTCAACTTTTTAAATGTTTTTTTTATTTCATCTTTATTTAACTAGGCAAGTCAATTAAGAACAAATGCTTATTTTACAATGACGGCCTACCCCGGCCTAACCCTCCCCGAATCCGGATGACGCTGTGCGCCACCCTGTGGGACTCTTGATCACGGCCGGGTTGTGATACAACCAGGGTCTGTAGTGACGCCTCCAGCAATGAGATGCAGTGCCTTAGACCGCTGTGATACAGCCTGGAATGGAACCAGGGTCTGTAGTGAAGCCTCTAGCACTGTGATGCAGTGCCTTTGACCGCTGTAATACAGCCTGGAATGGAACCAGGGTCTGTAGTGATGTCTCTAGCACTGAGATGTAGTGCCTTAGACCGCTGTGATACAGCCTGGAATGGAACCAGGGTCTGTAGTGATGTCTCTAGCCCTGAGATGCGGTGTCTTAGACCACTGTGTTACAGCCTGGAAGGTAAGCAGGGTCTGTAGTGACGCCTCTAGCCCTGAGATGCAGTGTCTTAGACCGCTGCCAGGTAATATCTAACAGGTAATATCTAACAGGTAATATCTAACAGGTAGTATCTAACAGGTAGTATCTAACAGGTAGTATCTAACAGGTAGTATCTAACAGGTAGTATCTAACAGGTAATATCTAACAGGTAATATCTAACAGGTAGTATCTAACAGGTAGTATCTAACAGGTAGTATCTAACAGGTAATATCTAACAGGTAATATCTAACAGGTAATATCTAACAGGTAATATCTAACAGGTAATATCTAACAGGTAGTATCTAACAGGTAATATCTAACAGGTAATATCTAACAGGTAATATCTAACAGGTAATATCTAACAGGTAGTATCTAACAGGTAGTATCTAACAGGTAGTATCTAACAGGTAATATCTAACAGGTAATATCTAACAGGTAGTAAGTATCTAACAGGTAGTATCTAACAGGTAGTATCTAACAGGTAGTATCTAACAGGTAGTATCTAACAGGTAATATCTAACAGGTAATATCTAACAGGTAATATCTAATATCTAACAGGTAATATCTAACAGGTAATATCTAACAGGTAATATCTAATATCTAACAGGTAATATCTAATAGGTAATATCTAACAGGTAAATATCTAATATCTAACAGGTAATATCTAACAGGTAATATCTAACAGGTAATATCTAACAGGTAATATCTAATATCTAACAGGTAATATCTAACAGGTAATATCTAATATCTAACAGGTAGTATCTAACAGGTAATATCTAACAGGTAATATCTAACAGGTAGTATCTAACAGGTAGTATCTAACAGGTAATATCTAACAGGTAATATCTAACAGGTAATATCTAACAGGTAATATCTAATATCTAACAGGTAGTATCTAACAGGTAATATCTAACAGGTAATATCTAATATCTAACAGGTAGTATCTAACAGGTAATATCTAACAGGTAATATCTAATATCTAACAGGTAGTATCTAACAGGTAATATCTAATATCTAACAGGTAATATCTAACAGGTAATATCTAACAGGTAATATCTAACAGGTAATATCTAACAGGTAATATCTAACAGGTAATATCTAATATCTAACAGGTAATATCTAACAGGTAATATCTAATATCTAACAGGTAGTATCTAACAGGTAATATCTAACAGGTAATATCTAACAGGTAATATCTAACAGGTAGTATCTAACAGGTAATATCTAACAGGTAATATCTAACAGGTAATATCTAATATCTAACAGGTAATATCTAACAGGTAATATCTAATATCTAACAGGTAGTATCTAACAGGTAATATCTAACAGGTAATATCTAACAGGTAATATCTAATATCTAACAGGTAGTATCTAACAGGTAATATCTAACAGGCAGTATCTAACAGGCATTATCTAACAGGCAATATCTAACAGGCAGTATCTAACAGGCAATATCTAACAGGTAATATCTAATATCTAACAGGCAGTATCTAACAGGTAATATCTAACAGGTAATATCTAATATCTAACAGGTAGTATCTAACAGGTAATATCTAACAGGTAATATCTAACAGGTAATATCCAACAGGCAATATCTAACAGGCAATATCTAACAGGCAGTATCTAACAGGCAGTATCTAACAGGCAGTATCTAACAGGCAGGATCTAACAGGCAGTATCTAACAGGCAGTATCTAACAGGCAATATCTAACAGGCAATATCTAACAGGAAATATCTAACAGGCAATATCTAACAGGCAATATCCAACAGGCAATATCCAACAGGCAATATCTAACAGGCAATATCTAACAGGCAATATCTAACAGGCAATATCTAACAGGTAATATCTAACAGGTAATATCTAACAGGTAGTATCTAACAGGTAGTATCTAATATCTAACAGGTAGTATCTAACAGGTAGTATCTAACAGGTAATATCTAACAGGTAATATCTAATATCTAACAGGTAATATCTAACAGGTAATATCTAATATCTAACAGGTAGTATCTAACAGGTAATATCTAACAGGTAATATCTAACAGGTAATATCTAATATCTAACAGGTAGTATCTAACAGGTAATATCTAACAGGCAGTATCTAACAGGCAATATCTAACAGGTAATATCTAATATCTAACAGGCAGTATCTAACAGGTAATATCTAACAGGTAATATCTAATATCTAACAGGTAGTATCTAACAGGTAATATCTAACAGGTAATATCTAACAGGCAGTATCTAACAGGCAATATCTAACAGGCAATATCTAACAGGCAATATCTAACAGGTAATATCTAACAGGTAGTATCTAATATCTAACAGGTAGTATCTAACAGGTAGTATCTAACAGGTAGTATCTAACAGGTAGTATCTAACAGGTAGTATCTAACAGGTAATATCTAACAGGTAATATCTAACATCTAACAGGTAATATCTAACAGGTAGTATCTAACAGGTAGTATCTAACAGGTAATATCTAACAGGTAGTATCTAACAGGTAGTATCTAACAGGTAATATCTAACAGGTAATATCTAACAGGTAATATCTAATATCTAACAGGTAGTATCTAACAGGTAGTATCTAACAGGTAATATCTAACAGGTAATATCTAACAGGTAATATCTAATATCTAACAGGTAGTATCTAACAGGTAGTATCTAACAGGTAGTATCTAACAGGTAATATCTAACAGGTAATATCTAACAGGTAATATCTAACAGGTAATATCTAACAGGTAGTATCTAACAGGTAGTATCTAACAGGTAATATCTAACAGGTAATATCTAACAGGTAGTATCTAACAGGTAGTATCTAACAGGTAGTATCTAACAGGTAATATCTAACAGGTAATATCTAACAGGTAGTATCTAACAGGTAGTATCTAACAGGTAGTATCTAACAGGTAGTATCTAACAGGTAATATCTAACAGGTAATATCTAACAGGTAATATCTAACAGGTAATATCTAATATCTAACAGGTAATATCTAACAGGTAATATCTAACAGGTAATATCTAATATCTAACAGGTAATATCTAATAGGTAATATCTAACAGGTAAATATCTAATATCTAACAGGTAATATCTAACAGGTAATATCTAACAGGTAATATCTAACAGGTAATATCTAATATCTAACAGGTAATATCTAACAGGTAATATCTAATATCTAACAGGTAGTATCTAACAGGTAATATCTAACAGGTAATATCTAACAGGTAGTATCTAACAGGTAGTATCTAACAGGTAATATCTAACAGGTAATATCTAACAGGTAATATCTAACAGGTAATATCTAATATCTAACAGGTAGTATCTAACAGGTAATATCTAACAGGTAATATCTAATATCTAACAGGTAGTATCTAACAGGTAATATCTAACAGGTAATATCTAATATCTAACAGGTAGTATCTAACAGGTAATATCTAATATCTAACAGGTAATATCTAACAGGTAATATCTAACAGGTAATATCTAACAGGTAATATCTAACAGGTAATATCTAACAGGTAATATCTAATATCTAACAGGTAATATCTAACAGGTAATATCTAATATCTAACAGGTAGTATCTAACAGGTAATATCTAACAGGTAATATCTAACAGGTAATATCTAACAGGTAGTATCTAACAGGTAATATCTAACAGGTAATATCTAACAGGTAATATCTAATATCTAACAGGTAATATCTAACAGGTAATATCTAATATCTAACAGGTAGTATCTAACAGGTAATATCTAACAGGTAATATCTAACAGGTAATATCTAATATCTAACAGGTAGTATCTAACAGGTAATATCTAACAGGCAGTATCTAACAGGCAATATCTAACAGGCAATATCTAACAGGTAATATCTAACAGGTAATATCTAACAGGTAATATCTAACAGGTAATATCTAATATCTAACAGGTAATATCTAACAGGTAGTATCTAACAGGTAGTATCTAACAGGTAGTATCTAACAGGTAGTATCTAACAGGTAGTATCTAACAGGTAGTATCTAACAGGTAATATCTAACAGGTAATATCTAACAGGTAATATCTAACAGGTAATATCTAACAGGTAATATCTAATATCTAACAGGTAATATCTAACAGGTAATATCTAACAGGTAATATCTAATATCTAACAGGTAATATCTAATAGGTAATATCTAACAGGTAAATATCTAATATCTAACAGGTAATATCTAACAGGTAATATCTAACAGGTAATATCTAACAGGTAATATCTAATATCTAACAGGTAATATCTAACAGGTAATATCTAATATCTAACAGGTAGTATCTAACAGGTAATATCTAACAGGTAATATCTAACAGGTAGTATCTAACAGGTAGTATCTAACAGGTAATATCTAACAGGTAATATCTAACAGGTAATATCTAACAGGTAATATCTAATATCTAACAGGTAGTATCTAACAGGTAATATCTAACAGGTAATATCTAATATCTAACAGGTAGTATCTAACAGGTAATATCTAACAGGTAATATCTAATATCTAACAGGTAGTATCTAACAGGTAATATCTAATATCTAACAGGTAATATCTAACAGGTAATATCTAACAGGTAATATCTAACAGGTAATATCTAACAGGTAATATCTAATATCTAACAGGTAATATCTAACAGGTAATATCTAATATCTAACAGGTAGTATCTAACAGGTAATATCTAACAGGTAATATCTAACAGGTAATATCTAACAGGTAGTATCTAACAGGTAATATCTAACAGGTAATATCTAACAGGTAATATCTAATATCTAACAGGTAATATCTAACAGGTAATATCTAATATCTAACAGGTAGTATCTAACAGGTAATATCTAACAGGTAATATCTAACAGGTAATATCTAATATCTAACAGGTAGTATCTAACAGGTAATATCTAACAGGCAGTATCTAACAGGCAATATCTAACAGGCAATATCTAACAGGCAGTATCTAACAGGCAATATCTAAACGGTAATATCTAATATCTAACAGGCAGTATCTAACAGGTAATATCTAACAGGTAATATCTAATATCTAACAGGTAGTATCTAACAGGTAATATCTAACAGGTAATATCTAACAGGTAATATCCAACAGGCAATATCTAACAGGCAATATCTAACAGGCAGTATCTAACAGGCAGTATCTAACAGGCAGTATCTAACAGGCAGTATCTAACAGGCAGTATCTAACAGGCAGTATCTAACAGGCAGTATCTAACAGGCAGTATCTAACAGGCAGTATCTAACAGGCAATATCTAACAGGCAATATCTAACAGGAAATATCTAACAGGCAATATCTAACAGGCAATATCTAACAGGCAATATCTAACAGGCAATATCTAACAGGCAATATCTAACAGGCAATATCTAACAGGCAATATCTAACAGGTAATATCTAACAGGTAATATCTAATATCTAACAGGTAGTATCTAACAGGTAATATCTAACAGGTAATATCTAATATCTAACAGGTAGTATCTAACAGGTAATATCTAATATCTAACAGGTAATATCTAACAGGTAATATCTAACAGGTAATATCTAACAGGTAATATCTAACAGGTAATATCTAATATCTAACAGGTAATATCTAACAGGTAATATCTAATATCTAACAGGTAGTATCTAACAGGTAATATCTAACAGGTAATATCTAACAGGTAATATCTAACAGGTAGTATCTAACAGGTAATATCTAACAGGTAATATCTAACAGGTAATATCTAATATCTAACAGGTAATATCTAACAGGTAATATCTAATATCTAACAGGTAGTATCTAACAGGTAATATCTAACAGGTAATATCTAACAGGTAATATCTAATATCTAACAGGTAGTATCTAACAGGTAATATCTAACAGGCAGTATCTAACAGGCAATATCTAACAGGCAATATCTAACAGGCAGTATCTAACAGGCAATATCTAAACGGTAATATCTAATATCTAACAGGCAGTATCTAACAGGTAATATCTAACAGGTAATATCTAATATCTAACAGGTAGTATCTAACAGGTAATATCTAACAGGTAATATCTAACAGGTAATATCCAACAGGCAATATCTAACAGGCAATATCTAACAGGCAGTATCTAACAGGCAGTATCTAACAGGCAGTATCTAACAGGCAGTATCTAACAGGCAGTATCTAACAGGCAGTATCTAACAGGCAGTTTCTAACAGGCAGTATCTAACAGGCAGTATCTAACAGGCAATATCTAACAGGCAATATCTAACAGGAAATATCTAACAGGCAATATCTAACAGGCAATATCTAACAGGCAATATCTAACAGGCAATATCTAACAGGCAATATCTAACAGGCAATATCTAACAGGCAATATCTAACAGGTAATATCTAACAGGTAATATCTAACAGGTAATATCTAACAGGTAATATCTAACAGGTAGTATCTAACAGGTAGTATCTAATATCTAACAGGTAGTATCTAACAGGTAGTATCTAACAGGTAATATCTAACAGGTAATATCTAATATCTAACAGGTAATATCTAACAGGTAATATCTAATATCTAACAGGTAGTATCTAACAGGTAATATCTAACAGGTAAAATCTAACAGGTAATATCTAATATCTAACAGGTAGTATCTAACAGGTAATATCTAACAGGCAGTATCTAACAGGCAATATCTAACAGGTAATATCTAATATCTAACAGGCAGTATCTAACAGGTAATATCTAACAGGTAATATCTAATATCTAACAGGTAATATCTAACAGGTAATATCTAACAGGTAATATCTAACAGGCAGTATCTAACAGGCAGTATCTAACAGGCAGTATCTAACAGGCAGTATCTAACAGGCAGTATCTAACAGGCAATATCTAACAGGCAATATCTAACAGGCAATATCTAACAGGCAATATCTAACAGGCAATATCTAACAGGCAATATCTAACAGGCAATATCTAACAGGTAATATCTAACAGGTAATATCTAACAGGTCAAATCTAACAGGTAATATCTAACAGGTAATATCTAACAGGTAGTATCTAATATCTAACAGGTAGTATCTAACAGGTAGTATCTAACAGGTAGTATCTAACAGGTAGTATCTAACAGGTAGTATCTAACAGGTAATATCTAACAGGTAATATCTAACATCTAACAGGTAATATCTAACAGGTAGTATCTAACAGGTAATATCTAACAGGTAGTATCTAACAGGTAGTATCTAACAGGTAGTATCTAACAGGTAATATCTAACAGGTAATATCTAACAGGTAATATCTAATATCTAACAGGTAGTATCTAACAGGTAGTATCTAACAGGTAATATCTAACAGGTAATATCTAACAGGTAATATCTAATATCTAACAGGTAGTATCTAACAGGTAGTATCTAACAGGTAGTATCTAACAGGTAATATCTAACAGGTAATATCTAACATCTAACAGGTAATATCTAACAGGTAGTATCTAACAGGTAGTATCTAACAGGTAGTATCTAACAGGTAGTATCTAACAGGTAATATCTAACAGGTAATATCTAACAGGTAATATCTAATATCTAACAGGTAGTATCTAACAGGTAATATCTAATATCTAACAGGTAGTATCTAACAGGTAGTATCTAACAGGTAATATCTAACAGGTAATATCTAACAGGTAATATCTAACAGGTAATATCTAACAGGTAGTATCTAACAGGTAATATCTAACAGGTAATATCTAACAGGTAATATCTAACAGGTAATATTTAATATCTAACAGGTAATATCTAACAGGTAATATCTAATATCTAATAGGTAATATCTAACAGGTAATATCTAATATCTAACAGGTAGTATCTAACAGGTAGTATCTAACAGGTAGTATCTAACAGGTAGTATCTAACAGGTAATATCTAACAGGTAATATCTAACAGGTAGTATCTAACAGGTAGTATCTAACAGGTAGTATCTAACAGGTAGTATCTAACAGGTAATATCTAACAGGTAATATCTAACAGGTAATATCTAACAGGTAATATCTAATATCTAACAGGTAATATCTAACAGGTAATATCTAACAGGTAATATCTAATATCTAACAGGTAATATCTAATAGGTAATATCTAACAGGTAAATATCTAATATCTAACAGGTAATATCTAACAGGTAATATCTAACAGGTAATATCTAACAGGTAATATCTAACAGGTAATATCTAATATCTAACAGGTAATATCTAACAGGTAATATCTAATATCTAACAGGTAGTATCTAACAGGTAATATCTAACAGGTAATATCTAACAGGTAGTATCTAACAGGTAGTATCTAACAGGTAATATCTAACAGGTAATATCTAACAGGTAATATCTAACAGGTAATATCTAATATCTAACAGGTAGTATCTAACAGGTAATATCTAACAGGTAATATCTAATATCTAACAGGTAGTATCTAACAGGTAATATCTAACAGGTAATATCTAACAGGTAGTATCTAACAGGTAATATCTAACAGGTAATATCTAACAGGTAATATCTAACAGGTAATATCTAACAGGTAATATCTAATATCTAACAGGTAATATCTAACAGGTAATATCTAATATCTAATAGGTAATATCTAACAGGTAATATCTAATATCTAACAGGTAGTATCTAACAGGTAGTATCTAACAGGTAGTATCTAACAGGTAGTATCTAACAGGTAGTATCTAACAGGTAATATCTAACAGGTAATATCTAACAGGTAATATCTAACAGGTAATATCTAATATCTAACAGGTAATATCTAATAGGTAATATCTAACAGGTAAATATCTAATATCTAACAGGTAATATCTAGCAGGTAATATCTAACAGGTAATATCTAACAGGTAATATCTAACAGGTAATATCTAATATCTAACAGGTAATATCTAACAGGTAATATCTAATATCTAACAGGTAGTATCTAACAGGTAATATCTAACAGGTAATATCTAACAGGTAGTATCTTACAGGTAGTATCTAACAGGTAATATCTAACAGGTAATATCTAACAGGTAATATCTAACAGGTAATATCTAATATCTAACAGGTAGTATCTAACAGGTAATATCTAACAGGTAATATCTAATATCTAACAGGTAGTATCTAACAGGTAATATCTAACAGGTAATATCTAATATCTAACAGGTAGTATCTAACAGGTAATATCTAACAGGTAATATCTAATATCTAACAGGTAGTATCTAACAGGTAATATCTAACAGGCAATATCTAACAGGCAATATCTAACAGGCAATATCTAACAGGCAATATCTAACAGGTAATATCTAACAGGTAGTATCTAACAGGTAATATCTAACAGGTAATATCTAATATCTAACAGGTAGTATCTAACAGGTAATATCTAACAGGTAATATCTAACAGGTAATATCTAACAGGTAATATCTAACAGGTAATATCTAACAGGTAACAGGTAATATCTAACAGGTAATATCTAATATCTAACAGGTAGTATCTAACAGGTAAATATCTAACAGGTAATATCTAACAGGTAGTATCTAACAGGTAATATCTAACAGGTAATATCTAACAGGTAATATCTAACAGGTAGTATCTAACAGGTAGTATCTAACAGGTAATATCTAATATCTAACAGGTAATATCTAACAGGTAATATCTAATATCTAACAGGTAGTATCTAACAGGTAATATCTAACAGGTAATATCTAACAGGTAATATCTAATATCTAACAGGTAGTATCTAACAGGTAATATCTAACAGGCAGTATCTAACAGGCAATATCTAACAGGCAATATCTAACAGGCAGTATCTAACAGGCAATATCTAACAGGTAATATCTAATATCTAACAGGTAGTATCTAACAGGTAATATCTAACAGGTAATATCTAACAGGTAATATCTAACAGGTAATATCTAACAGGCAATATCTAACAGGCAATATCTAACAGGCAGTATCTAACAGGCAGTATGTAACAGAAAGTATCTAACAGGCAGTATCTAACAGGCAGTATCTAACAGGCAGTATCTAACAGGCAGTATCTAACAGGCAGTATCTAACAAGCAATATCTAACAGGCAATATCTAACAGGCAATATCTAACAGGCAATATCTAACAGGCAATATCTAACAGGCAATATCTAACAGGTAATATCTAACAGGTAATATCTAACAGGTAATATCTAACAGGTAATATCTAACAGGTAATATCTAACAGGTAGTATCTAACAGGTAGTATCTAATATCTAACAGGTAGTATCTAACAGGTAGTATCTAACAGGTAATATCTAACAGGTAATATCTAATATCTAACAGGTAATATCTAACAGGTAATATCTAATATCTAACAGGTAGTATCTAACAGGTAATATCTAACAGGCAGTATCTAACAGGCAATATCTAACAGGTAATATCTAATATCTAACAGGCAGTATCTAACAGGTAATATCTAACAGGTAATATCTAATATCTAACAGGTAATATCTAACAGGTAATATCTAACAGGTAATATCTAACAGGTAATATCTAACAGGTAATATCTAACAGGCAGTATCTAACAGGCAGTATCTAACAGGCAGTATCTAACAGGCAGTATCTAACAGGCAGTATCTAACAGGCAATATCTAACAGGCAATATCTAACAGGCAATATCTAACAGGTAATATCTAACAGGTAATATCTAACAGGTAATATCTAACAGGTAATATCTAACAGGTAGTATCTAACAGGTAGTATCTAACAGGTAGTATCTAACAGGTAGTATCTAACAGGTAATATCTAACAGGTAATATCTAACAGGTAGTATCTAACAGGTAGTATCTAACAGGTAGTATCTAACAGGTAGTATCTAACAGGTAGTATCTAACAGGTAGTATCTAACAGGTAGTATCTAACAGGTAGTATCTAACAGGTAATATCTAACAGGTAATATCTAACAGGTAATATCTAACAGGTAATATCTAACAGGTAATATCTAATATCTAACAGGTAATATCTAACAGGTAATATCTAACAGGTAATATCTAATATCTAACAGGTAATATCTAATAGGTAATATCTAACAGGTAAATATCTAATATCTAACAGGTAATATCTAACAGGTAATATCTAACAGGTAATATCTAACAGGTAATATCTAACAGGTAATATCTAATATCTAACAGGTAATATCTAACAGGTAATATCTAATATCTAACAGGTAGTATCTAACAGGTAATATCTAACAGGTAATATCTAACAGGTAGTATCTAACAGGTAGTATCTAACAGGTAGTATCTAACAGGTAATATCTAACAGGTAATATCTAACAGGTAATATCTAATATCTAACAGGTAGTATCTAACAGGTAATATCTAACAGGTAATATCTAATATCTAACAGGTAGTATCTAACAGGTAATATCTAACAGGTAATATCTAATATCTAACAGGTAGTATCTAACAGGTAATATCTAATATCTAACAGGTAATATCTAACAGGTAATATCTAACAGGTAATATCTAACAGGTAATATCTAACAGGTAATATCTAACAGGTAATATCTAATATCTAACAGGTAATATCTAACAGGTAATATCTAATATCTAACAGGTAGTATCTAACAGGTAATATCTAACAGGTAATATCTAACAGGTAATATCTAACAGGTAGTATCTAACAGGTAATATCTAACAGGTAATATCTAACAGGTAATATCTAATATCTAACAGGTAATATCTAACAGGTAATATCTAATATCTAACAGGTAGTATCTAACAGGTAATATCTAACAGGTAATATCTAACAGGTAATATCTAATATCTAACAGGTAGTATCTAACAGGTAATATCTAACAGGCAGTATCTAACAGGCAATATCTAACAGGCAATATCTAACAGGCAGTATCTAACAGGCAATATCTAACAGGTAATATCTACTATCTAACAGGCAGTATCTAACAGGTAATATCTAACAGGTAATATCTAATATCTAACAGGTAGTATCTAACAGGTAATATCTAACAGGCAATATCTAACAGGCAATATCTAACAGGCAATATCTAACAGGCAATATCTAACAGGTAATATCTAACAGGTAGTATCTAACAGGTAGTATCTAACAGGTAATATCTAACAGGTAATATCTAATATCTAACAGGTAATATCTAACAGGTAATATCTAATATCTAACAGGTAGTATCTAACAGGTAATATCTAACAGGTAATATCTAACAGGTAATATCTAATATCTAACAGGTAGTATCTAACAGGTAATATCTAACAGGCAGTATCTAACAGGCAATATCTAACAGGTAATATCTAATATCTAACAGGCAGTATCTAACAGGTAATATCTAACAGGTAATATCTAATATCTAACAGGTAGTATCTAACAGGTAATATCTAACAGGTAATATCTAACAGGTAATATCTAACAGGTAATATCTAACAGGCAGTATCTAACAGGCAGTATCTAACAGGCAGTATCTAACAGGCAGTATCTAACAGGCAGTATCTAACAGGCAATATCTAACAGGCAATATCTAACAGGCAATATCTAACAGGCAATATCTAACAGGCAATATCTAACAGGCAATATCTAACAGGCAATATCTAACAGGTAATATCTAACAGGTAATATCTAACAGGTAATATCTAACAGGTAATATCTAACAGGTAGTATCTAATATCTAACAGGTAGTATCTAACAGGTAGTATCTAACAGGTAGTATCTAACAGGTAATATCTAACAGGTAATATCTAACATCTAACAGGTAATATCTAACAGGTAGTATCTAACAGGTAGTATCTAACAGGTAATATCTAACAGGTAGTATCTAACAGGTAGTATCTAACAGGTAATATCTAACAGGTAATATCTAATATCTAACAGGTAGTATCTAACAGGTAGTATCTAACAGGTAATATCTAACAGGTAATATCTAACAGGTAATATCTAATATCTAACAGGTAGTATCTAACAGGTAATATCTAACAGGTAATATCTAACATCTAACAGGTAATATCTAACAGGTAGTATCTAACAGGTAGTATCTAACAGGTAGTATCTAACAGGTAATATCTAACAGGTAATATCTAACAGGTAATATCTAATATCTAACAGGTAGTATCTAACAGGTAATATCTAATATCTAACAGGTAGTATCTAACAGGTAGTATCTAACAGGTAATATCTAACAGGTAATATCTAACAGGTAATATCTAACAGGTAATATCTAACAGGTAATATCTAACAGGTAGTATCTAACAGGTAATATCTAACAGGTAATATCTAACAGGTAATATCTAACAGGTAATATCTAATATCTAACAGGTAATATCTAACAGGTAATATCTAATATCTAATAGGTAATATCTAACAGGTAATATCTAATATCTAACAGGTAGTATCTAACAGGTAGTATCTAACAGGTAGTATCTAACAGGTAGTATCTAACAGGTAGTATCTAACAGGTAATATCTAACAGGTAATATCTAACAGGTAGTATCTAACAGGTAGTATCTAACAGGTAGTATCTAACAGGTAGTATCTAACAGGTAATATCTAACAGGTCATATCTAACAGGTAATATCTAACAGGTAATATCTAATATCTAACAGGTAATATCTAACAGGTAATATCTAACAGGAAATATCTAATATCTAACAGGTAATATCTAATAGGTAATATCTAACAGGTAAATATCTAATATCTAACAGGTAATATCTAACAGGTAATATCTAACAGGTAATATCTAACAGGTAATATCTAATATCTAACAGGTAATATCTAACAGGTAATATCTAATATCTAACAGGTAGTATCTAACAGGTAATATCTAACAGGTAATATCTAACAGGTAGTATCTAACAGGTAGTATCTAACAGGTAATATCTAACAGGTAATATCTAACAGGTAATATCTAACAGGTAATATCTAATATCTAACAGGTAGTATCTAACAGGTAATATCTAACAGGTAATATCTAATATCTAACAGGTAGTATCTAACAGGTAATATCTAACAGGTAATATCTAACAGGTAGTATCTAACAGGTAATATCTAACAGGTAATATCTAACAGGTAATATCTAACAGGTAATATCTAACAGGTAATATCTAACAGGTAATATCTAATATCTAACAGGTAATATCTAACAGGTAATATCTAATATCTAATAGGTAATATCTAACAGGTAATATCTAATATCTAACAGGTAGTATCTAACAGGTAGTATCTAACAGGTAGTATCTAACAGGTAGTATCTAACAGGTAGTATCTAACAGGTAATATATAACAGGTAATATCTAACAGGTAGTATCTAACAGGTAGTATCTAACAGGTAGTATCTAACAGGTAATATCTAACAGGTAATATCTAACAGGTATTATCTAACAGGTAATATCTAATATCTAACAGGTAATATCTAACAGGTAATATCTAACAGGTAATATCTAATATCTAACAGGTAATATCTAATAGGTAATATCTAACAGGTAAATATCTAATATCTAACAGGTAATATCTAACAGGTAATATCTAACAGGTAATATCTAACAGGTAATATCTAATATCTAACAGGTAATATCTAACAGGTAATATCTAATATCTAACAGGTAGTATCTAACAGGTAATATCTAACAGGTAATATCTAACAGGTAGTATCTAACAGGTAGTATCTAACAGGTAATATCTAACAGGTAATATCTAACAGGTAATATCTAACAGGTAATATCTAATATCTAACAGGTAGTATCTAACAGGTAATATCTAACAGGTAATATCTAATATCTAACAGGTAGTATCTAACAGGTAATATCTAACAGGTAATATCTAATATCTAACAGGTAGTATCTAACAGGTAATATCTAACAGGTAATATCTAACAGGTAATATCTAACAGGTAATATCTAATATCTAACAGGTAATATCTAACAGGTAATATCTAATATCTAACAGGTAGTATCTAACAGGTAATATCTAACAGGTAATATCTAACAGGTAGTATCTAACAGGTAATATCTAACAGGTAATATCTAACAGGTAATATCTAACAGGTAGTATCTAACAGGTAGTATCTAACAGGTAATATCTAATATCTAACAGGTAATATCTAATATCTAACAGGTAGTATCTAACAGGTAATATCTAACAGGTAATATCTAACAGGTAATATCTAATATCTAACAGGTAGTATCTAACAGGTAATATCTAACAGGCAGTATCTAACAGGCAATATCTAACAGGCAATATCTAACAGGCAGTATCTAACAGGCAATATCTAACAGGTAATATCTAATATCTAACAGGTAGTATCTAACAGGTAATATCTAACAGGTAATATCTAACAGGTAATATCTAACAGGTAATATCTAACAGGCAATATCTAACAGGCAATATCTAACAGGCAGTATCTAACAGGCAGTATCTAACAGAAAGTATCTAACAGGCAGTATCTAACAGGCAGTATCTAACAGGCAGTATCTAACAGGCAGTATCTAACAGGCAGTATCTAACAGGCAGTATCTAACAGGCAATATCTAACAGGCAATATCTAACAGGCAATATCTAACAGGCAATATCTAACAGGCAATATCTAACAGGCAATATCTAACAGGCAATATATAACAGGCAATATCTAACAGGCAATATCTAACAGGCAATATCTAACAGGTAATATCTAACAGGTAGTATCTAACAGGTAGTATCTAATATCTAACAGGTAGTATCTAACAGGTAGTATCTAACAGGTAATATCTAACAGGTAATATCTAGTATCTAACAGGTAATATCTAACAGGTAATATCTAATATCTAACAGGTAGTATCTAACAGGTAATATCTAACAGGTAATATCTAACAGGTAATATCTAATATCTAACAGGTAGTATCTAACAGGTAATATCTAACAGGCAGTATCTAACAGGCAATATCTAACAGGTAATATCTAATATCTAACAGGCAGTATCTAACAGGTAATATCTAACAGGTAATATCTAATATCTAACAGGTAATATCTAACAGGTAATATCTAACAGGTAATATCTAACAGGTAATATCTAACAGGTAATATCTAACAGGTAATATCTAACAGGCAGTATCTAACAGGCAGTATCTAACAGGCAGTATCTAACAGGCAGTATCTAACAGGCAGTATCTAACAGGCAGTATCTAACAGGCAGTATCTAACAGGCAATATCTAACAGGCAATATCTAACAGGCAATATCTAACAGGCAATATCTAAAAGGCAATATCTTACAGGCAATATCTAACAGGCAATATCTAACAGGCAATATCTAACAGGTAATATCTAACAGGTAATATCTAACAGGTAATATCTAACAGGTAGTATCTAATATCTAACAGGTAGTATCTAACAGGTAGTATCTAACAGGTAGTATCTAACAGGTAGTATCTAACAGGTAGTATCTAACAGGTAATATCTAACAGGTAGTATCTAACAGGTAGTATCTAACAGGTAATATCTAACAGGTAGTATCTAACAGGTAATATCTAACACATAATATCTAACAGGTAATATCTAATATCTAACAGGTAGTATCTAACAGGTAGTATCTAACAGGTAATATCTAACAGGTAATATCTAACAGGTAATATATAATATCAAACAGGTAGTATCTAACAGGTAGTATCTAACAGGTAGTATCTAACAGGTAATATCTAACAGGTAATATCTAACATCTAACAGGTAATATCTAACAGGTAGTATCTAACAGGTAGTATCTAACAGGTAGTATCTAACAGGTAATATCTAACAGGTAATATCTAACAGGTAATATCTAATATCTAACAGGTAGTATCTAACAGGTAATATCTAATATCTAACAGGTAGTATCTAACAGGTAGTATCTAACAGGTAATATCTAACAGGTAATATCTAACAGGTAATATCTAACAGGTAATATCTAACAGGTAATATCTAACAGGTAGTATCTAACAGGTAATATCTAACAGGTAATATCTAACAGGTAATATCTAACAGGTAATATCTAACAGGTAATATCTAATATCTAACAGGTAATATCTAACAGGTAATATCTAATATCTAATAGGTAATATCTAACAGGTAATATCTAATATCTAACAGGTAGTATCTAACAGGTAATATCTAATATCTAACAGGTAGTATCTAACAGGTAATATCTAACAGGTAATATCTAACAGGTAATATCTAACAGGTAGTATCTAACAGGTAATATCTAACAGGTAATATCTAACAGGTAATATCTAACAGGTAATATCTAACAGGTAATATCTAACAGGTAATATCTAACAGGTAATATCTAACAGGCAATATCTAACAGGCAATATCTAACAGGTAACATCTAACAGGTAATATCTAACAGGTAATATCTAACAGGTAATATCTAATATCTAACAGGTAATATCTAATAGGTAATATCTAACAGGTAAATATCTAATATCTAACAGGTAATATCTAACAGGTAATATCTAACAGGTAATATCTAACAGGTAATATCTAATATCTAACAGGTAATATCTAACAGGTAATATCTAATATCTAACAGGTAGTATCTAACAGGTAATATCTAACAGGTAATATCTAACAGGTAGTATCTAACAGGTAGTATCTAACAGGTAATATCTAACAGGTAATATCTAACAGGTAATATCTAACAGGTAATATCTAATATCTAACAGGTAGTATCTAACAGGTAATATCTAACAGGTAATATCTAACAGGTAATATCTAATATCTAACAGGTAGTATCTAACAGGTAATATCTAACAGGCAGTATCTAACAGGCAATATCTAACAGGTAATATCTAATATCTAACAGGCAGTATCTAACAGGTAATATCTAACAGGTAATATCTAATATCTAACAGGTAGTATCTAACAGGTAATATCTAACAGGTAATATCTAACAGGTAATATCTAACAGGTAATATCTAACAGGCAGTATCTAACAGGCAGTATCTAACAGGCAGTATCTAACAGGCAGTATCTAACAGGCAGTATCTAACAGGCAATATCTAACAGGCAATATCTAACAGGCAATATCTAACAGGCAATATCTAACAGGCAATATCTAACAGGCAATATCTAACAGGCAATATCTAACAGGTAATATCTAACAGGTAATATCTAACAGGTAATATCTAACAGGTAATATCTAACAGGTAGTATCTAATATCTAACAGGTAGTATCTAACAGGTAGTATCTAACAGGTAGTATCTAACAGGTAATATCTAACAGGTAATATCTAACATCTAACAGGTAATATCTAACAGGTAGTATCTAACAGGTAGTATCTAACAGGTAGTATCTAACAGGTAATATCTAACAGGTAATATCTAATATCTAACAGGTAGTATCTAACAGGTAGTATCTAACAGGTAATATCTAACAGGTAATATCTAATATCTAACAGGTAGTATCTAACAGGTAGTATCTAACAGGTAATATCTAACAGGTAATATCTAACAGGTAATATCTAATATCTAACAGGTAGTATCTAACAGGTAATATCTAACAGGTAATATCTAACATCTAACAGGTAATATCTAACAGGTAGTATCTAACAGGTAGTATCTAACAGGTAGTATCTAACAGGTAATATCTAACAGGTAATATCTAACAGGTAATATCTAATATCTAACAGGTAGTATCTAACAGGTAATATCTAATATCTAACAGGTAGTATCTAACAGGTAGTATCTAACAGGTAATATCTAACAGGTAATATCTAACAGGTAATATCTAACAGGTAATATCTAACAGGTAATATCTAACAGGTAGTATCTAACAGGTAATATCTAACAGGTAATATCTAACAGGTAATATCTAACAGGTAATATCTAATATCTAACAGGTAATATCTAACAGGTAATATCTAATATCTAATAGGTAATATCTAACAGGTAATATCTAATATCTAACAGGTAGTATCTAACAGGTAGTATCTAACAGGTAGTATCTAACAGGTAGTATCTAACAGGTAGTATCTAACAGGTAATATCTAACAGGTAATATCTAACAGGTAGTATCTAACAGGTAGTATCTAACAGGTAGTATCTAACAGGTAGTATCTAACAGGTAATATCTAACAGGTCATATCTAACAGGTAATATCTAACAGGTAATATCTAATATCTAACAGGTAATATCTAACAGGTAATATCTAACAGGAAATATCTAATATCTAACAGGTAATATCTAATAGGTAATATCTAACAGGTAAATATCTAATATCTAACAGGTAATATCTAACAGGTAATATCTAACAGGTAATATCTAACAGGTAATATCTAATATCTAACAGGTAATATCTAACAGGTAATATCTAATATCTAACAGGTAGTATCTAACAGGTAATATCTAACAGGTAATATCTAACAGGTAGTATCTAACAGGTAGTATCTAACAGGTAATATCTAACAGGTAATATCTAACAGGTAATATCTAACAGGTAATATCTAATATCTAACAGGTAGTATCTAACAGGTAATATCTAACAGGTAATATCTAATATCTAACAGGTAGTATCTAACAGGTAATATCTAACAGGTAATATCTAACAGGTAGTATCTAACAGGTAATATCTAACAGGTAATATCTAACAGGTAATATCTAACAGGTAATATCTAACAGGTAATATCTAACAGGTAATATCTAATATCTAACAGGTAATATCTAACAGGTAATATCTAATATCTAATAGGTAATATCTAACAGGTAATATCTAATATCTAACAGGTAGTATCTAACAGGTAGTATCTAACAGGTAGTATCTAACAGGTAGTATCTAACAGGTAGTATCTAACAGGTAATATATAACAGGTAATATCTAACAGGTAGTATCTAACAGGTAGTATCTAACAGGTAGTATCTAACAGGTAATATCTAACAGGTAATATCTAACAGGTATTATCTAACAGGTAATATCTAATATCTAACAGGTAATATCTAACAGGTAATATCTAACAGGTAATATCTAATATCTAACAGGTAATATCTAATAGGTAATATCTAACAGGTAAATATCTAATATCTAACAGGTAATATCTAACAGGTAATATCTAACAGGTAATATCTAACAGGTAATATCTAATATCTAACAGGTAATATCTAACAGGTAATATCTAATATCTAACAGGTAGTATCTAACAGGTAATATCTAACAGGTAATATCTAACAGGTAGTATCTAACAGGTAGTATCTAACAGGTAATATCTAACAGGTAATATCTAACAGGTAATATCTAACAGGTAATATCTAATATCTAACAGGTAGTATCTAACAGGTAATATCTAACAGGTAATATCTAATATCTAACAGGTAGTATCTAACAGGTAATATCTAACAGGTAATATCTAATATCTAACAGGTAGTATCTAACAGGTAATATCTAACAGGTAATATCTAACAGGTAATATCTAACAGGTAATATCTAATATCTAACAGGTAATATCTAACAGGTAATATCTAATATCTAACAGGTAGTATCTAACAGGTAATATCTAACAGGTAATATCTAACAGGTAGTATCTAACAGGTAATATCTAACAGGTAATATCTAACAGGTAATATCTAACAGGTAGTATCTAACAGGTAGTATCTAACAGGTAATATCTAATATCTAACAGGTAATATCTAATATCTAACAGGTAGTATCTAACAGGTAATATCTAACAGGTAATATCTAACAGGTAATATCTAATATCTAACAGGTAGTATCTAACAGGTAATATCTAACAGGCAGTATCTAACAGGCAATATCTAACAGGCAATATCTAACAGGCAGTATCTAACAGGCAATATCTAACAGGTAATATCTAATATCTAACAGGTAGTATCTAACAGGTAATATCTAACAGGTAATATCTAACAGGTAATATCTAACAGGTAATATCTAACAGGCAATATCTAACAGGCAATATCTAACAGGCAGTATCTAACAGGCAGTATCTAACAGAAAGTATCTAACAGGCAGTATCTAACAGGCAGTATCTAACAGGCAGTATCTAACAGGCAGTATCTAACAGGCAGTATCTAACAGGCAGTATCTAACAGGCAATATCTAACAGGCAATATCTAACAGGCAATATCTAACAGGCAATATCTAACAGGCAATATCTAACAGGCAATATCTAACAGGCAATATATAACAGGCAATATCTAACAGGCAATATCTAACAGGCAATATCTAACAGGTAATATCTAACAGGTAGTATCTAACAGGTAGTATCTAATATCTAACAGGTAGTATCTAACAGGTAGTATCTAACAGGTAATATCTAACAGGTAATATCTAGTATCTAACAGGTAATATCTAACAGGTAATATCTAATATCTAACAGGTAGTATCTAACAGGTAATATCTAACAGGTAATATCTAACAGGTAATATCTAATATCTAACAGGTAGTATCTAACAGGTAATATCTAACAGGCAGTATCTAACAGGCAATATCTAACAGGTAATATCTAATATCTAACAGGCAGTATCTAACAGGTAATATCTAACAGGTAATATCTAATATCTAACAGGTAATATCTAACAGGTAATATCTAACAGGTAATATCTAACAGGTAATATCTAACAGGTAATATCTAACAGGTAATATCTAACAGGCAGTATCTAACAGGCAGTATCTAACAGGCAGTATCTAACAGGCAGTATCTAACAGGCAGTATCTAACAGGCAGTATCTAACAGGCAGTATCTAACAGGCAATATCTAACAGGCAATATCTAACAGGCAATATCTAACAGGCAATATCTAAAAGGCAATATCTTACAGGCAATATCTAACAGGCAATATCTAACAGGCAATATCTAACAGGTAATATCTAACAGGTAATATCTAACAGGTAATATCTAACAGGTAGTATCTAATATCTAACAGGTAGTATCTAACAGGTAGTATCTAACAGGTAGTATCTAACAGGTAGTATCTAACAGGTAATATCTAACAGGTAGTATCTAACAGGTAGTATCTAACAGGTAATATCTAACAGGTAGTATCTAACAGGTAGTATCTAACAGGTAATATCTAACACATAATATCTAACAGGTAATATCTAATATCTAACAGGTAGTATCTAACAGGTAGTATCTAACAGGTAATATCTAACAGGTAATATCTAACAGGTAATATATAATATCAAACAGGTAGTATCTAACAGGTAGTATCTAACAGGTAGTATCTAACAGGTAATATCTAACAGGTAATATCTAACATCTAACAGGTAATATCTAACAGGTAGTATCTAACAGGTAGTATCTAACAGGTAGTATCTAACAGGTAATATCTAACAGGTAATATCTAACAGGTAATATCTAATATCTAACAGGTAGTATCTAACAGGTAATATCTAATATCTAACAGGTAGTATCTAACAGGTAGTATCTAACAGGTAATATCTAACAGGTAATATCTAACAGGTAATATCTAACAGGTAATATCTAACAGGTAATATCTAACAGGTAATATCTAACAGGTAGTATCTAACAGGTAATATCTAACAGGTAATATCTAACAGGTAATATCTAACAGGTAATATCTAACAGGTAATATCTAATATCTAACAGGTAATATCTAACAGGTAATATCTAATATCTAATAGGTAATATCTAACAGGTAATATCTAATATCTAACAGGTAGTATCTAACAGGTAATATCTAATATCTAACAGGTAGTATCTAACAGGTAATATCTAACAGGTAATATCTAACAGGTAATATCTAACAGGTAGTATCTAACAGGTAATATCTAACAGGTAATATCTAACAGGTAATATCTAACAGGTAATATCTAACAGGTAATATCTAACAGGTAATATCTAACAGGTAATATCTAACAGGCAATATCTAACAGGCAATATCTAACAGGTAACATCTAACAGGTAATATCTAACAGGTAATATCTAACAGGTAATATCTAATATCTAACAGGTAATATCTAATAGGTAATATCTAACAGGTAAATATCTAATATCTAACAGGTAATATCTAACAGGTAATATCTAACAGGTAATATCTAACAGGTAATATCTAATATCTAACAGGTAATATCTAACAGGTAATATCTAATATCTAACAGGTAGTATCTAACAGGTAATATCTAACAGGTAATATCTAACAGGTAGTATCTAACAGGTAGTATCTAACAGGTAATATCTAACAGGTAATATCTAACAGGTAATATCTAACAGGTAATATCTAATATCTAACAGGTAGTATCTAACAGGTAATATCTAACAGGTAATATCTAATATCTAACAGGTAGTATCTAACAGGTAATATCTAACAGGTAATATCTAATATCTAACAGGTAGTATCTAACAGGTAATATCTAACAGGTAATATCTAACAGGTAATATCTAACAGGTAATATCTAATATCTAACAGGTAATATCTAACATGTAATATCTAATATCTAACAGGTAGTATCTAACAGGTAATATCTAACAGGTAATATCTAACAGGTAGTATCTAACAGGTAATATCTAACAGGTAATATCTAACAGGTAATATCTAACAGGTAGTATCTAACAGGTAGTATCTAACAGGTAATATCTAATATCTAACAGGTAATATCTAACAGGTAATATCTAATATCTAACAGGTAGTATCTAACAGGTAATATCTAACAGGTAATATCTAACAGGTAATATCTAATATCTAACAGGTAGTATCTAACAGGTAATATCTAACAGGCAGTATCTAACAGGCAATATCTAACAAGCAATATCTAACAGGCAGTATCTAACAGGCAATATCTAACAGGTAATATCTAATATCTAACAGGTAGTATCTAACAGGTAATATCTAACAGGTAATATCTAACAGGTAATATCTAACAGGTAATATCTAACAGGCAATATCTAACAGGCAATATCTAACAGGCAGTATCTAACAGGCAGTATCTAACAGAAAGTATCTAACAGGCAGTATCTAACAGGCAGTATCTAACAGGCAGTATCTAACAGGCAGTATCTAACAGGCAGTATCTAACAGGCAGTATCTAACAGGCAGTATCTAACAGGCAATATCTAACAGGCAATATCTAACAGGCAATATCTAACAGGCAATATCTAACAGGCAATATCTAACAGGCAATATCTAACAGGCAATATATAACAGGCAATATCTAACAGGCAATATCTAACAGGTAATATCTAACAGGTAATATCTAACAGGTAGTATCTAACAGGTAGTATCTAATATCTAACAGGTAGTATCTAACAGGTAGTATCTAACAGGTAATATCTAACAGGTAATATCTAATATCTAACAGGTAATATCTAACAGGTAATATCTAATATCTAACAGGTAGTATCTAACAGGTAATATCTAACAGGTAATATCTAACAGGTAATATCTAATATCTAACAGGTAGTATCTAACAGGTAATATCTAACAGGCAGTATCTAACAGGCAATATCTAACAGGTAATATCTAATATCTAACAGGCAGTATCTAACAGGTAATATCTAACAGGTAATATCTAATATCTAACAGGTAATATCTAACAGGTAATATCTAACAGGTAATATCTAACAGGTAATATCTAACAGGTAATATCTAACAGGTAATATCTAACAGGCAGTATCTAACAGGCAGTATCTAACAGGCAGTATCTAACAGGCAGTATCTAACAGGCAGTATCTAACAGGCAGTATCTAACAGGCAGTATCTAACAGGCAGTATCTAACAGGCAGTATCTAACAGGCAATATCTAACAGGCAATATCTAACAGGCAATATCTAACAGGCAATATCTAAAAGGCAATATCTAACAGGCAATATCTAACAGGCAATATCTAACAGGCAATATCTAACAGGCAATATCTAACAGGTAATATCTAACAGGTAATATCTAACAGGTAGTATCTAATATCTAACAGGTAGTATCTAACAGGTAGTATCTAACAGGTAGTATCTAACAGGTAGTATCTAACAGGTAGTATCTAACAGGTAATATCTAACAGGTAGTATCTAACAGGTAGTATCTAACAGGTAATATCTAACAGGTAGTATCTAACAGGTAGTATCTAACAGGTAATATCTAACAGGTAATATCTAACAGGTAATATCTAATATCTAACAGGTAGTATCTAACAGGTAGTATCTAACAGGTAATATCTAACAGGTAATATCTAACAGGTAATATATAATATCAAACAGGTAGTATCTAACAGGTAGTATCTAACAGGTAGTATCTAACAGGTAATATCTAACAGGTAATATCTAACATCTAACAGGTAATATCTAACAGGTAGTATCTAACAGGTAGTATCTAACAGGTAGTATCTAACAGGTAATATCTAACAGGTAATATCTAACAGGTAATATCTAATATCTAACAGGTAGTATCTAACAGGTAATATCTAATATCTAACAGGTAGTATCTAACAGGTAGTATCTAACAGGTAATATCTAACAGGTAATATCTAACAGGTAATATCTAACAGGTAATATCTAACAGGTAATATCTAACAGGTAATATCTAACAGGTAGTATCTAACAGGTAATATCTAACAGGTAATATCTAACAGGTAATATCTAACAGGTAATATCTAACAGGTAATATCTAATATCTAACAGGTAATATCTAACAGGTAATATCTAATATCTAATAGGTAATATCTAACAGGTAATATCTAATATCTAACAGGTAGTATCTAACAGGTAATATCTAATATCTAACAGGTAGTATCTAACAGGTAATATCTAACAGGTAATATCTAACAGGTAATATCTAACAGGTAGTATCTAACAGGTAATATCTAACAGGTAATATCTAACAGGTAATATCTAACAGGTAATATCTAACAGGTAATATCTAACAGGCAATATCTAACAGGCAATATCTAACAGGTAACATCTAACAGGTAATATCTAACAGGTAATATCTAACAGGTAATATCTAATATCTAACAGGTAATATCTAACAGGTAATATCTAACAGGTAATATCTAATATCTAACAGGTAATATCTAACAGGTAATATCTAACAGGTAATATCTAACAGGTAATATCTAATATCTAACAGGTAATATCTAACAGGTAATATCTAACAGGTAATATCTAATATCTAACAGGTAATATCTAATAGGTAATATCTAACAGGTAATATCTAATATCTAACAGGTAATATCTAACAGGTAATATCTAACAGGTAATATCTAACAGGTAATATCTAACAGGTAGTATCTAACAGGTAATATCTAACAGGTAGTATCTAACAGGTAGTATCTAACAGGTAATATCTAATATCTAACAGGTAGTATCTAACAGGTAATATCTAACAGGTAATATCTAACAGGTAATATCTAACAGGTAATATCTAACAGGTAATATCTAATATCTAACAGGTAATATCTAATATCTAACAGGTAATATCTAATATCTAACAGGTAATATCTAACAGGTAATATCTAACAGGTAATATCTAACAGGTAATATCTAACAGGTAATATCTAATATCTAACAGGTAATATCTAATATCTAACAGGTAATATCTAACAGGTAATATCTAACAGGTAATATCTAATATCTAACAGGTAATATCTAATAGGTAATATCTAACAGGTAATATCTAATATCTAACAGGTAATATCTAATAGGTAATATCTAACAGGTAATATCTAATATCTAACAGGTAATATCTAACAGGTAATATCTAACAGGTAATATCTAACAGGTAATATCTAACAGGTAATATCTAATATCTAACAGGTAATATCTAACAGGTAATATCTAACAGGTAATATCTAACAGGTAATATCTAACAGGTAATATCTAATATCTAACAGGTAGTATCTAACAGGTAATATCTAACAGGTAATATCTAACAGGTAATATCTAACAGGTAATATCTAATATCTAACAGGTAGTATCTAACAGGTAATATCTAACAGGTAATATCTAACAGGTAATATCTAACAGGTAATATCTAACAGGTAATATCTAACAGGCAATATCTAACAGGCAGTATCTAACAGGCAATATCTAACAGGCAATATCTAACAGGCAGTATCTAACAGGCAATATCTAACAGGTAATATCTAACAGGTAATATCTAATATCTAACAGGTAGTATCTAACAGGTAATATCTAACAGGTAATATCTAATATCTAACAGGTAATATCTAACAGGCAGTATCTAACAGGCAGTATCTAACAGGCAGTATCTAACAGGCAATATCTAACAGGCAGTATCTAACAGGCAATATCTAACAGGCAATATCTAACAGGCAATATCTAACAGGCAATATCTAACAGGCAATATCTAACAGGTAATATCTAACAGGTAATATCTAACAGGTAATATCTAACAGGTAATATCTAACAGGTAGTATCTAACAGGTACTATCTAACAGGTAGTATCTAACAGGTAGTATCTAACAGGTAGTATCTAACAGGTAATATCTAACAGGTAATATCTAACAGGTAAAATCTAACAGGTAATATCTAACAGGTAATATCTAACAGGTAATATCTAACAGGTAATATCTAACAGGTAGTATCTAACAGGTAGTATCTAACAGGTAATATCTAACAGGTAGTATCTAACAGGTAGTATCTAACAGGTAATATCTAACAGGTAATATCTAACAGGTAATATCTAATATCTAACAGGTAGTATCTAACAGGTAGTATCTAACAGGTAATATCTAACAGGTAATATCTAACAGGTAATATCTAATATCTAACAGGTAGTATCTAACAGGTAGTATCTAACAGGTAGTATCTAACAGGTAATATCTAACAGGTAATATCTAACATCTAACAGGTAATATCTAACAGGTAGTATCTAACAGGTAGTATCTAACAGGTAGTATCTAACAGGTAATATCTAACAGGTAATATCTAACAGGTAATATCTAATATCTAACAGGTAGTATCTAACAGGTAATATCTAATATCTAACAGGTAGTATCTAACAGGTAGTATCTAACAGGTAATATCTAACAGGTAATATCTAACAGGTAATATCTAACAGGTAATATCTAACAGGTAATATCTAACAGGTAATATCTAACAGGTAATATCTAACAGGTAATATCTAACAGGCTAATATCTAACAGGTAATATCTAACAGGTAATATCTAATATCTAATAGGTAATATCTAACAGGTAATATCTAATATCTAACAGGTAGTATCTAACAGGTAATATCTAATATCTAACAGGTAGTATCTAACAGGTAATATCTAACAGGTAATATCTAACAGGTAATATCTAACAGGTAGTATCTAACAGGTAATATCTAACAGGTAATATCTAACAGGTAATATCTAACAGGTAATATCTAACAGGTAATATCTAACAGGTAATATCTAACAGGCAATATCTAACAGGCAATATCTAACAGGTAATATCTAAGAGGTAATATCTAACAGGTAATATCTAATATCTAACAGGTAATATCTAACAGGTAATATCTAACAGGTAATATCTAATATCTAACAGGTAATATCTAACAGGTAATATCTAACAGGTAATATCTAATATCTAACAGGTAATATCTAATAGGTAATATCTAACAGGTAATATCTAATATCTAACAGGTAATATCTAACAGGTAATATCTAACAGGTAATATCTAACAGGTAATATCTAACAGGTAATATCTAACAGGCAATATCTAACAGGTAATATCTAACAGGTAATATCTAATATCTAACAGGTAATATCTAATATCTAACAGGTAATATCTAATATCTAACAGGTAGTATCTAACAGGTAGTATCTAACAGGTAATATCTAATATCTAACAGGTAGTATCTAACAGGTAATATCTAACAGGTAATATCTAACAGGTAATATCTAACAGGTAATATCTAACAGGTAATATCTAATATCTAACAGGTAATATCTAATATCTAACAGGTAATATCTAATATCTAACAGGTAATATTTAACAGGTAATATCTAATATCTAACAGGTAATATCTAACAGGTAATATCTAACAGGTAATATCTAATATCTAACAGGTAATATCTAATATCTAACAGGTAATATCTAATATCTAACAGGTAATATCTAACAGGTAATATCTAACAGGTAATATCTAATATCTAACAGGTAATATCTAATATCTAACAGGTAATATCTAATATCTAACAGGTAATATCTAACAGGTAATATCTAACAGGTAATATCTAACAGGTAATATCTAATATCTAACAGGTAATATCTAATATCTAACAGGTAATATCTAACAGGTAATATCTAACAGGTAATATCTAACAGGTAATATCTAATATCTAACAGGTAATATCTAATAGGTAATATCTAACAGGTAATATCTAATATCTAACAGGTAATATCTAATAGGTATTATCTAACAGGTAATATCTAATATCTAACAGGTAATATCTAATAGGTAATATCTAACAGGTAATATCTAATATCTAACAGGTAATATCTAACAGGTAATATCTAATATCTAACAGGTAATATCTAATAGGTAATATCTAACAGGTAATATCTAATATCTAACAGGTAATATCTAACAGGTAATATCTAACAGGTAATATCTAACAGGTAATATCTAACAGGTAATATCTAATATCTAACAGGTAATATCTAACAGGTAATATCTAACAGGTAATATCTAACAGGTAATATCTAATATCTAACAGGTAGTATCTAACAGGTAATATCTAACAGGTAATATCTAACAGGTAATATCTAACAGGTAATATCTAATATCTAACAGGTAGTATCTAACAGGTAATATCTAACAGGTAATATCTAACAGGTAATATCTAACAGGTAATATCTAACAGGTAATATCTAACAGGTAATATCTAACAGGTAATATCTAACAGGTAATATCTAACAGGCAATATCTAACAGGCAGTATCTAACAGGCAATATCTAACAGGCAATATCTAACAGGCAGTATCTAACAGGCAATATCTAACAGGTAATATCTAACAGGTAATATCTAATATCTAACAGGTAGTATCTAACAGGTAATATCTAACAGGTAATATCTAATATCTAACAGGTAGTATCTAACAGGTAATATCTAACAGGTAATATCTAACAGGTAGTATCTAACAGGTAGTATCTAACAGTCAGTATCTAACAGGCAGTATCTAACAGGCAATATCTAACAGGCAGTATCTAACAGGCAATATCTAACAGGCAATATCTAACAGGCAATATCTAACAGGCAATATCTAACAGGCAATATCTAACAGGTAATATCTAACAGGTAATATCTAACAGGTAATATCTAACAGTTAATATCTAACAGGTAATATCTAACAGGTAATATCTAACAGGTAATATCTAACAGGTAGTATCTAACAGGTAGTATCTAACAGGTAGTATCTAACAGGTAGTATCTAACAGGTAGTATCTAACAGGTAATATCTAACAGGTAATATCTAACAGGTAATATCTAACAGGTAATATCTAACAGGTAATATCTAACAGGTAGTATCTAACAGGTAGTATCTAACAGGTAATATCTAACAGGTAATATCTAACAGGTAATATCTAACAGGTAATATCTAATATCTAACAGGTAGTATCTAACAGGTAGTATCTAATATCTAACAGGTAATATCTAACAGGTAATATCTAATATCTAACAGGTAGTATCTAACAGGTAGTATCTAACAGGTAGTAACTAACAGGTAATATCTAACAGGTAATATCTAACAGGTAATATCTAACAGGTAATATCTAACAGGTAATATCTAACAGGTAGTATCTAACAGGTAGTATCTAACAGGTAATATCTAACAGGTAATATCTAACAGGTAGTATCTAATATCTAACAGGTAATATCTAACGGTTAATATCTAACAGGTAATATCTAACAGGTAGTATCTAACAGGTAGTATCTAACAGGTAATATCTAACAGGTAATATCTAACAGGTAATATCTAACAGGTAATATCTAATATCTAACAGGTAATATCTAATATCTAACAGGTAATATCTAACAGGTAATATCTAATAGGTAATATCTAATATCTAACAGGTAATATCTAACAGGTAGTATCTAACAGGTAGTATCTAACAGGTAGTATCTAACAGGTAGTATCTAACAGGTAATATCTAACAGGTAGTATCTAACAGGTAATATCTAGCTATTCCACAATAACTACCTAATACACAAACACCTAAGTAAAGGAATGGAATAAGAATATTTAAATATAATATATGGATGAGTGATGACAGAGCGGGCATAGGCTAAGATGCAATAGATAGTATAGAATACAATATACATGTGTACATATGAGATGAATAATGTAAGATATGTAAACATTATTAAAGTGGCATTAATAAAGTGACTAGTGATCCATTTATTAAAGTGGCCAATGATTTAATGTCTGTATGTTCGCAGCAGCCTGTCTGTGTTAGTGATGGTTGTTAAAAAGTCTGATGGCCTTGAGATAGAAGCTGTTTTTCAGTCTCTAGGTCCCAGCTTTGATGCACCTGTACTGACCTCGCCTTCTGGATGTTAGCGGGGTGAACAGGCAGTGGCTCGGGTGGATGTTGTCCTTGATTATCTTTTTGGCCTTCCTGTGACATCGGGTGGTGTTACTGCATGATTCTATATGTGTAATATCGCAGTTTTGATGTCTTCATTATTATTCAACAATGTAGAAAATAGTAAAAATAAAGAAAAACCCTTGAATGAGTAGGTGTGTCCAAACTTTCGACTGGTACTGTATTTTTATGTTTTTACTGCTCTAGGGATATACTTATTGTCAGGATAACCTTATTACTATTTATACGATGCACACAGGGAGAGAAGAGAGGTAGAGAAGTAGAGGTGTAGAAGTAGAGAAGTAGAGGTGGAGAAGTAGAGGTGGAGTTGGAGAAGTAGAGGTGGAGAAGTAGAGGTGGAGAAGTAGAGGTGGAGAAGTAGAGGTGGAGAAGTAGAGGTGGAGAAGTAGAGGTGGAGAAGTAGAAGTGGAGAAGTAGAGGTGGAGAAGTAGAAGTGGAGAAGTAGAGGTGGAGAAGTAGCGGTGGAGAAGTAGAGGTGGAGAAGTAGAGGTGGAGAAGTAGAGGTGGAGAAGTAGAGGTGGAGAAGTAGAGGTGGAGAAGTAGAAGTGGAGAAGTAGAGGTGGAGAAGTAGAAGTGGAGAAGTAGAGGTGGAGAAGTAGAGAAGTGGAGAAGTAGAGAAGTGGAGAAGTAGAGAAGTGGAGAAGTAGAAGTAGAGAAGTAGAGGGGGAGAAGTAGAGGTGGAGAAGTAGAGGTGGAGAAGTAGAAGTAGAGAAGTAGAGGGGAAGAAGTAGAGGTGGAGAAGTAGAGGCAGAGAAGTAGAAGTAGAGATGTAGATGTGGAGAAGGAGAAGTAGAAAAGTCTGTTTACCATCTATATAAATGATCTCCCTCAAGTTAACATGCAGATGTATGCAGACGATGCAGTTCTGTATGTACACTCAAACAATAGAGAACTTGTTGTTAACAACTTAACTGAAGCTCTGGTACATGTTTCTAAATGGATGAATAATTATTCCCTGCGTTTAAATAATCGACAAGACTGTTTGTATGTACTTCTTTAAGAAATCCATTAATTCTTCCCAACCAGCTGTTCTTGTTAATGGAGAGAATCTGAAAGTTGAATCTTGGTGGACAAAAGGAACACCTTTGTGAGAATGGTATTCATTGACTACAGCTCAGCGTTCAACACCATAGTACCCTCAAAGCTCATCACTAAGTTAACCTCTCTGGGCTAGGTGGGACGCTTGCATCCCACCTACTCAACAGCCAGTGTAATCCCATGGCGCGATATTCAAATACCTCAAAAATGCAAAAACTTCAATTTTTCAAACATATGACTATTTTACACCATTTTAAAGACAAGACTCTCGTTATTCTAACCACACTGTCCAATTTCAAAAAGGCTTTACAACGAAAGCAAAACATTAGATTATGTCAGCAGAGTACCCAGCCAGAAATAATCAGACACCCATTTTTCAAGCTAGCATATAATGTCACATAAACCCAAACCACAGCTAAATGCAGCACTAACCTTTCATGATCTTCATCAGATGACAACCCTAGGACATTATGTTATACAATACATGCATGTTTTGTTCAATCAAGTTCATATTTATATCAAAAACCAGCTTTTTACATTAGCATGTGACTAGCATGTGACTAGCATTCCCACCGAACACTGCCGGTGAATTTGCTAAATTACTCACGATAAACGTTCACAAAAAACATAACAATTATTTAAAGAATTCTAGATACAGAACTCCTCTATGCACTCACTATGTCCGATTTTAAAATAGCTTTTCGGTGAAAGCACATTTTGCAATATTCTTAGTAGATAGCCCGGCATCACAGGGCTAGCTATTTAGACACCCAGCAAGTTTAGCACTCACCAAAGTCAGATTTACTATAAGAAAAATGTTATTACCTTTGCTGTTCTTCGTCAGAATGCACTCCCAGGACTTCTACTTCAATATCAAATGTTGGTTTGGTCCCAAATAATCCATTGTTATATCCAAATAGCGCCGTTTTGTTTGTGCGTTCAAGACACTATCCGAAAGGGTAAATAAGGGTGACGAGCACGACGCATTTCGTGACAAAAAAATTCTAAATATTCCATTACCGTACTTCGAAGCATGTCAACCGCTGTTTAAAATCAATTTTTATGCCATTTTTCTCGTAAAAAAGCGATAATATTCCGACCGGGAAAGCGTGTATACGTACAAAGAGAGAGAAAATAAAAACATCTCGTGCCCTCGTGCACGAGCCTGAGTCTCAGAGTACTCTGACCGGCCACTATCCAAACGCGATAATGTGTTTCAGCTTGGGGCTGCCTCGATATCATTCAGCTTTTTCCCGGGTTCTGAGAGCCTATGGGAGCCGTAGGAAGTGTCACGTTACAGCAAAGATCCTCAGTCTTCAATAAAAAGAGCAAAGATGAACAACAACTTGTCTGTTATAGTTCTGTTATACTCACAGACACCATTCAAACAGTTTTAGAAACTTTAGGGTGTTTTCTATCCAAAGCCAATAATTATATGCATATTCTAGTTACTGGGCAGGAGTAGTAACCAGATTAAATCAGGTACGTTTCTTATCTGGCCGTGTAAATACTGCCCCCTATCCCCAACAGGTTAAGGATCCTGACGAAACACCTCCCTCTGCAACTCAATCCTGGACTTCCTGACGGGCCGCCCCCAGGTGGTGAGGGTAGGTAACATCACATCTGCCACGCTGATCCTCAACACTGGAGCTCCTCAAGGATGCGTGCTCAGTCCCCTCCTGTACTCCCTGTTCACCCACGACTACATGGCCAGGCACGACTCCAACACCATCATTAAGTTTGCAGACGACACAACAGTGGTAGGCCTGATCACCAACAACGACGAGACAGCCCTATAGGGAGGAGGTCAGAGACCTGGCCAGGTGGTGCCAGAATAACAACCAATCCTTCAATGTAACCAAGACTAAGGAGATGATTGTGGACTACAGGAAAAGGAGGACCAAGCACGCCCCCATTCTCATCAACGGGGCTGTAGTGGAGCAGGTTGAGAGCTTCAAGTTCCTTGGTGTCCACATCAACAACAAACTAGAATGGTCCAAACACACCAAGACAGTCGTGAGGAGGGCACGACAAAGCCTATTCCCCCTCAGGAAACTAAAAAGATTTGGCGTGGGTCCTGAGATCCTCAAAAGGTTCTACAGCTGCAACATCGAGAGCATCCTGACTGGTTGCATCACTGCCTGGTACGGCAATTGCTCGGCCTCTGACCGCAAGGCACTACAGAGGGTAATGCATACAGCCCAGTACATCACTGGGGCAAAGCTGCCTGTCATCCAGGACCTCTACACCAGGCGGTGTCAGAGGAAGGCCCTAAAAATTGTCAAAGCCCTCAGCCATCCCAGTCCCAGTCATTTTGGAATCCATTTAAGAAACATGTGAAGAAGGTGGTTAAACACGGTCAAGTTTGGATCATCCAACTTTAGGTTTATCAGACCTTTCCTTCCTCTGGAGGCCACCAAACTATATACGCATGTTATGATCTTCTCACATTTGAGATATTGCCTCACATGCTGGTTACAAGCAGGAGCTACTTTTCTGAAATAAGATTTTTGATAACAAACCAAACAGTTACCACCAGTGTCAGAAGTAGAGGTGGAGAAGTAGAGGTGGAGAAGTAGAGGTGGCGAAGTAGAAGTAGAGAAGTAGAGGTGGAGAAGTAGAGGTGGAGAAGTAGAGGTGGAGAAGTAGAGGTAGAGAAGTAGAGGTAGAGAAGTAGAGGTAGAGAAGTAGAGGTAGAGATGTGGATAGAGGTAGAGGTGGAGAAGTAGAGGTGGAGAAGTACAAGTAGAGAAGTAGAGGTGGAGAAGTAGAGGTAGAGGTAGAGAGGTAGAGGAGAAGAAGTAGAAGTAGAGAAGTAGAGGTGGAGAAGTAGAGGAGGAGAAGTAGAGGTGGAGAAGTAGAGGTAGAGATGTGGAGGTAGAGATGTAGAGAGGTGGAGAAGTAGAGGTGGAGAAGTAGAGGTGGAGAAGTAGAGGTGGAGAAGTAGAGGTGGAGAAGTAGAGGTAGAGAGGTGGAGAAGTAGAGGTGGAGAAGTAGAGGTGGAGAAGTAGAGGTGGAGAAGTAGAGGAAGAGATGTGGAGGTAGAGGTAGAGGTAGAGATATAGAGGTAGAGGTAGAGGTAGAGATAGAGGTAGAGGTAGAGGTAGAGATATAGAGGTAGAGGTAGAGATATAGAGGTAGAGGTAGAGATATAGAGGTAGAGGTAGAGGTAGAGATGTGGAGATGTAGAGGTAGAGATGTAGAGATGTAGAGGTAGAGATGTAGAGATGTAGAGGTAGAGATGTAGAGATGTAGAGGTAGAGATGTAGAGATGTGGAGGTAGAGGTGTAGAGGTAGAGATGTAGGGGTAGATGTAGAGGTAGAGATGTGGAGGTAGAGGTAGAGATGTAGAGGTAGAGATGTGGAGGTAGAGATGTGGAGGTAGAGGTAGAGATGTAGAGGTAGAGATGTGGAGGTAGAGATGTGGAGGTAGAGATGTGGAGGTAGAGATGTAGAGGTAGAGATGTGGAGGTAGAGATGTGGAGGTAGAGATGTAGAGATGTGGAGGTAGAGATGTAGAGGTAGAGAGGTAGAGATGTGTAGGTAGAGATGTAGAGGTAGAGAGGTAGAGATGTGTAGATGTAGAGGTAGAGATGTAGAGATGTAGAGATGTAGAGGTAGAGATGTAGAGATGTAGAGGTGTAGAGGTAGAGATGTAGAGGTAGAGATGTAGAGGTAGAGATTGAGATGTAGAGATGTAGAGATTGAGATGTAGAGATGTAGAGATTGAGATGTAGAGGTGTAGAGGTAGAGATGTAGAGGTAGATGTAGAGGTAGAGATAGAGATAGAGATGTAGAGGTATAGAGAGAGATGTAGAGGTAGAGATAGAGGTAGAGGTAGAGGTAGAGATATAGAGGTAGAGATATAGAGGTAGAGATATAGAGGTAGAGATATAAAGGTAGATGTATAGAGATAGAGGTAGAGGTATAGAGGTAGATGTAGAGGTAGAGGTGTAGAGGTAGAGGTAGAGATAGAGGTAGAGGTATAGATAGAGGTAGAGGTAGAGATATAGAGGTAGAGGTAGAGATATAGAGGTAGAGGTAGAGGTAGAGGTAGATGTAGAGGTAGAGGTAGAGGTAGATGTAGAGGTAGATGTAGAGGTAGAGATAGATGTAGTGGTAGAGATAGATGTAGATGTAGAGATGTAGAGGTAGAGGTCGAGGTAGAGGTATAGAGGTAGAGGTAGAGCACTGTGCTGCGTTAGTTGATGAGGAGAAATGGAGAGCTGCTCAGACAAAAAGGGCCTTTTGTGCTTTACATTTGCTTCTGTTTAAGTCCCAAACAGCAGTCTATTCCCTATGTAGTACACTACTTTTGTACCATTGGGACTCTGGTCAACATGTGTTCTGGTCATAAGTAGTGCACTTTATAGGGAATAGGGTGCCGTTTGAGAGATGGTCCCACTGGTGTCCAGTAGAGTTGTGAGGAATACAGGGTACAGAGTCAGAACACGGTGGAATGTTCCACCTCTAAAACCACAAGCTGTTGCTTTCCCTTCATACACCCATAGGAGTCTAACATGCTGACCACACGGCGCACAAACCAGCATTACTAAATAAATGGTCACAATCCGTACATGTTTTTCAATCATTTCATCCAAACTGTCTAGTTGGTAGCGGTAATGCACCTTAAAGTCGGTTGCCAACCGCCATATAAAGTCCACAGAAGAAGAAGCGTGAAGGATATTTACTGACAGCAGGGTAGTCTAGTGGTTAGAGCGTTGAACTAGTAACTGAAATGTTGCAAGTTCAAATCCCCAAGCTGACAAGGTAAAAATCTGTTGTTCTGTCCCTGAACAAGGCAGTTAACCTGCTGTTCCTAGGCTGTCATTGAAAATAAGAATTTGTTCTTAACTGACTTGCCTAGTTAAATAAAGGTTAAATAAAATAATATATATATATCAATCCACTGCATCTGCCTTTGTAACACTTCTGCATCTGCGGTAAAAGATGACAGCCGATCTACCAACTTCTGTCTGTAGATTCCAAACAGTTTGGGCTACACACTTGTATGACCCATCTGTGTAAAAGTGAGACTCTCACAAACACGTTTATGTCAGTTGTTTTACTTTAGGAAGCCTGCAGGCCTCACAAGAGTAGTCTGAAGGTCCCCCGGAGACTGTTTAGTGCCAAAAATAAGAGGTCAAATACATGTACAAAATTTGAAGACATTTTTCCTGATCTTTCTTATATCTCAAACCTTTAAAAAAAAAAAAATTGGGGGGGGGGGGGACTATCTGTTGTTCCATTTAGTGAATCTGTTATTCAATGTGTTTGTAAGGTCTAATAGCAGTAAGGCCCAAAAATATTTCAACAAATAATTTCGTTTTCCATATTATTTGATGCTTCAAGGGTTCTTAAAATTCTAAATCAAATACCCCAAAATGATCCTTGGTATGACCTTCTTAAAACAATTCCGCTTAGCTTATTAGTACACCCCCCTCAGCTTAGACAGGGTTTACATGCTGACTGGACCTGGCACGCGCAAGTGCCATCATGAGCGCATGTTGATTTTCTCCAGCCAAACCAGACGTGATCAGGACACGCAGGTTGAAATGTCAAAACTAACTTTGAACAAACTATATTGATTTGGTGATGGGTCGAAACACATGAAACATTCATGGACATTTAGCTGCCTCACTTGCTGTTGCTAGCTAATTTGTCCTATTAAGCTAGCTTGCTGTTGCTAGCTAATTTGTCCTATTCAGCTGGCTTGCTGTTGCTAGCTAATTTGTCCTATTCAGCAAGCTTGCTGTTGCTAGCTAATTTGTACTATTCAGCTGGCTTGCTGTTGCTAGCTAATTTGTCCTATTCAGCTAGCTTGCTGTTGCTAGCTAATTTGTCCTATTCAGCTGGCTTGCTGTTGCTAGCTAATCTGTCCTATTCAGCTAGCTTACTGTTGCTAGCTAATTTGTCCTGGGATATAAACATTGAGTTGTTATTTAACCTGAAATGTAGTCTTTTTTTCTGGATAATTGTAGAATTTTGACCCATTTTGAGTCACATAAAATCGTGTGTTCTCTCCTCCGATAATTAGTCCACAGACAAAAGGGGAATTTTACCTTTATTTAACTAGGCAAGTCAGTTAACCTCTATGGGCTAGGTGGGACGCTAGCGTGCCACCCGTGGTGCACTCCATCAACAGCAGGTGCATTTCAAGAGCGGCAAATTTGAATCCAAATAAATGTCAAAATTCAAATTTTTCAAAAATACAACTATTTTACACCATTTGAAAGATAAACATCTCCTTAATCTAACCACGTTTTACGATTTCAAAAAGGTTTTACGGCGAAAGCATAAATTTAGAGTATGTTAGGACAGTACATTTACAAGAGTTGTGTCTAATGTTTTGTCAAGTCAAAGACAGGGTCACCAAAACCATAAAACCAGCTAAAATGATGCACTAACCTTTTACAATCTCCATCAGATGACACTCCTAGGACATTATGTTAGACAATGCATGCATTTTTAGTTCTATCAAGTTCATATTTATATCCAAAAACAGCATTTTACTATGGCATTGATGTTGAGGAAATCGTTTCCCTCCAATAACCGGCAGTCAAGTCAGCGTCACAAATTAAATAATTAAAATTAGAAAACATTGGTAAAATATTATATTGTCATTTAAAGAATTATAGATTTACATCTCTTGAACGCAATCAACTTGCCAGATTTAAAAATAACCTTACTGGGAAATCACACTCTGCAATAATCTGAGCACTGCGCCCAGAAAAATACGCGTTGCGATACAGACTAGACGTCATGTTGGGGAGATCTAAAATCGAAAATACTATGTAAATAATCCATTACCTTTGATTCTCTTCATCAGATGTCACTTCCAGGTATCACAGGTCCATAACGAATGTAGTTTTGTTCAAAAAAGCTCATCATTTATGTCCAAAAATCTCCGTCTTGTTAGCACATGATCTAAGCCAGCCGGACTTCTCGTCATGAACGAGGGGAAAAAATATATTTCCGTTCGTTCAAACATGTCAAACGTTGTATAGCATAAATCATTAGGGCCTTTTTTAACCAGAACATGAATAATATTCAAGGTGGACGAATGCATACTCTTTTATAACGTATTGGAACGAGGGTACCCAACATGAACTCGCGCGCCAGGTGTCTAATGGGACATCATCGTTCCATGGCTCTTGTTCGGTCAGATCTCCCTCCAGAAGACTCAAAACACTTTGTAAAGGCTGGTGACATCTAGTGGAAGCAATAGGAAGTGCCAAAATATTCCTCAGCCCCTGTGTTTTTCAATTGGATAGGTTTAAAGTCAATACAACACATCAGGTATCCACTTCCTGTCAGAAAATGTCTCAGGGTTTTGCCTGCCAAATGAGTTCTGTTATACTCACAGACACCATTCAAACAGTTTTAGAAACTTTAGAGTGTTTTCTATCCATATATAATAAGTATATGCATATTCTAGTTACTGGGTAGGATTAGTAACCAGATTAAATCGGGTACATTTTTTTTATCCAGACGTGCAAATGCTGCCCCCTAGCCCTAACAGGTTTTAAGAACAAATTCTTATTTACAATGATGGCCTACCTTAATTACATGCATCCAATGCAAAACACTCCCCCCAAATATCTCTTGTTTAAACTGACACAAACCCCCCAGATATCTCTAGTTTAAACTGACACAACCCCCCAGATATCTCTAGTTTAAACTGACACAAACCCCCCAGATATCTCTAGTTTAAACTGACACAAACCCCCCAGATATCTCTAGTTTAAACTGACACAAACCCCCCCAGATATCTCTAGTTTAAACTGACACAAACCCCCCAGATATCTCTAGTTTAATCTGACACAACCCCCCAGATATCTCTAGTTTAAACTGACACAAACCCCCCAGATATCTCTAGTTTAAACTGACACAACCCCCCAGATATCTCTAGTTTAAACTGACACAAACCCCCCAGATATCTCTAGTTTAAACTGACACAAACCCCCCAGATATCTCTAGTTTAAACTGACACAAACCCCCCCAGATATCTCTAGTTTAAACTGACACAAACCCCCCAGATATCTCTAGTTTAATCTGACACAACCCCCCAGATATCTCTAGTTTAAACTGACACAAACCCCCCAGATATCTCTAGTTTAAACTGACACAAACCCCCCCAGATATCTCTAGTTTAAACTGACACAAACCCCCCCAGATATCTCTAGTTTAAACTGACACAAACCCCCCAGATATCTCTAGTTTAAACTGACACAACCCCCAGATATCTCTAGTTTAAACTGACACAACCCCCAGCTATCTCTAGTTTAAACTGACACAAACCCCCCAGATATCTCTAGTTTAAACTGACACAAACCCTCCAGATATCTCTAGTTTAAACTGACACAATTTCACGATTTTTTTATTATTATGCTAATTCGATTTCCGCAGGGGCACAGACATGGACCTCAGGGGGTTATTAAAAGTGAACGAAATGTTTAGACTTTTCTCTCTGATCTGCTCTTACATGTTCTGTAGGTTACAGGAGGTTGATGTAGAGGGCTTTTTGAGGCAGAAGAAAAGTAGCTGGCTCGAAAAAAGGGGTGAAGTTCACAAACATTTTGCACAACTTGTGGACTCAGAAGTATGTTGTAAGATTCAGGAATATGCACATCAAATAATATTTTCTCACACAGACACATCGTTCTAGTTTGTTTTGAAATATGATTGTGGTTTGGGTTTGCCCTAATTATGAGATATATTCCATGTGAGGCAGAAAAGACAGGAATGTTGTGCAAAAGGCTTGGAAGAGTGGAAACAAAATGCGGCGCCTTTCTCCTCACCTCCTCTTTCTCCTCACCTCCTCTTTCTCCTCACCTCCTCTTTCTCCTCACCTCCCATTTCTCCTCCCCTTTCTCCTCCCTTTTCTCCTCACCTCCCCTTTCTCCTCACCTCCTCTTTCTGCTCACCTCCCCTTTCTCCTCCCTTTTCTCCTCACCTCCCCTTTCTCCTCACCTCCTCTTTCTCCTCACCTCCCCTTTCTCCTCACCTCCCCTTTCTCCTCACCTCCCATTTCTCCTCTTCTTTCTCCTCACCTCCTCTTTCTCCTCACCTCCCCTTTCTCCTCACCTCCTCTTTCTCCTCCCCTTTCTCCTCACCTCCTCTTTCTCCTCATCTCCTCTTTCTCCTCCCTCCCTTTCTCCTCCCCCCTCCTTTCTCCTCACCTCCCCTTTCTCCTCACCTCCTCTTTCTCCTCACCTCCTCTTTCTCCTCACCTCCCCTTTCTCCTCATCTCCTCTTTCTCCTCACATCCCATTTCTCCTCCCCTTTCTCCTCCCTTTTCTCCTCACCTCCTCTTTCTCCTCACCTCCTCTTTCTCCTCACCTCCCATTTCTCCTCCCCTTTCTCCTCCCTTTTCTCCTCACCTCCCTTTTCTCCTCACCTCCCCTTTCTCCTTGCCTGAGGACTCAAACTGAATTCTTCTGCTGCTCTGTGTCCCCTACATACTTCAGTCTGAGACTGCCATAATTGAAGTCGTTAGTGTTGATGTCAAAATGAGGGGTGTTGTACAAAACAGTCATCAGCGATTGGATCATCTCTAACCAATTACAGTATCAAAGCCAATGAAACATTTTCAAAATGCTGCTTTACCCATGTGTGTTCTGGCTCTTGCCCAACCCATCGGTTTCTGGAACCAATCAGAATGTGTTTGCGTTCTAGAAGTCATCAGGGAGGTACTCAGATCCAGACTCATTGCGAATAAGCAATTAACGTCGATGGACGTGGCGTAGCAGCTGGCTGGAGCAAGGAGTTTGGGTAGCCAGTCAACCATTCTCCTCTCTCACCTACCTTTTCTCCTCCTCCTCTCTCACCTCCCTCTTCTCCTCCTCTCTCACCTCCCCTTTCTCCTCCTCCTCGCTCACCTCCCCTCTCTCTTCTCTCACCTCCCCTTTCTCCTCCTCCTCCTTCTCCTCCTCCTCTCTCTCCACCCCTTTCTCCCCTCTCTCACCTCCCCTTTCTCCTCCTCTCTCACCTCCCCTCTCTCTTCTCTCACCTCCCCTTTCTTCTCCTCCTCTCTTCTCCCCTTTCTCCTCCTCCTCCTCCTCTTCCTCCTCTCTCACCACCCCTTTCTCCCCTCTCTCACCTCCCCTTTCTCCTCCTCCTCCTTTCTCCTCCTCCTCCTTTCTCATCTCCCCTTTCTCCTCTCTCGCCTCCCCTTTCTCCTCCTCCTCTCTCACCTCCTCTTTCTCTCCTCTCTCACCTCCCCTTTCCCCTCCTCCTTTCTCATCTCCCCTTTCTCCTCTCTCACCTCCCCTTTCTCCTCCTCCTCTCTCACCTCCCCTTTCTCCTCCTCCTCTCTCACCTCCCCTTTCTCCTCCTCCTTTCTTGTCTCCCCTTTCTCCTCTCTCACCTCCCCTTTTCTCCTCCTCCTCTTTCACCTCCCCTTTTTCCTGACAGTCGTATTCACCGGATGCAAGTTTATTTTCAGGACTGATGCCCTACTGAGCATTCTACTCAATGCATTTTCAAAGAGCGCTGGTTAAGATTTAATTCAAAGTAAATTACAGTGGCTTGGAAATACAATGACATTCAAAAGGAAGGAAAATAATTAGTAGGAAAACCTTTTGCCATCATTTTGATGTCGCCAGATTGACTTTAGATGCAGTATATTGTTAGCTAGCTAGCTAAAATGGAGGGGAGACCACCAGATTGTCTTTAGATGCAGTATAACATTAGCTAGCTAGCTAAGATGGAGGGGAGACCACCAGATTGTCATTAGATGCAGTATATTGTTAGCTAGCTAGCTAAGATGGAGGGGAGATCACCAGATTGTCTTTAGATGCAGTATATTGTTAGCTAGCTAGCTAAGATGGAGGGGAGATCACCAGATTGTCTTTAGATGCAGTATATTGTTAGCTAGCTAGCTAGCTAAGATTGAGGGGAGATCACCGGGCTTTAACTATACTCGACAAATTTTTCTAGCTAATGACAACATTGCCATTTGTCTAAAGTACATTTGCCTTCTTTTTCAACGCCATCGTATTTCCATGCCACTATACTGTAATTTAGATAAAACAGTCATTAGCCTCCGTTCAGAATGACTGGTGTTATATTTGAAAACAACACAACATGTTCTCAGTTGAGGCTGACATTTATCTAAACGGGTAGCATCTGACATACAACGGAAATAGAACAACCAAATCACCTAGTGATTTCTGATGGAAAACATACAGTAATAACACAACAGACTGTGCAATCGATAATAGGAATCATGGACGTTATACTAAACAATCACTGCTGAACACAACGCAACAAAACACCAGCCTTTTAAACTAGGCATGAAAGGAGGTGATAACGTCTTGAAGGTGAGCAGGACGGGAGTGTACCGTTTACAGGCCGCAGGACGGGTGCTGCAGCGACTGGGGCTGGTACTTCCTGGGCAAAGGGAGCGTGTGCCATCCGGTAGTGAACCACTCACGGTGGCATCAATGGCAGAGTAGGGGACACGCAGGAGGTGGCACCTTCCTCAGTCAGCTGGCACGCCAGCGAGAGCCGTCAGTCAGAAACGTTGCTGAAGTTAAACTTGACATGGTGTTGACCAGAAGGTACGGAGTTTGTATGACCGGGGGTGGTCATTTCAACCAATCCCTCACTTGGATTAAAAGAAGCCGTGTTCTCTTTCATTTATTGTAGCGTTCCTGACTTTTACGCTGCTGCTATGACTGTCGAGCCTGTCGGGTTGCCAACAGAGGGAGGGAGCCAGTCTAAGGGCATCTGTAATTCATGTCTTAGCATCAGCTTGGCAGGAGAGACTCCGGTGGTGGACTGGTGAGCAGCTCTGTAGAGCAGCAGAGTTTGCGACAAGGACTCAGTGAAGGAGCAACCCTGAGCTAGGTGAGCTCTCAGTCCGTTATTTCAGAGTTTGATTGAACCTCTCCACCCCTTGGGGTGGTAGTAGGCTGTTCTGATGTCCCCTTGCTTTGGATGTAAGAGCTGAACTCGGCTGAGACCAACTGAGGGCCATTGTCCGTAGTCAGAGTTGCAGTCAATCCCCAATGAGTAAAGAATATATCACCAGTGGCTCAGCGGTCTAAAGGCACTACAGACCCTGGTTCGATTCCAGGCTGTATCACAGTGGTCTAAAGGCACTGCATCTCAGTGCTAGAGGCGTCACTGCAGACCCTGGTTCGATTCCAGGCTGTATCACAGTGGTCTAAAGGCACTACATCTCAGTGCTAGAGGCGTCACTACAGACCCTGGTTCAATTCCAGGCTGTATCACAGCGATCTAAAGGCACTGCATCTCAGTACTAGAGGCGTCACTACAGACCCTGGTTCGATTCCAGGCTGTATCACAACTTGCTGTGATTGGGATTCCCATAGGGCGGAGCACAATTGGCACAGCGTTGTCCGGGTTAGGGTTTGGCCGCTGTAGGCCGTCATTGTAAATAAGAATTTGTTCTAAACTGACTTGCCAGGTTAAATAAAAAAAATATGCAGGAATATCCAGTTTATGATGGTCCCTGATGTGACAGAACCCATGGGTGAGACCGTCATTTTGAATGTAGGTCATACACAACCACCAGGAAGCATTTGTGACGTGGAACATTATACAGTCGTGGCCAAAAGTTTTGAGAATGACACAAATATTAATTTCCACTAAGTTTTCTGCTCCAGTGTCTTTAGATATTTTTGTCAGATGTTACTATGGAATGCTGAAGTATGATTACAAGCATTTCTTAAGTGTGAAAGGCTTTTATTGACAATTACATGAAGCTGATGCAAAGAGTCAATATTTGCAGTGTTGACCCTTCTTTTTCAAGACCTCTGCAATCCGCCCTGGCATGCTGTCAATTAACTTCTGGGCCACATCTTGACTGATGGCAGCCCATTCTTGCATAATCAATGCTTGGAGTTTGTCAGAATTGTTCCTGGATGGTTGGGAGAAGTTGCTCTCGGAGGATGTGTTGGTACCATTCTTTATTCATGGCTGTGTTGTTAGGCAAAATTGTGAGTGAGCCCACTCCCTTGGCTGAGAAGCAACCCCACACATGAATGGTCTCAGGATGCTTTACTGTTGGCATGACACAGGACTGATGGTAGTGCTCACCTTGTCTTCTCCGGACAAGCTTTTTTCCAGATGCCTCAAACAATCAGAAAGGGGATTCATCAGAGAAAATGACTTTCCCCCAGTCCTCAGTAGTCCAATCCATGTACGTTTTGCAGAATATCAGTCTGTCCCTGATGTTTTTCCTGGAGTGAAGTGGCTTCTTTGCTGCCCTTCTTGACACCAGGCCATCCTCCAAAAGTCTTCGCCTCACTGTGCGTGCAGATGCACTCACACCTGCCTGCTGCCGTTCCTGAGCAAGCTCTGTACTGGTGGTGCCCCGATCCCGCAGCTGAATCAACTTTAGGAGACGGTCCTGGCGCTTGCTGGACTTTTTGGGGCGCCCTGAAGCCTTCTTCACAACAATTGAACCGCTCTCCTTGAAGTTCTTGATGATCCGATAAATGGTTGATTTAGGTGCAATCTTACTGGCAGCAATATCCTTACCTGTGAAGCCCTTTTTGTGCATAGCAATGATGACCGCAACGTGTTTCCTTGCAGGTAACCATGGTTGACAGAGGAAGAACAATGATTCTAAGCACCACCCTCCTATTGAAGCTTCAAGTCTGTTATTCGAACTCAATCAGCATGACAGAGTGATCTCCAGCCTTGTCCTCGTCAACACTCACACCTGTGTTAACGAGAGAATCACTGACATGATGTCCTTTTGTGGTAGGTTTGAAATGCAGTGGAATTGTTCCCGCATATTCCCGCAAGGTTGTGAAGATAGGGTCATTGACTGATTCTTGAGCAACACTGTGTCTTGGAGAGCTGAGAGTTGTAGCTGGATGAGGTCTTCCTCTGAGTCAGGCTGGGCACAGGTGGAGTCTGGGGAAACTGAGCGCAAAAGGAGGTCAGCCACCACAACTGGGCTTATCAAGAATTTAGTTTTGGGGACCACTATGGCGAAGGGCGACTTGAGAACGGTCATACCAATGGCGTGACACGACCGAGTGTCAGAGGTGCAACCTATGAAAAGGAATTTCCTGTTCCTTTATCAATACTATCTATTAATCAGGGACGAGAGCCCTTCCAGAATCAATGCTATCCATTAATTAAATGTTACAGTGACCAGTTATTCAAGTTTTATTGTCATAACAAATTAGTGTGTTCAGCAATGTCTCTAAAGCAGTGTTTCCCAATCCTGGTCCTAGGGCCCCAACGTTTATGCCCTAGTACTTAACCCACTTGATTCAACTCATCATCAAGTCTTTAGTTGAATCAGGGGAGTTAGTGCTAAAAAAGGAACAGGATTAAAATGTGTACCCCTTTGGGTCTCCAGGAACAGGATTAAAATGTTTACCCCTTTGGGTCTCCAGGAACAGGATTAAAAGGTGTACCCCTTTGGGTCTCCAGGAACAGGATTACATGTTGTCCCCTTTGGGTCTCCAGGAACAGGATTAAAATATTCACCCCTTTGGGTCTCCAGGAACAGGATTACATGTTCTCCCCTTTGGGTCTCCAGGAACAGGATTAAAATATTCACCCCTTTGGGTCTCCAGGAACAGGATTAAAATGTTTACCCCTTTGGGTCCCCAGGAACAGGATTAAAATGTTTACCCCTTTGGGTCCCCGGGACCAGGATTAAAATGTGTACCCCTTTGGGTCCCCTGGACCAGGATTAAAATGTTTACCCCTATTGGTCCCCGGGACCAGGATTAAAATGTGCAACCCTTTGGGTCTCAAGGAACAGGATTAAATGTGTACCCCTTTGGGTCCCCGGGAAAAGGATTGAGAAACACTGCTCTAGAGTCTCTTCATAGTTAAACTATTCAGTGCATACAATATTTATCGCATAGTCACATAACAGTTTTTTTGTTGTTATAGTAACATAACACAATCATTACTCATTTATAATTAAAAATCTAAGACATAATTTTAATATAATCTGATAGAAAACGGTGACATAATGCTGACTAAATCTACCTCAGAAATGCAGTATCAATCTAAAATGCTTTTTTTGCTCTGGGGCAAAAACACACAAACACACTCAAAGTGAACTAAAATAACAATGGTTATCCTGCAACACGTTTCTCTTATCTAAAATTTAGAGCGCATTCTATTGTTATACTTTGTGGCTGAGTGAGTTGTCCACCAGATTCCTCTGATGACAGTAAAGAGAATGCAGTGGTTTCTAAGATCCATTTTGGACTGAATTCTAATTTGTTTCATTTTGTTGAATTTACCGAGCTGTGAAGAATGCAGTTGAAAAGTAATTGAATCTCATTCTCATCAAAATTTGCATCAGAGGACAGTCAAATTATGAAACTGATTTCCCTAGAAAAGGGAATCAAGTATGACAGATATGTCTGCTTTCCTCCAAGGTACATTTCTACAGATTGTTGTGGGTGATCATGAACACTGGACTGTGTTTCAAACATCACCATAGTCCCTAAATTCACACCCCTTGACTTTTTAAACATTTTGTTGTGTTACAAAGTGGGATTAAAATGGATTCAATTGTTGTTGTTTTTTTAAATCAACAATCTATAGAAAATACTCTGTAATGTCAAAGTGGAAGAAAAATTCTAACATTGATTTAAAATGTATGAAAAATAAAACAGGAATATATCTGGATTAGTTAAGTATTGATATATATACCTTGATTAGATAAGTATTAATATATTGATTAGATAAGTATTGATCTCCCTGAGTCAATACATGTTAGAAACACCTTTGGCAGCAATTAAAGCTCTGAGTCTTCTTGGGTAAGTCTCTAAGAGCTTTGCACACCTGGATTGTACAATATTTCTCATTATTCAAAAATTCTTCTTCAAACTCTGTCAAATTAGTTGTTGATAATTTTCAAGTCTTGCCATAGATTTTCAAGCTGTTTTAAATCAGAACTGTAACTACAGTTCGGGGAAAAAAGTATTTGATCCCCTGCTGATTTTGTACATTTGCCCACTTACAAAGAAATGATCAGTCTATAATTTTAATGGTAGGTTTATTTGAACAGTGAGAGTCAGAATAAGAACAAAAAATCCAGAAAAACGCATGTAAAAAATGTTATAAAATGATTTGCATTTTAATGAGGGAAATAAGTATTTGACCCCTCTGCAAAACATGACATAGTACTTGGTGGCAATCACAGAGGTCAGACGTTTCTTGTAGTTGGCCACCAGGTTTGCACACATCTCAGGAGGGATTTTGTCCCACTCCTCTTTGCAGATCTTCTCCAAGTCATTAAGGTTTCGAGGCTGACGTTTGGCAACTCGAACCTTCCGCTCCCTCCACAGATTTTCTATGGGATTAAGGTCTGGAGACTGGCTAGGCCACTCCAGGACCTTAATGTGCTTCTTCTTGAGCCACTCCTTTGTTGCCTTGGCCGTGTGTTTTGGGTCATTGTCATGCTGGAATACCCATCCACGACCCATTTTCAATGAGCCTGGCTGAGGGAAGGATGTTCTCACCCAAGATTTGATGGTACATGGCCCCGTCCATCGTCCCTTTGATGCAGTGAAGTTGTCCTGTCCCCTTAGCAGAAAAACACCCCCAAAGCATAATGTTTCCACCTCCAAGTTTGACGGTGGAGATGGTGTTCTTGGGGTCATAGGCAGCATTCCTCCTCCTCCAAACACGGCGAGTTGAGTTGATGCCAAAGAGCTCCATTTTGGTCTCATCTGACCACAACACTTTCACCAGTTGTCCTCTGAATCATTCAGATGTTCATTGGCAAACTTCAGACGGGCATGTATATGTATTCTTGAGCAGGGGGACCTTGCGAGCGCTGCAGGATTTCAGTCCTCCACGGCGTAGTGTGTTACCAATTGTTTTCTTGGTGACTATGGTCCCAGCTGCCTTGAGATCATTGACAAGATCCTCCCGTGTAGTTCTGGGCTGATTCCTCACCGTTCTCATGATCATTGCAACTCCACGAGGTGAGATCTTGCATGGAGCCCCAGGCCGAGGGATATTGACAGTTCTTTTGTGTTTCTTCCATTTGCGAATAATCGCACCAAATGTTGTCACCTTCTAACCAAGCTGCTTGGCGATGGTCATGTAGCCCATTCCAGCCTTGTGTAGGTCTACAATCTTGTCCCTGACATCCTTGGAGGGCTCTTTGGTCTTGGCCATGGTGGAGAGTTTGGAATCTGATTGATTGATTGCTTCTGTGGACAGATGTGTTTTTTACAGTTAACAAGCTGCGGTTAGGAGCACTCCCTTTAACAGTGTGCTCCTAATCTCAGCTCGTTACCTGTATAAAAGACACCTGGGAGCCAGAAATCTTTTTGATTGAGAGGGGGTCAAATACTTATTTCCCGCATTAATTTATCAATTTATCAATTTATAACATTTTAGACATGCGTTTTTCTGGATTTTTATTGTTGTTATTCTGTCTCTCACTGTTCAAATAAACCTACCATTAAAATTATAGACTGATCCTTTCTTTATCAGTGGGCAAACATACAAAATCAGCAGGGGATCAAATACTTTTTTCCCCCACTGTACACCACTCAGGAACCTTTAATGTTGTCTTGGTAAGCATTTGGCCTTGTGTTTTAGGTTTTTGTCTTGCTGAAAGGATTATTTGTATCCCCCCAAAAAACTGCTTAGTCCTTGCAGATGACAAGCATACCCATAACATGATGCAGCCACCACTACGCTTGAAAATATGAAGAGTGGTACTCAGTAATGTGTTGTGTTGGATTTGCCCCAAACATAACTCTTTGTATTCAGGACAAAAAGTTCATTTATTTGCCATTTTTTTGTTGCAGTATTACTTAAGTGCCTTGTTGCAAACAGCATGCATGTTTTTGAATATTTTTGTTCTGCACAAGCTTCCTTCTTTTCCCTCTTCTTTTAGGTTAGTCTTGTGTAGTAACGACAATGTTGTTGGTCCATCCTCAGTTTCCTCATATCACAACCATTAAAACATTTAAAAAAGTAAATCACCATTGGCCTCATGGTTTAATCCCTAAGTGGTTTCCTTCCTCTTCGGCAACTGTGTTAGGAAGGACGCCTGTATCTTTGCAGCGACTGGGTGTATTTACAAACCATCCAAAGCCTAATTAAGAACTTCACCATGCTCAAAGGGATATTCAATGTCTGTTTGTGTGGGGGGGTTTTACCCCCTTTTTCTCTCCAATTTCAATGTTGTCTCATCGCTGCAACTCCTCAACAGACTCGGGAGGCGAAGGTGGAGTCATGCGTCCTCTGAAACATGACCCGCAAAACCGATTCTTAACACCTGCCCGCTTCACCCGGAAGCCAGCCGCACCAATGTGCCGGAGGAAACACTGTTCAACTGACGACGGGGGTCAGCCTGCAGGCGCCTGGCCCAGCCACAAGGAGTCGCTAGAGCCCGATGACCCAAGTAAAGTCCCCCCGGCCAAACCCTCCCCTAACCCGGACGACGCTGGGTCAATTATGCGCCGCTCTATGGGACTCCCGATCACAGCCGGTTGTGATACAGCCCGGGATCGAACCCGAGTCTGTAGAGACGCCTCTAGCACTGCGATGCAGTGCCTTTAGACTGCTGCACCACTCGGGAAGACAAAAGAAGTGCACTACATAGGGAATAGGGTGCCAATATGTATTTACACCTTTGCTAGTAGGGTAAATCCATTTGAATTCAATAAATGTTTTGACAGCATCCCTTTTCATTTAAACAAAACTTTTCATAGAAATTTACTTTTTGGACCTGAATGCCAAAATATTCAGGAGATAGCGATGCTCAGCATTGACCCATTTTGCCATGAGTTCATCGCTAGAAAAGATAAATGGTTGAGTTTGATATAATTTAAAAGCTTACATACAAACAGTGTTGTCAAACTATTTTATTATTCCTGAAAAAAAATTCAAAAAATAAAATACATTGACATTTTGGAAGGTAAATTATCTAAAAACAGATGAATTCCGATTAGTTTCATATTTGCATAATGTTGTAGCTTAGACCCTATTTCACATTATCTGAGGTGTTTGTATTGTGCCCGCTCGATTGGTTGAGACACAACATGCTCTTTAATGGAGGGTGGGTGTCATTTCAATCACAGAAATATATTTCATAGAATGGACCTATCCCTTCACACCACTTCAAATTAGCTGGTACACCATTGAAATTGAAATTTTATTGACATGTTTTACTTCTAATTACTAGCACAAGATGACCGCCGGTCCAGCCGCCATTGTATGGCAACTTAAATGGGAATCTATGTTCTATTATCTATATGTCTATGATTTCAATAGGTTTCCTATGGAGGATTGACAGTATCATTTTAAACAACAGATATTCCCATTCAAGTCAACATTCTCTGATGTGTGGACCTCCAACATTTGAAAGTTGACATTTCTATTTTATTCCCATTTTAGTACATTTATCAGCCAAAAACATGACACCCACCCTGTATTCAAGGGCACAACCCCCCCCCCCCCCCATGTGATGTAAAATAGGGTTTAAGCTCCAACATTATGCAAATATGAAAAACAGTTGTACCCGTTTTTAGATGATTGACATTAAAGGTTAGAAAATTACATAATTGTTATATAAAAAAAATCCAAACATTTTTAAGCGTCATGTCTGGAGGAAACCTGGCACCATCCCTACGGTGAAGCATGGGGGTGGCAGCATCATGCTGTGGGGAGGTTTTTCAGCAGCAGGGACTGGGAGACAGGTCAGGATTAAGGGAAAGATGAATGGAGCAAAGTACAGAGAGGTCCTTGATGAAAACCTGCTCCAAAGCGCTCAGGGCCTCAGACTGGGGTGAAGGTCCAACAGGACAAGCAGGACACAGCCAAGACAACGCAGGACTGGCTTCGGGACGCAGGTCTCTCCAGAGATGTTTCTAATACATTTGCAAACATTTCTAAAAACCTGATTTTGCTTTGTCATTATGGGGTATTGTGATGTCATTATGGGGTATTGTGATGTGATTATGGGGTATTGTGATGTCATTATGGCGTATTTTGTGTAGATTGATGAGGGGGAAAAAAACGATTTAATCAATTTTAGAATAAGGCTGTAACGTAACAAAATGTGGAAAAAGTCAAGGGGTCTGAATACTTTCCAAATTCCCTGTATGTATGGAAGGTTTAGTTTCAAATCAAAAGGGGTGCTGTCGAAAACAGTTAGAATTCAAATTCAAATGGATTTACTTTCCCACTCGCTGTGAAAGACTCCTCTAGAGAAACAGACTTGAAAGTAAACAAAGGAACGGTGTCAAAACACTTCAGGTGCTGCTGATTATATTTTTAATATATATAATAATATAATAATATATAATATATATGCAATATATTTACAGAAATAACACACAAATATTACACAACATCAAAATAAAAAAAACACTCCCTTTTAGTTCAACAGAAATTATACATTAACCTGTTTTAACACAACTAACAAATATTCAATTTGGGGTGTAGAGCAGAGCAGAGCTCAACATGCCTCTATGTGGTATCTATACCAGACTGGGAGGAAAACAAAACTGCAAACAAATTAATTTGTTTGGGGGGGGGGGGGGGTGTAAGCAGAAAATAGGTCGCCCTGAAAGTCCGCAACTGCAACAGGTTAGTTTGCAACAATAGAAGTCACAGAACTACCCTTGTCAGTATATAACAGCTCAATCAACTCAGCATCACTCTGATGTTGTATGCTCATGTCATTTCTCTGAGCTACCCCTTTAAGACATACACCCTTTTAAGGCTTACATGCTTTTTAATAAGTTAAATCTGTCACAGCAAAACATATTTTAATATCTGAAAAGAGGAAAGCTCTATCTGCACCCCCCTGCCACCAAATGCCTGAGAAACCGGCAGCATCCCTCCATTAGGCCTAGTTGTAGCATAGGTACAAATGTTGTCCAGTATTTTATTTCTCTGTCATCTCGACGGGGCAGTAAATGGACTATAATCCATAGCAACATGGGCGTATGGGTTTTGGCCAGCAGGATGAAAGCAATCCCACCAAGCCTCTACATCCCCTAAATAAATTAAACCCCCTATAATAAAAAAAATATATATTTGATTTGGATGTTTTCCAACTCTGACCAAATCCACTGACCCAAGTTGGGGATAAACAAGGACTTTTATTTTTTTATTTTTTATAACATATCAATTTACATGGGATTTAGGAGACGGGGTCAGATTTACCAATTATTTTATTATTATTTTATGTTATTCCAAAATAACTATGAAAAGATATATTATAATATGAATACTAAATCCAAACCATTAGCATAACATATATTTGATGTGTTTTGTTTTCTATAAACATGAATTATCTAATAAATTATAGACTCTATTTCAGATTTATAAGATAATGTTTTAAGCCACCAACACAAACACACAAAAACACAATACACAACCTGCCGACAAGCTCTTAAATAAAATCTCTCTGTCTTTATCTTTGAGATCATAACATGATATCACAGCCACATAAACGGACACAGAATAAGAAGCGAATGTAACGTTATAACTATAACTTCTGTTCCCTGAAGGAGGGAAACAAGGTACAGCATACCATGGGGGAGTCTCACTGTCGCGTCTCCGGTTGAAAGATTTACAATCATGCCTATTAAGGCCCACCCTCCACAGGTGACAAGCATGAGGCTCAAATTCATTCCCTCAATTTAATACTTCACCGAGGCCAGGAACGGGCAACACGGAGACAAACAGGTGTTGTACCTCGTTTCCCTCCTTCAGGGAACAGTAGTTACAGTCGTAACTTTACGTTTTCCTTTCAGTCAGTCAACTTTTGTACAACATACTATGGGGAAATATAATCACTGCCCAAGTTGACCACAACGGATACTAAACGAAAACGGCCCATGGCAGACCAGCCAGACCTGACCCCACCAGATGTTGCACACGGCTCGGCTGCCTAGTGACTTTCCCCTATCCCAACCAATGGGCTAAACTAGGAGCAGTGATATCCAAGTGATACAACCTCACATCAGTGTGTGGTGATGCCTCAACTTTCCGCAGCACAAATGTCTCTGATAGACAACCCTTTAAACAACACCCAAATACACTGCCAGACCCCTGGTGGAGTGGACGGGTACACCGCTAGGTAACCTCTGTCCCTTGCTTCTATATGCCAGGGAGAAAGCCCCCACAATCCAGTGCGAGAGTCATTGCTTAGGGAGTGTCATGACGTGAGCTGGATTAGCAAAATAGACAAAAAAACTGGTCACGTAACCAGGATATCCTGGGTTCGTTCAAGGCACAGCAGACATGTAACCTCTGTTGCTCTTCAGAGGCAGGATATCCTGGGTTTGTTCAAGGTACAGAGGACATGTAACCTCTGTTGCTCTTCAGAAGCAGGATATCCTGGGTTCGTTCAAGATACAGCGGACATGTAACCTCTGTTGCTCTTCAGAAGCAGGATTTCCTGAGTTTGTTCAAGATACAGCGGACATGTAACCTCTGTTGCTCTTCAGAAGCAGGATATCCTGGGTTCGTTCAAGGTACAGAGGACATGTAATCTCTGTTGCTCTTCAGAAGCAAAAGGAGGAGGAGTAAAAAGAGAAATAGCTCAAAAGCTAAGGAGAACCTGTTGGACAAAGCCATGACTTTCAGGGGCGCAGGCCGCATTTGGACCCAACATCAACCTTAGAGTTGCCCGGGGTAAACTGAGTACCGGAATAACACTTGGATGTCCCAAACACATTTAGCGAGGCCAAAGTCATGAGCAGGAAGGTTTTTGTAGGTGAAGATCTTCAAGATCCACCGACTCCAGAGGCTCATAGAGGACCTCCACAATGCCTCCAAAAACAGCACCAAGTCCCATCTGGGCGCATTAGTTGTAAAGACTGGTCTGAGACGACATACACCAGGGGGTGGGCCCCAAATGAGGCTCCGTCAATTCCCACATGACATGCTGAGATGACGGCCATGTGCACTGTTAACGTGGATTATGCCCGCCCTTGCTCCAAAAGCTTATGTAGGAGCATAAGGATGTCCCTCACAGAGTACTGAAAAGGAACAAGTCCTTTATCTTGGCACCAGAGATTGCCATTTATACTCATATAGCCCTCTCGTGGAGGGCGCCCTTGCAGACTGAATGATAGCTATAACATTTGGAGGTAAACCTTTAGCCATCAGATTGGCCCTTCCAGGGGCCAGGCCAATAGGAACTAACTGTTGGCCTATAACTGTTGTGTCATTTGCAAACTTGATGATTGAGTTGAAAGAATACCATGCTATTGTTTGAGGAGAGTGCACAGTTATGAACTTCAAAATGTATTAATAAACCAATTAGGCACATTTGGGCAGCCTTGATACAACATTTTCAACAGAAATGCAATCGTTCATTGAATCAGTCTAAAACTTTGCACATACACTGCTGCCATCTAGTGGCCAAAATCGAAATTGCGCCTAACCTGGGATAGTACATTATGGCCTTTCTCTTGCATTTCAATGAAGGGACAAAAAAAACACGTTTTTTTTCTTTGTATTATCTTTTACCAGATATAATGTGTTATATTCTCCTACATTAATTTCACATTTCCACAAACTTCAAAGTGTTTCCTTTCAAATGGTATCAAGAATATGCACATCCTTGCTTCAGGGCCTGAGCTACAGGCAGTTAGACTTGGGTATGTCATTTTAGGCGAAAACTGAATTAAAGGGTCCGATCCTTATTAACTAGCCTCTCAAAACACTTCATGATGACAGAAGTGAGTGCTACGGAGCGATAGTCATTTAGCTCAGTTACCTTTGCTTTCTTGGGTACAGAAACAATGGTGAACATCTTGAAGCAGGTGGGGACAGCAGACTGGGATAGGTATCCGCGACGTGGCTGATTTTCCAGCCACGTCACCTGGGATTACTGTTGTTACAACGAGCCTCACTCGGTTTAGAAGGTAAGATGCGTTCTGGTAACCGGCTGGCACCCAGCACTGGACCGTAAGCATCACACGTTTTTAGCACGCGTTTTTAGCACGCGTTTTTAGCACACGTTTTTAGCACACATTTTTAGCACACGTTTTTAGCACACATTTTTAGCACGCGTTTTTAGCTCAGAGGTTACCCTACTGTCCAGTCATAGGTACTGGCAGCAAAGCGCCTTGTAACCTAGTTGGGAATTGGACAGACATTTCTGAAAAGCGGAACCCTTCTGTTTTAACAGACAGGGGCAATTTGTAATCAAATCTAATTCCAATGAATGAAAAGCGCTGAGCTGAAGAAAGAATGCTAATTTTGGGGTTCATATGAACCAGAGAGACTGTGTGTGGGAAATTATACAACTAGTGGTTCTAATCCTGAATGCTGATTGGTTAAAAGCACATTCCAGTCGGTGTCTATTCCACAAGTTACCACCGGCTAAATCTATGACGTTAAAATGCCTATTTACTCTGTTCTATCTGATTGCACAATCCACTGTTTCATTAGCCCAGCCAGGCAATTTATAAACTTGATCTCCACTATAAAAAAAGTGTCTAGACATTATCTCACATTTCTTTTAGACTAACTTTTCAACAGCGGAGATTTGTATCAACCTTGCTGTCTGTCTCTTCGACATTTGCAACCATTGTTTCAATATTCAAATTCGATCTCCAGCTGTCCCGTAGTAATGAACGTGTAGGAGTCAGGATGAGAGAGAGAGGCAGGCAGCGTTTGTCAGCCAATCGAGATCATAAATCAGTTGGTTTGCAGCTAGTTTTGCAGTCTTTCCAGCCTAAGTTTGTAGTTATTGTGTTGGCTGTGTTGTTGGCTAGCTCCTCTGAACAACAGTGTCCTGATGAGAGAGCACATTCTCTAAGCCAGGTGAAATCGTGCCTCATTAGCTCATTGTTATGGATGTGTCCAAATAAATGTCACTAGAAAACAGCTTAAACAAATGCAGCTATTGTTGTTATTCTGTCTGCACTGTTTGACGTGACTGTAAGTCAGTCGTAGTTGGAGAGCTAGCAAGCAAGCGATAAGAATGTTGCCAGCCAGTATGCCAATGGAACATTTAGAATGAACGTCCACAGATACAGAACAAAAAGACTGAACGACTGGGTCACGTCTCTGGCAACCGAACCAATAGAACGAACAACCAGCCTGCTTGGGTAGTAACCCTAGATTTGTTTCTGGACTATATCTTGTGGAAGGATTAAAATAAAATATATGATAATATGTCAATCATTAATTGAATATGTTGGTAACCGGTTGTGTAAAAGTGATACTGCCCTCGAAGCCGATGTTTGGGGGATATATTGGCATGGTTTTCCGGGCCGGGACTTCTTCTCGGGCCTAACAACACCCGTGCCAATATATCCTCCAAACACCGGCTTCTCGGGCATTATCACTTAAATAGCATGGTCATGTCCAACCCTGCTTGTTCCCTCCTCTCTGCTACCAACAACCAATCACCTACAAGGCCCATAACCTGTATCACCAGTCACATCATAGGCAGGAATCCGCAATAAATCCCAGTAATGAGCCACCTATGGGGAGTGATGCCCCCTTGTGGACAGAGAATGAATCACCCAACATATTACTCTCACCCTGGGGAGATTAACATACATATTGAACCTTGTGAACACACAGGAACATGGGGTACCCGAGGGGCATTAAACATGGACAAGCTTCCAACACACATTGTGCTTCTGTGAGACTGTATAGCCTGCATGAAGCCCAGCCCCCTCATGGGCACAGAGGGCTCCACCAATGGCTTACATAGTACCCTGTTTGCCGTAACAAAACATGGGGGCACTGTTGTCACTGCAATGTTTTTTGGGGGACTACTTCCTCATCGGAGGACTGGCAAGCACCACTGTCTCTATTCCCTACAACTCCAGGAATGTAAAATTTGAATTTCGGGTTGCAAAGGCGCCGTGGAAAATGCTAGTAAGCTTCATTCACCAGGAAGTTATGCATACTAACTGACCTTAGCTAGGAGTTTTTGTTTGGCTAAGCTAGGCTAGCTAGCATTTTTGGCCACAGCACAGTCCGTTTAGAATAACCAAGTACCTTAGTCACTCAGTTAGTGTCCGTGAAACCTTTATCATTGAGTCCTCAAGCTAAAGACAAGGGATTTTTTTTCTTCTGTATTGACTAATGACTACAATAAAATATCACTTTCATAGTGATTTCTCCCTGAGACTTTGCAGGGCCCCAGATGGCACCATATGTCCTATACTGTAGATGGAAAAAAAGGTTAAGGAATGGCTCTGATCTGGTTTTCTATTGTCAGGAAGAAGAAAAGACTACTCACATGTACTGTAGGTAGACCTAGGCAATGTCTCAAAGTGGGTCAGAGATTGGCTCACATTCATTCTGCCTTTGGTAGTCCGACCTCAGATCAGCTGACATGACATGATGAGCTGTATTATCTACCTCCAAAATGGCACCCTATTCCCTACATAGTGCACTACTTTTGACCAGGGCCCTTAGAGCAGGGCGTATTCAACTCGTACCCTCGGAGGTCCGGAGCCTGCTGGTTTTCTGTTCTACCTACCTGGTGTCCCAGGTCTAAATCAGTCCCTGATTAGAGGGGAATCACCCACCTGGTGTCCCAGGTCTAAATCGGTCCCTGATTAGAGGGGAATAATGAAAAAACTACAGTGGAACTGGCTTGGAAGTCCAGAGTTGAGTTGGAAGGATACAGGGAATAGAGAGCAATCTGGGACGCACACCAGGACACATGCACTCTGGGTGGCCTGCAGCCGTGGGCATGTTGTATGTGGCCAGTCAGCCAGGCGGCATCATGGCATACCCTCTCGCTTTCTCTCCTCTGAACTCTGACACGGCTACGCTTGTTGTCATAGCAACGACGGGTGTGTGCGCAGTGGTGTAGGCTGATTGGTGGTAATCAGTGGCGGTCGGAGCTGTTTAAGATGAGGGAGGACCATTTTTTTTAAAAGCATGGCCTTATTTCTGTAACAGCATATTGGATGACTGTCATTCCTATTCCATTGACCCAGTTCAATGTAACATTGATAGGTTTAGGATACTGAATGATACTCTAATTATCCCAGTACCCATCATGAGGTTGCTACAACCTAGGCTATGAATGAGAGTTTACAACGTACTAGGTGCACACAGGTTGAGAGACATTTACACATTCAATACCGCCTTACACACTCTTGCCTGCATCTACCTGATCTAGGGTGTAATCATTAGTCCAGTAGTTGCAAACAAGAGTTTCTATTGGACAAATTCCGGTATGTTGATCCCCGTTTTGTTCCATTTGCGTCTGTTTAAGAAACTTTTTTCAACAGAATCGGCGGAATGAATACACCCCTGATCACACGTAAACACAGTTCACTTTCATAGCAGCCACATACAAACAGCATGATCCCTTTCATAGCAGCCACATACAAACAGCATGTTCCCTTTAATAGCAGCCACATACAAACAGCATGATCCCTTTTATAGCAGCCACATACAAACAGCATGATTTTCCCTTAGCTTGTGGACTTCAGTGCACAACACATCAGCTGTCTGTGACCAAAAACCTTTCCAAGCCAAACCTTCATATCATAACCGCTAACTGCTACACACAGCCTACATCGTTGTCAGCATAATAACGTCATAGTCAACATAGCTAATAGAACTAACATGTTAGTAAACCCGCTTTACTACACTGGTAGGCCACAGTAGAAATAAATTGATACAATCAAAAGCTTACCTTGACTTTGAAGAGTTCCAGTGTTGGATAGCTATAGCCAGCTAGCTAACATAGCATCCCTCTCTGTGTGAGTCAGGTGTTTGAGTAGGCTAAACTAGCTAGCTGCATTCACAAGCTAAGTAAGTGAAAGTGAAAGTGGAAAAAAAATACAACTCGGTGCTCTCAGCTGATAGGCTGCCTGCACTCTAGCGTTCATTGATTGTAGCGCTCGGTCGGGCAGGCAGTCGACGCTCCCTTGGTCGCTTCATTTTCCACGAATGCTAAAACCACAAACAGCCTGTGCAATTCTCTCTCTCTCTCTCTCTCTCTCTCTCTCTCTCTCTCTCTCTCTCTCTCTCGCTTCACCTTAATTTTTGAAGAAATGTATTTTTTCAGAACTGTTCAACTATAGTCTTTCTCTCTCTCTCTCTGTCTCTCTCTCTTTTAGTCACCAGCTAGCTGAAGCTTTCACTACTAGATTCATTCTCTGATCATTTAACTGGGTGGACAACATGTTAGTTCATGCTTCAAGAGCCATAACAGGATGGAGGACATCCACCAGAAGTTGTCATTTGTAATTACTGTGTCAGTCTATGGAAGGGGGGTGAGAACCATGAGCCACCTAGGTTTTGTATTGAAGCCAATGTACCCAGAGGAGGATGGAAGCTAGCTGTCCTCCGGCTACACCATGGTGCTACCCTACAGAGTGCTGTTGAGGCTGCTGTAGACCTTCATTACAAAATAGTGTATTTTAATCAGTTATTTGATGACGTGGATATATTTAGTATAGTATAGTATAGTATAGTAGTATAGCAAGCTAAGGTGACAACAATGTCTGCCATGGACGTTTCCCAGTTGCTTTTTATGTTCATAATAATAGTATAAGGGCGTGTCCCAAATAGCACTCTATTCCCTAGGTAGTGCACTACTTTACCCTATTGGCCCCTGTCAAAAGAAGTGCACTATGTAGGTAATAGGGTGTCATTTTGGGACGTAAACCAACTTTACATGCCCTCCTTTTGACCCGTGAAGACAACCATGACTGTGATCTCTCTGGTTCTGTACACACTCAGCTTCTAACCTCTCTGGCCCTGTACAGACTCAGCTTTAACCTCTCTGGTTCTGTTCAGACTCAGCTTTAACCTCACTGGCCCTGTACAGACTCAGCTTTAACCTCTCTGGTTCTGTACAGACTCAGCTTTAACCTCTCTGGCCCTGTACAGACTCAGCTTTAACCTCTCTGGTTCTGTACAGACTCAGCTTTAACCTCTCTGGTTCTGTACAGACTCAGCTTTAACCTCTCTGGTTCTGTACAGACTCAGCTTTAACCTCTCTGGCCCTGTACAGACTCAGCTTTAACCTCTCTGGTTCTGTACAGACTCAGCTTTAACCTCTCTGGCCCTGTACAGACTCAGCTTTAACCTCTCTGGTCCTGTACAGACTCAGCTTTAACCTCTCTGGCCCTGTACAGACTCAGCTTTAACATCTCTGGCCGTTTTCAGACTCAGCTTTAACCTCTCTGGTTCTGTACAGACTCAGCTTTAACCTCTCTGGCCCTGTACAGACTCAGCTTTAACCTCTCTGGTTCTGTACAGACTCAGCTTTAATCTCTCTGGCCCTGTACAGACTCAGCTTTAATCTCTCTGGCCCTGTACAGACTCAGCTTTAACCTCTCTGGCCCTGTACAGACTCAGCTTTAACCTCTCTGGTTCTGTACAGACTCAGCTTTAACCTCTCTGGTTCTGTACAGACTCAGCTTCTAACCTCTCTGGCCCTGTACAGACTCAGCTTCTAACCTCTCTGTCCCTGTACAGCCTCAGCTTTAATCTCTCTGTCCCTGTACAGACTCAGCTTCTAACCTCTCTGTCCCTGTACAGCCTCAGCTTTAATCTCTCTGGCCCTGTACAGACTCAGCTTCTAACCTCTAACCCTGTACAGACTCAGCTTCTACAACTGATCTACAACACACCCAATACAATAGACGGTTCTGATGCAACAAGGAGTTTTTTTTCTTCTGAGCTGATATATGTAATTGTTTTAAGAAGTTCATACCATGGATATATATTTTTTACACATATTTAACCCTTTTTTTTGTTGACACATAACTACCTCCATATTTCCATTAATTTGCATGGGGTTACATTCAGATGGGTAGAGCAAAATGGCCAAACCGTTCGGATGCTACAGAAGTTTTCATTAGAAGACCGATTTTCAAGATGTCTCCTGGGTCTGACAAACAACGCCGTAGCTCTGCCACTTTCCACCGCGATGTGGAAGGACGACATCGGAGGATGCAGTGGATTGAGATGCAGCCCATGTAAACAAACAGATATCTTCGTTTTTTTAACTGACGGATTTTAATGGGGATTGTTTTATTATGTTACTTAGATTGACGCAAAATTGACATTTTTCATTCCCCTTTTTTTTTTTTGCACAGCACAACCTATTGTGCTTTTTGTGTCTGCACTTATAAAAACACTTACCCGTTTTGACAGACGGACAAACATAATGGGAAGCATTTTAAATATTAAGATATAATTTAAGAGCTGGAACACTGAAGAGCTTGAATAGTGTCCCATCAATTCAATATCCAGATTAACATTTAGTGGACATTATTAAGCTTAAGAGAACAACGTTAAATATTTATTCACTTTCCTTGCCAGACTTAACACAAGACAACTGTGAGACACTTAAACAAAAGTTAAAAGATGTTTGGCTTGAAATAGTCAATTTCTGGTGAATACAATGTTCCAGAACATGATAAATTTTAGAACAGTTTATCTCAAGAAATTTACTGTAATTTCAATATACAGTGAGGGGGAAAAAGTATTTGATCCCCTGCTGATTTTGTACGTTTGCCGACTGACAAAGAAATGATCAGTCTATAATTTTAATGGTAGGTTTATTTGAACAGTGAGAGACAGAATAACAACAACAAAAAATCCAGAAAAACGCATGTTAAACATGTTTTAAATTGACATTTACATTTACGTCATTTAGCAGACGCTCTTATCCAGAGCGACTTACAAATTGGTGCATTCACCTTATGATATCCAGTGGAACAACCACTTTACAATTGTACATCTAATTGATTTGCATTTTAATGAGGGAAATAAGTATTTGACCCACTCTCAATCAGAAAGATTTCTGGCTCCCAGGTGTCTTTTATACAGGTAACGAGCTGAGATTAGGAGCACACTCTCAAAGGGAGTGCCCCTAATCTCAGCTTGTTACCTGTATAAAAGCCACCTGTCCACAGAAGCAATCAATCAATCAGATTCCAAACTCTCCACCATGGCCAAGACCAAAGAGCTCTCCAAGAATGTCAGGGACAAGATTGTAGACCTACACAAGGCTGGAATGGGCTACAAGACCATCGCCAAGCAGCTTGGTGAGAAGGTGACAACATTTGGTGCGATTATTCGCAAATGGAAGAAACACAAAAGAACTGTCAATCTCCCTCGGCCTGGGGCTCCACGCAAGATCTCACCTCGTGGAGTTGCAATGATCATGAGAACGGTGAGGAATCAGCCCAGAACTACACGGGAGGATCTTGTCAATGATCTCAAGGCAGCTGGGACCATAGTCACCAAGAAAACAATTGGTAACACACTACGCTGTGAAGGACTGAAATCCTGCAGCGCCCAGAGGGTCCCCCTGCTCAAGAAAGCACATATACATGCCATCTGAAGTTTTCCAATGAACATCTGAATGATTCAGAGGACAACTGGGTGAAAGTGTTGTGGTCAGATGAGACCAAAATGGAGCTCTTTGGCATCAACTCAACTCGCCGTGTTTGGAGGAGGAGGAATGCTGCCTATGACCCCAAGAACACCATCTCCACCGTCAAATATGGAGGTGGAAACATTATGCTTTGGGGGTGTTTTACTGCTAAGGGGACAGGACAACTTCACCGCATCAAAGGGACGATGGACGGGGCCACGTACCATCAAATCTTGGGTGAGAACCTCCTTCCCTCAGCCAGGGCATTGAAAATGGGTCGTGGATGGGTATTCCAGCATGACAATGACCCAAAACACACGGCCAAGGCAACAAAGGAGTGGCTCAAGAAGAAGCATATATATATATTAACAATTAACGTTGTTTGTTTGTATACACAGATACAAATGGATGGTTAACGCTGAAGGTGTGAAATTAATGGATCATTTCTATTTACACTTTTGGTTATTTGGACTAAGTTGTGACTAAGCCAAGTTGTGTCAATACCAGCGCTACAGATTGGCTCTCTCAAAGAGCAGCTGATCTATAAGGGGTCACCTGTATTACCCCCCACAGGGATGATGGTGCTAGGTGTTGTGCACAACACATAGTGTTATAATAACACACACATTCTCACGTATTCATGCACACACACACACACACACACACACACACACACACACACACACACACACACACACACACACACACACACACACACACACACACACACACACACACACACACACACACACACACACAAATACATGCACACACACGCACAAAGCGCACACATACAACCCTCTAAAAAGACAGTAATATATTAAAAACCAATATAAATCCATATTGTATGTTTTTGCACTAATCGTATGGTAAATTGAATGAGTTTCCTGTCTCTATCATAATAGTTTTAATAATCTTGGGACTTCCATGATATTTACACATTATCTGACTTTCTCAGTTACACAATAAGTGCTCATCTCTCACTGAAGTAAAATGGCTTTATTTGATGAAAAGAAAAGATGGCAAAACTTTAATCGATGAGATCCTACTTGATCTAAAGACATTCTACACCAACGACTCTAAGGTAGAGTGGTCTACACCAACGACTCTAAGGTAGAGTGGTCTACACCAACGACTCTAAGGTAGAGTAGTCTACATTAACAACTCTAAGGTAGAGTGGTCTACACCAACGACTCTAGGGTAGAGTAGTCTACATTAACAACTCTAAGGTAGAGTGGTCTACATTAACAACTCTAAGGTAGAGTGGTCTACACCAACAACTCTAAGGTAGAGTAGTCTACATTAACAACTCTAAGGTAGAGTGGTCTACACCAACGACTCTAAGGTAGAGTAGTCTACATTAACAACTCTAAGGTAGAGTGGTCTACATTAACAACTCTAAGGTAGAGTGGTCTACACCAACAACTCTAAGGTAGAGTGGTCTACACCAACGACTCTAAGGTAGAGTGGTCTACATTAACAACTCTAAGGTAGAGTGGTCTACACCAACGACTCTAAGGTAGAGTAGTCTACACCAACGATTCTAAGGTAGAGTGGTCTACATTAACAACTCTAAGGTAGAGTGGTCTACATTAACAACTAAAGTAGAGTAGTCTACACCAACAACTCTAGGGTAGAGTGGTCTACATTAATGTTTCTAAGGTAGAGTAGTCTACACCAACGACTCTAAGGTAGAGTGGTCTACATCAACGACTCTAAGGTAGATTAGTCTACATTAATGTTTCTAAGGTAGAGTAGTCTACATTAATGTTTCTAAGGTAGAGTGGTCTACACCAACAACTCTAAGGTAGAGGACAAGTTCTCACCTTGCTTCTGCTGGAAGGAGTGAGGCATTCTGGGAGCTGAGATGAGATGTCAGTCAGAAGTGAAGGTGTTTGTTCAGTGGAACCCCGACTTCCGAATGTTGAGTCGGCTCAGTTCTGGAACTTGAAGACGAAGAGGGCTTCTGGTCTGAGTCCAAATGTCTTCAGAGAGACCAAACAGGACAGGAGTGCCAGACTCTCAGCCTCAGAGCTCACTTAGCTGTTGTGCTGAGGAGGAGGAGATATCCTGGGCTCAGTGAGGAGATATCCTGGGTTCAGAGAGAGGCAAAGCCAGATGATTCTTTGACAGCGCAGCAGCTAAACAGCAACACGCTTGGAGAATGCAGAAACAGAGTGGCATCTAGGCGTTGGGGGACACAGCTGTCTGTCCTGGTGGTAGGAGGAAGGGCTTCTTGGAGGACACAGCTGTCTGTCCTGGTGGTAGGAGGAAAGGCTTCTTGGAGGACACAGCTGTCTGTCCTGGTGGTAGGACGAAGGGCTTCTTGGAGGACACAGCTGTCTGTCCTGGTGGTAGGAGGAAGGGCTTCTTGGGGGGGACAGCTGTCTGTCCTGGTGGTAGGAAGAAGGGCTTCTTGGGGGGGACACAGCTGTCTGTCCTGGTGGTAGGAGGAAGGGCTTCTTGGAGGACACAGCTGTCTGTCCTGGTGGTAGGAGGAAGGGCTTCTTGGAGGACACAGCTGTCTGTCCTGGTGGTAGGAGGAAGGGCTTCTTGGGGGGGGACACAGCTGTCTGTCCTGGTGATAGGAAGAAGGGCTTCTTGGGGGGGACACAGCTGTCTGTCCTGGTGGTAGGAGGAAGGGCTTCTTGGGGGACACAGCTGTCTGTCCTGGTGGTAGGAGGAAGGGCTTCTTGGGGGGGACACAGCTGTCTGTCCTGGTGATAGGAAGAAGGGCTTCTTGGGGGGGACACAGCTGTCTGTCCTGGTGGTAGGAGGAAGGGCTTCTTGGGGGACACAGCTGTCTGTCCTGGTGGTAGGAGGAAGGGCTTCTTGGGGGACACTGCTGTCTGTCCTGGTGGTAGGAGGAAGGGCTTCTTGGGGGGGACAGCTGTCTGTCCTGCTGGTAGGAGGAAGGGCTTCTTGGGGGGGACAGCTGTCTGTCCTGGTAGTAGGAGGAAGGGCTTCTTGGGGGACACAGCTGTCTATCCTGGTGGTAGGAGGAAGGGCTTCTTGGGGGGGACAGCTGTCTGTCCTGGTGGTAGGAGGAAGGGCTTCTTGGGGGACACAGCTGTCTGTCCTGGTGGTAGGAGGAAGGGCTTCTTGGGGGGGACAGCTGTCTGTCCTGGTGGTAGGAGGAAGGGCTTCTTGGGGGGGACAGCTGTCTGTCCTGGTGGTAGGAAGAAGGGCTTCTTGGGGGACACAGCTGTCTGTCCTGGTGGTAGGAGGAAGGGCTTCTTGGGGGGCACAGCTGTCTGTCCTGGTGGTAGGAGGAAGGGCTTCTTGGGGGACACAGCTGTCTGTCCTGGTGGTAGGAGGAAGGGCTTCTTGGGGGGGACAGCTGTCTGTCCTGGTAGTAGGAGGAAGGGCTTCTTGGGGGGGACAGCTGTCTGTCCTGGTGGTAGGAGGAAGGGCTTCTTGGGGGGGACAGCTGTCTGTCCTGGTGGTAGGAGGAAGGGCTTCTTGGGGGACACTGCTGTCTGTCCTGGTGGTAGGAGGAAGGGCTTCTTGGGGGGGACAGCTGTCTGTCCTGCTGGTAGGAGGAAGGGCTTCTTGGGGGGGGACAGCTGTCTGTCCTGGTGGTAGGAAGAAGGGCTTTGTGTCTCAATCAGCTGACTGCGGTCGTCTGGCGAGCTGGCTGAGCAGAGAGAGAGCGGCTGTTCTGGAGAAACCTTAGGAAGCTTTCCCTGACAGGATGGAAGTGCTTCTAGAAAGGCGGCGTAGCAGAAGGGTTGAAGTGAGTCAAGTCGACTGAGCGTGATGCACGTTAGCGAAACGGTCCACAGGGCATTGATGGTGCTCTCAGCTGATAGGCTGCCTGCACTCTAGCGTTCATTGATTGTAGCGCTTGGTCGGGCGGGCGGGCGGTCGACGCTCCCTTGGTCGCTTCACTTTCCACGAATGCTAAAACCACGAGGCCAGTTCCATAAAAAAAAGAAGGCATCAAACAGCATGTGCAATAATCTCTCTCTCTCTCTCTCTCTCTCTCTCTCTCTCTCTCTCTCTCTCTCTCTCTCTCTCTCTCTATCTTTCTATAATACGTTTGAATGAGAAGGAATCTGAAATCCCATTAAGTCATATGAAGTCTAAACCTTGGACTAGCATGTCTTGTAATATGGAGCAGCTCTCTCTTGGACCCCAGGCCATCTGCCAGATTACACTCTTTCATATACAGCAACGACACATTGTTTATCAACACAGATTTTATACAACCAACATGGCAGTGTCCTAGAGTTTTAATCTACCTAAGCTGATCTCAATCCTGGAACTGGATATTGCTCTTTATAACTGGTCTGTTGGGGGGGTATTACATCACTCCAGCTGTCATTCCAACCTGGTCCTACCACTACATGGGGCAGAGGACGGGCAGGCAGGGGAGGGGAGGCAGGGGAGGGGAGGGGAGGCAGGGGAGGGGAGGGCAGGCAGGGGAGGCAGGGGAGGGGAGGCAGGGGAGGGGAGGGCAGGCAGGGGAGGCAGGGGAGGGGAGGCAGGGGAGTGGAGGGCAGGCAGGGGAGGGGAGGCAGGGGAGGCAGGGGAGGCAGGGGAGGGGAGGCAGGGGAGGGCAGGCAGGGGAGGCAGGGGAGGGGAGGCAGGGGAGGGGAGGGCAGGCAGGGGAGGCAGGGGAGGGGAGGCAGGGGAGGGGAGGGCAGGCAGGGGAGGGGAGGGGAGGCAGGGGAGGCAGGGGAGGGGAGGCAGGGGAGGGGAGGCAGGGGAGGGGAGTGGAAGCAGGGGAGGGGAGGGGAGGGGAGGGCAGGGGAGGGGAGGGCAGGCAGGGGAGGCAGGGGAGGGGAGGCAGGGGAGGGGAGGGGAAGCAGGGGAGGGAGGGGAGTGCAGGCAGGGCAGGCAGGGGAGGGGAGGCAGGGCAGGGGAGGCAGGGGAGGGGAGGCAGGGGAGGGGAGGGCAGGCAGGGGAGGCAGGGGAGGGGAGGCAGGGGAGGGGAGGGCAGGCAGGGGAGGGGAGGGGAGGGGAGGCAGGGGAGGCAGGGGAGGGGAGGCAGGGGAGGGGAGGGCAGGGGAGGCAGGGGAGGGGAGGCAGGGGAGGGAGGGCAGGGGAGGGGAGGCTGGGAAGCGGAGGGGAGGCAGGGGAGGGAGGGCAGGGGAGGGGAGGGGAGGCAGGGGAGGGGAGGCAGGGGAAGGGAGGCAGGGGAGGCAGGGCAGGGGAGACAGGGGAGGCAGGGGAGTTAGGGGAGGGGAGGGGAGGGCCAGTTCATTTGATGCAGCGCTCCATCACTCTCCTTCTTGGTAAAATAGCCCTTTCACAGCCTGGAGGTGTGTTGGCATATGTCCCCAGATCCTCAAAAAGTTATACAGCTGCACCATCGAGAGCATCCTAACCGGTTGCATCACCGCCTGGTATGGCAACTGCTCGGCATCTGACCGTAAGGCGCTACAGAGGGTAATAAGTACAGCCCAGTACATCACTGGTGATGGGGCTCAAGCTGCATCCCTGTCTCACCCCATGGCCCTGTGGAAAGAAATGTGTTTTTTTTCCAGTTTTAACTACACACATTTTGTACATGGATGTTTGTGTACATTGATTTTCTAATGTTTTTCCCGCAACACCACTTTCCATCAATTTGTATAGCAGACCCTCATGCTAAATTGAGTGAAAAGCTCTTTTTATAAATCAACAAAGCATGAGAAGAATTTGCCTTTGTTTTGATTTGTTTGTTCGTCAATTAGGCTGTGCAGGGTGACTGCGTGGTCAGTCCTACAGCCATTTGGTAAAAAGCCAATTTGTCATTTGCTCAGTATATTGTTTTCACTGAGGAATTGTATCAGTCAGCGGTTAATGATAATGCAGAGGATTTTCCCAAGGTTGCTATTGACTCAGTAGTTATTGGTGTCATATTTGTCTCTACTTTTGTGGATTGGGATGATCAGTCCTTGGTTCCTCTCTCTGTGTTCTCTCTCTCTGTTCTCTCTCTCTCTCTCTGTCTGTTCTCTCTGTGTTTTCTCTTTCTGTTCTCTCTCTTTCTGTTCTCTCTTTCTGTTCTCTCTGTTCTCTCTGTTCTCTCTGTTCTCTCTCTGTTCTCGCTCTGTGTTCTCTCTGTGTTCTCTCTGTGTTCTCTCTGTTCTCTCTCTCCCTCTCTCTCCCTCTCTTTCTCTCTCTCTGTGTTCTCTTTCTCTGTGTTCTCTCTGTGTTCTCTCTCTCTCTCTCTCTCTCTCTCTCTCTCTCTCTCTCTCTCTCTCTCTGTGTGTTCTCTCTCTCTGTTCTCTCTCTCTCTCTCTGTCTGTTCTCTCTGTGTTTTCTCTTTCTGTTCTCTCTCTTTCTGTTCTCTCTTTCTGTTCTCTCTGTTCTCTCTCTCTTTCTCTCTGTTCTCGCTCTGTGTTCTCTCTGTGTTCTCTCTGTTCTCTCTCTCCCTCTCTCTCCCTCTCTTTCTCTCTCTCTGTGTTCTCTTTCTCTGTGTTCTCTCTGTGTTCTCTCTCTCTCTCTCTCTCTCTCTCTCTCTCTGTGTGTTCTCTCTCTCTGCTCTCTGTCTCTCTCTCTCTCTGTGTGTTCTCTCTCTGCTCTCTCTTTCTCTCTCTCTCTCTCTGCTCTCTCTCTCTCTCTCTCTCTCTCTCTCTCTCTCTCTCTGTGTTCTCTCTGTTCTCTCTGTGTGTTATCTCTGTGTGTTCTCTCTCTGCTTTCTCTCTGTTCTCTCTGTGTTCTCTCTGCTTTCTCTCTGTTCTCTCTCTGTGTTCTCTCTGTTCTCTCTCTGTGTTCTCTCTGTTCTCTCTCGCTCTCTGTTCTGTCTCTCTCTCTCTCTCTCTGTGCTCTCTCTGTTCTTTCTCTCTGTGTTCTCTCTGTTCTCTCTCTGTTCTTTCTCTCTGTGTTCTCTCTGTTCTCTCTCTGTTCTTTCTCTCTGTGTTCTCTCTGTTCTCTCTGTGTGTTCTCTCTCTGCTTTCTCTCTGTTCTCTCTCTGTGTTCTCTCTGTTCTCTCTCTCTGTGTTCTCTTTGTTTTGTGCATTCTTCTGAACTTAGTATGAAGGCAGACCATTCTGTAAATATGTAAGTTCAAAATATAGTATGTTAAAAGCTGTGTGTGAGTGTGTGTGTGTGTGTGTGTGTGTAACCAGTTCCACAGCCTTTTTTTAGTAAAATGCCAAAGTCATAATTTATATTTGAATGAACATATTGAGACAATTTGAGTAAATGTCATTTTAAATTGATTTTTTCTCATGTTAAAGCTTCTCATTTTAAAGCTAAAATGTTAAATTCAGGTAATACTTTGACTGAAAAGTTGAGTAAACAAAAAAAAAGACTTTTGGAACAAGTTACTTAATAATATTTAGTTGAAACAACTAGATATTTATTTTAATTGTATATACAAGTGTAGGATCTTAATTTGACCAGTTTTTCACAACAGGAAAATAATCCTGCAGTAACAGAAAATGTGATTATTGTGTTGATTATTTGTGTCGATGTCTAAAGTGAAAATAACAAACTTTAGAAGCCTTTTTAAACCTTGAATAGACTACTAGTTTGTATGCCCTGTTGTTTCATGACATTTCCTGCAACAACAGGGTGATCAAATTAAGATCTTACATCTGTGTAGTGCATTACTTTTGATCAGAAAGAGTCCTACTGACCTTGGTCAAAGTAGTGCACTATATAGGGAATAGGGTGCAAGAGTCCTACTGACCCTGGTCTAAAGTAGTGCACTATATAGGAAATAGGGTGCCGTTTAGGAGGCAGGGGGTCTATGATTTATCTATTATTATTGTTATATAATCTGTTTGATGCAGTAAGTATCCTGGAGCGTTGAGGCCTGTTTGTGTTGCACGATAACCTTTTCTCCAACTGTGTATGCAATAATCATTTCTTTACCTGCTATCACAGTGATATGTAATCTAGCTGTGTGCTCTGAACTAACTATACCTGCGTCTCCAAATGGTACCCTAGTCCCTACATAGGGCACTACTTTTGACCAGAGTCTTTTGGACTCTAGGTGCACTATGCAGGGAAGAGGGTGCCATTTGGGAAACAGCTTTGTCTGGTGTCGACTGTGTGTTCCCTGACATCTGCTATCAGCACTGTTGAAGTTAATGGAAGCCTAATCTCATGCTTTGCATTGGCTTGCATTTATAGAGGCAAAGTGGGGGGAAGAAATGACTTCTGTGAGACAGAGAGAGAGAGAGCAGGAGAGGATGATCGTTCAACATGATAAACTCTGCGTCTGTCTGGGAATGTAGGGTCCAGGATTTTATGGCAACCGCTCGGCATACGACCGACCGTAAGGCGCTACAGAGGGTAGTGCGTGCGGCCCAGTACATCACTGGGGACAAGCTTCCTGACATCCAGCACCTATATACTTTAGGTTAGGTACTACAGGTTACTTCCTAAATGTAATCAATTACAGTTACTAGTAATCTGTCAAAAATTGTAATCAGTAACGTATCTTTTGGATTACCCAAACTCAGTAACGTAATCTGATTACATTCAGTTACTTTTAGATTACTTTCCCCTTAAGAGGCATTAGAAGAAGACATAAATGTTTGTTACTAATTGAATGACATCTATTGCAGGATAAATCAATGTTAACGTTAACATGGCCGGCTATATATGGATGTTAAATGTTACTTTATGGGTTGGTTATGTAGGCTTCTTCTAACCCATCGCTTTCTACTACATATGATAATAAGATTAAATTATATCTTTACATTAAAAACCAAAGTCTATCAGAATTCCAGTCATTCCAATAAATGTTATACCCCTTGATATTCAAGAATAGGACTTGGAAATATGGAAGTATAGATTAGTCAAATTGTTTTACAGGAGCATAACCCCAAAACGAAGGACTTATAAGCCAGTCCTACTCTGTTGTTTATGATTGTGTTGTCATGGACGACTGGGCTCATTGATTCTCATTGAATGGCTTTGAGCACTACTGAAAAGTGATATTTACATGTGAAAAATCAATGCCATATACTGCATTTGCTATAGGCCTATTGTTTACCTTTTAGTTGGTGACACTTTGATATCTTGATAATATGCAGCTGATTAACGGGTAGATTCACAGATGAAACAATAACAAAATGGCCTCCCAGCCTCTGTTTTGGTAAAAAGCTGAGGGATGGGGACTGGAGAAATGTAACCACACTCAGATTAATAGACAGAGATATGGATGCAAGGACTGACCATCCATGATATCAACATTATAGTTATATCCATGTTATGAGGCTATACAGGACTGACCCTCCATGATATCAACATTATAGTTATAACCATGTTATGAGGCTATACAGGACTGACCATCCATGATATCAACATTATAGTTATAACCATGTTATGAGGCTATACAGGACTGACCATCCATGATATCAACATTATAGTTATAACCATGTTATGAGGCTATACAGGACTGACCATCCATGATATCAACATTATAGTTTTAACCATGTTATGAGGCTATACAGGACTGACCATCCATGATATCAACATTATAGTTATAACCATGTTATGAGGCTATACAGGACTGACCATCCATGATATCAACATTATAGTTATAACCATGTTATGAGGCTATACAGGACTGACCATCCATGATATCAACATTATAGTTATAACCATGTTATGAGGCTAAACAGGACTGACCATCCATGATATCAACATTATAGTTATAACCATGTTATGAGGCTATACAGGACTGACCATCCATGATATCAACATTATAGTTATAACCATGTTATGAGGCTATACAGGACTGACCATCCATGATATCAACATTATAGTTATAACCATGTTATGAGGCTAAACAGGACTGACCATCCATGATATCAACATTATAGTTATAACCATGTTATGAGGCTATACAGGACTGACCATCCATGATATCAACATTATAGTTATAACCATGTTATGAGGCTATACAGGACTGATCATCCATGGTTATGAGGCTATACATGACTGATCATCCGTGGTTTCTTTGCAGCAATTCGACCCGGAGTGGCGCAGCGGTCTAAGGCACAGCATCTCAGTGCAAGAGGCGTCACTACAGTCCCTGGTTCAAATCCAGGCTGTATCACATCCAGCCGTGATTGGGAGTCCCATATGGAAGCGCACAATTGGCCCAGAGTTGTCCAGGTTTGGCCGGGGTAGGCCGTCATTGTAAATAAGTAAGAAAGGCTATAAAAGTAGCAAGGCTACATACAGACACCGGTTAGTTAGGCTGATTGAGGTAGTATGTACATGTAGATATGGTTAAAGTGACTATGCATACATGATAAACAGAGAGTAGCAGTAGCGTAAAAGAGGGGTTGGGGGGTGCACACAATGCAAATAGTCTGGGTAGCCATTTGATTACCTGTTCAGGAGTCTTATGGCTTGGGGGTAAAAACTGTTTAGAAGCCTTTTTGTCCTAGACTTGGCACTCCGGTACCGCTTGCCATGCGGTAGTAGAGAGAACAGTCTACGACTGGGATGGCTGGGGTCTTTGACAATTTTTAGGGTCTTCCTCTGACATCACCTGGTGTAGAGGTCCTGGATGACAGGCAGCTTAGCCCCAGTGATGTACTGGGCCGTATGCACTACCCAATGTAGTGCCTTGCGGTAGAAGGCCCGAGCAATTGCCGTACCAGGCAGTGATGCAACCAGTCAGGATGCTCTCGATGTTGCAGCTGTAGAACCTTTTGAGGATCTGAGGACCCATGCCAAATCTTTTTAGTTTCCTGAGGGGGAATAGGCTTTGTCGTGCCCTCTTCACGACTGTCTTGGTGTGTTTGGACCATTCTAGTTTGTTGTTGATGTGGACACCAAGGAACTTGAAGCTCTCAACCTGCTCCACTACAGCCCCGTCGATGAGAATGGCGGCGTGCTCGGTCTTCCTTTTCCTGTAGTCCTCAATCATCTCCTTAGTCTTGGTTACGTTGAGGGATAGGTTGTTATTCTGGCACCACCCGGCCAGGTCTCTGACCTCCTTCCTATAGGCTGTCTCGTCGTTGTTGGTGATCAGGCCTACCACTGTTGTGTCGTCTGCAAACTTAATGATGGTGTTGGAGTCGTGCCTGGCCATGCAGTTGTGGGTGAACAGGGAGCACAGGAGGGGACTGCGCACGCACCCCTGAGGGGCCCCCGTGTTGACGATCAGCGTGGCAGATGTGTTGCTACCTACCCTAACCACCTTGGGGCAGCCCGTCAGGAAGTCCAGGATCCATTTGCAGAGGGAGGTGTTTAGTCCCAGGATCCTTAGCTTAGTGATGAGATTTGAGGGCACAATGGTGTTGAATGCTGAGCTCTAGTCAATGAATAGCATTCTCACATAGGTGTTCCTTTTGTCCAGGTGGGAAAGGGCAGTGTGGAGCGCAATAGAGATTGCATCATCTGTGGATCTGTTTGTGCGGTATGCAAATTGGAGTGGGTCTAGGGTTTCTGGGATAATGGTGTTGATGTGAGCCATTAGCAACCTTTCAAAGCACTTCATGGCTACGGACGTGAGTTCTACGGCTCTGTAGTCATTTAGGCAGGTTGCCTTTGTGTTCTTGGGCACAGGGACAATGGTGGTTTGCTTGAAACATGTTGGAATTACAGACTCAATCAGAGACATGTTGAAAATGTCAGTGAAGACAACTGCCAGTTGGTCAGCACATGCCCGCAGCGCACGTCCTGGTAATCCGTCTGGCCCCGCAGCCTTGTGAATGTTGACCTGCTTAAGGGTCTTACTCACATTGGCTACGGAGAGCGTGATCATACAGTCGTCTGGAACAGCTGATGCTCTCATGCATGCCTCAGTGTTGCTTGCCACGAAGCGAGCATAGAAGTGATTTAGCTCGTCTGGTAGGCTTTTGTCTCTGGGCAGCTTGTGGCTGTGCTTCCCTTTGTAGTCTGTAATAGTTTGCAAGCCCTGCCACATAAGACGAGCGTCGGAGCCGGTGTAGTAGGATTCAATCTTAGCCCTGCTTTGACATTTTGCCTGTTTGATGGTTCGTCGGATGGCATAGCAGGATTTCTTATAAGCTTCCGGGTTAGAGTCCCGCACCTAGAAAGCGGTCGCTCTACCCTTTAGCTCAGTGCGAATGTTGCCTGTAATCCATGGCTTCTGGTTGGGGTATGTACGTACAGTCACTGTGGGGATGACGTCCTCGATGCACTTATTGATTAAGCCAATGACTGATGTGGTGTACTCCTCAATGCTACTGGAGGAATCCCGGAACATGTTCCAGTCTGTGCAGCAAAACAGTCCTGTAGCATCTGCTTCATCTGACCACTTTTTTATTGAGTCAGTGGTGCTTCCTGCTTTAATTTTTGCTTGTAAGCAGGAAGCAGGAGGATAGAAGTGTGATCAGATTTACCAAATGGAGGGCGAGGGAGAGCTTTGTATGTGTCTCTGTGTGTGGAGTACAGGTGATCTAGAATTTATTTCCCTTTGGTTGCACATTTAACATGTTGATAGAAATTATGTAGAACTGATTTAAGTTTCCCTACATTAAAGTCTCCGGCCACTAGGAGCGCCGCCTCTGAGTGAACGGTTTCCTGTTTGCTTATTTCCTTATACAGCTGACTGAGTGTGGTCTTAGTGCCAGCATCCGTCTTTGGTGGTAAATAAACAGCCACGAAAAGTACAGCTGGAAACTCTCTAGGCAAGTAGTGTGGTCTGCATTTTATCACAAGATACTCTACTTCAGTCGAGCAAAATCTAGAGACTTCCTTAGATTTCGTGCACCAGCTGTTGTTTACAAATATGCACAGACCACCCCCCCTCATCTTACCGGAGTGTGCTGTTTTATCTTGCCGGTGCAGCATATATCCCACTAGCTGAATATCCATGTCGTCATTCAGCCACGATTCCGTGAAACATAGGATAGTACAGTTTTTGATGTCCCGTTGGTAGGATATTCGTGATCGTACCTCGTCTAATTTATTGTCCAATGATTGCACATTTGAGAGTAATAATGACGGTAACGGCAGCTTTCCTACTCGCCTTCTGCGGATCCTTACGAGGCTCCCCGCTCTGTGTCCTCTGTACCTGCATCTCTTCCTCTTGCAAATAACTGGGATGTTGGCCTTGTCGGGTATTCGGAGAATGTCCTGTGCGTCCTGCTTGTTGTAGAAAAAATCTTTGTCTAATCCGAGGTGAGTGATCGCAGTCCTGATATCCAGAAGCTCTTTTCTGCCGTAAGATACGGTTGCAGAAACATTATGTACAAAATAAGTTACAAATAATGCAAAAAAAACACAACTGGTTTGCGACTGCACTTGAAGAAACTTTCAAAGTTCTTGAAATTTTCCGTATTGAATGACTTTCATGTCTTAAAGTAATGATGGACTGTCATTTCTCTTTACTTATTTAAGCTGTTCTTGCCATAATATGGACTTGGTCTTTTACCAAATAGGGCTATCGTCTGTATACCACCCCTACCTTGTCACAACACAACTGATTAGCTCAAATGCATTAATAAAAAGGAAAGAAATTCCACAAATTAACTTTTAACAAGGCACACCTCTTAATTGAAATGCATTCCATGTGACTACCTCATGAAGCTGGTTGAGAGAATGCCAAGAGTGTGCACAGCTGTATTCAAGGCAAATGGTGGCTACTTTCAAGAATCTAAAATATATTTTGATTTGTTTAACCCTTTTTTGGTTACTACATGATTCCATGTGTGTTATTTCATAGTTTTGATGTCTTCATTATTATTCTACAATGTTAGAAAATAGTAAAAATAAAGAAAAACACTGGAATGAGTAGGTGTGTCCAAACATTTGACTGGTACTTTATATATATAAAAATTGTTTTAATAGCTACAGGTTGTCCCTTTAAGTGTATCTAAAGTGTGCAAGTTTGAACATGTGTCCATTAGTCCTATGGATTATTTTTATCAGCATGAATTAGATTGAGCAATAAAAGCCCCACTTTTATTCCATAGACTGGGATCCGCACTATGCAGCTGTTGGAAGAGCGCATTTTTCACTGGCTGTCCATTGGTTTCAAAAACAATTAATGACAGGCAGCTTGTCACGTCCTGACCAGTAATAGGAGTTATTGGTTATTGTAGTTTGGTCAGGATGTGGCAGGGGGTATTTGTTTTATGTGGTTCGGGGTGTGTGTTTATGTAGAGGGGTGTTTGATTTATGTATTCCGAGGTTTTGGTCTATGTTCTATGTTAGTGTATTTCTATGTTCCGTCTAGTTATTCTATTTCTAGGTTTAGGTAATTGGGATTGGGGCCTTCAATTGGAGGCAGCTGTTTATCGTTGCCTCTGATTGAAGGTCCTATAATTAGGCGTGTGTTTGTTATGGGATTGTGGGAGGTTGTGATTGCATAGCTGTGTTTAGCCTGTAATCATGTTCGTTCGTTTATTGTTTTGTTTATTTAAGTGTTCAAAATAAAAGAGAAAATGAGCACTCGACCCGCTGCGCCTTGGTCCAATATTTACCACGACGACCGTGACACAACTTAAACTTCTTGAATTCAACCATCATTGGGTTCAAATACACATTTACATTTGTGAACAGCCATCCATCCACAACAACCACAATCCGTAGAGCACAAATAGCTAAATGAGAGAGTAGCAGTGTGAGTCACATCGATGCGCTATGTAGATATCAATAATAAGTGATATCCGTATCGCCGTAGGTTACACCACTGCTGTCGTCCTTACCGCCAAGTGTTTATTCAAGTCGCACCATTGGAAGACACAGCTTGGACTGTAGCCTATAAAAGCCTATTCCTGCTCTTTTCCCGCGATCCATCAAATACATTTGGTGTGTCATCATAATGGTCTCTGATTGGTGGTCATCATTTGGTGTGTCATCGTAGTGGTCTCTGATTGGTGGTCATCATTTGGTGTGTCATCGTAGTGGTCTCTGATTGGTGGTCATCATTTGGTGTGTCATCATAGTGGTCTCTGATTGGGGTCATCATTTGGTGTGTCATCATAGTGGTCTCTGATTGGTGGTTATCATTTGGTGTGTCATCGTAGTGGTCTCTGACTTGTGGTCAGACTCGCTCAGGTGGAACAAACTTAAACTTGCGTATTTTTTCAATGCTGATTTAAAGGTCATTGAGAAAACAGAGAATAGTGTCAAAGATTTATTTTCTGGCAAACATACTTTCTGAATTTAAAAGTAATCCTTGAGGTAATCATCTAGTTTTTCAAAAGTATCTGTAATCTGTTTACAATATTTTAGCTGGTAGTGTAACGGATTACATTTGCTGTTTTTTTGAATCCCTTACATACTCCCCAACCCTGTATATACCAGGCGTGGTCAGAGGAAGGCCCAAAAAAGTGTCAATAGACTGTTTTCACTGCTACCGCACGGCAAGCGGTACCCGAACGGCAAGTCTAGGACCAAAAGGCTCCTTAACAGCTTCTACCCCCAAGCAATAAGACTGCTGAACAATTAATCAAATGGCCACCTGGACTATTTATATTAACCCCCTCCCCCCCTTGGTTTTTACACTGCTGCTATTCGCTGTTTATTATCTATGCATAGGCAGTTAAGCCACTGTTCCCCTGTAGGCCGTCATTGTAAATAAGAATTTGTTCTTAACTGACTTGCCTAGTGATATAAGGTAAAATATATATATATATATATATATATATATATATGTCATTTTATTGTTTTACTTTTTGTTATTTTTTACTTTAGTTTATTTGGTAAATATTTTCTTAACTTTATTTCTTGACCTGCACTGTTTTGTAAGTATTTCACTGTTGTATTCGGAGCATGTGACAAGTAAAATTTGATTTTGATTTGATTTGGCTTGGAATGGAATGGAACACTGGCATGGAATGGAACACTGGCATTGAACGGAATGGAACACTGGCATGGAATGGAAATCCCTGGCTGTTGCTATGATACTCTAGGGGTGAAATGTTGGCCTAAACACAGGACGATCCTACTGAACTAAACACAGGACGATCCTACTGAACTAAACACAGGACGATCCTACTGAACTAAACACAGGACGATCCTACTGAACTAAACACAGGACGATCCTACTGAACTAAACACAGGACGATCCTACTGAACTAAACACAGAACGATCCTACTGAACTAAACACAGGACGATCCTACTGAACTAAACACAGGATGATCCTACTGAACTAAACACAGGATGATCCTACTGAACTAAACACAGAATGATCCTACTGAACTAAACACAGGATGATCCTACTGAACTAAACACAGGATGATCCTACTGAACTAAACACAGGATGATCCTACTGAACTAACCACAGGATGATCCTACTGAACTAAACACAGGATGTTCCTACTGTAGAGTACCATGATGCGGAGGAGGAGGAAAATGACCATATTTATTACGAGCTGTTGAGGAGCTGGTAGTATTGGATGATGGATGGCAACACTTTAGGTTTATTGACTAGTTCATATACAGTTAAAATAGAGTTTGTGTATTAATGATTTATGACCTATATATTAAATCTTATTTAACTGTCTAAAACAACTTATAAAAAATATTATTTATGAACTGTTAGTCATTGGATGAAGTAAATATTTTAGATTTAAGTAGTTTATGGATAAATAATAATTAGTGAATATATATAAATCATTAACCAACACTTATTCATAATTTATAAACTACATAATAATAATTTACTATTTACTACAATCAATTTATAAACCTTTTACAACCCCTAAATGGTACTTTAATTAACACTTTAATGTGAAGTGTTATCAGGGCGTTTGGTGATAGGCCGGTGGGGACATGGGATCCACGACTGGATCCAAAACCTTGTCAGTCTGTCACACTTTACCTTAACTGGTAAGCTCATGAAAGACAACATGCAAAACAGCATGACAAAAGACTCAGTCAACTGAACTTCCTATTTTAAAGACGAAATTGCATTCAAAATGGCATGTGTAATACATGCCTACAGTACAAACAAATACTTTGACCTATGCCTCCTTTTAAATTGATGCCATATCTCTCTATTACACAGAATGGAAATGTTGAAGTATTTGAAAACAGAGTGTATATGATTCTGTGTGAACGATAATTATATTGTAATCTAAATGTTAGATGATTGGCCCAAAGTACACAAATAGTTTTAGGAATTAGGTAATTCAACACTTTCGCCACTTTTTCTTTCTTGCAGTCCAAAATTATTTATAGGTTTGTTCTCTAAAAGTATAAAAACACTTTCTCTCATTTCAGTCTGTTGCACTAAGGAAACGCAGATTGCTTGAAATGTGGCTGATATTTCCCCTTTAGTATGCACTTACAGAGGAGACCTGACATATGTTGTTAATACCTGCAAGTTTTAAGTTCCATGTGAGCAACATGTATGAAGATGTCATTTCAAGGGACGAGTGATTCTAGTCTTTCTAACAACAAAGAACAAACAGGATTATTTTGAAGATGTCCTGTCAGGGCATCAACAGTAAAGGAGAAACACTGGGAGTTAGAAAACTGAGAGAGAGAGAGAGAGAGAGAGAGAGAGAGAGAGAGAGAGAGAGAGAGAGAGAGAGAGAGAGAGAGAGAGAGAGAGAGAGAGAGAGGGAACCACACAGAGAGAGGATTAGAATAGCAGAACCTGTGAACACACCGTGCGAGAGACCAGGTTGACGGTGTGACAGGCATGACTGTGTAACAGGGTTGAATGTGTATAAGAATTGACTGGGTCACTGGGTTGACTGGAGTCATTTTCCCAAATCTGAAACCCTTATTCAAGGTTTCAAAGACCTCTCTGATGAGGATAGGCTACCCGTCCTGTTGGGGGAGGACTCAGAGAGCTGTGGGTTGGCAGCGCACTACATTGCTGCCTGCCATAAGTTGAGGGACAGTATCTGACAGACCAATCAACCTGCACATGTCCTCTACTGTATGCTTATTGTTATTGTTGAATGTATGGTTATTTTGACCCCTGGTTATTGTTGTTACTGTTGTCCCGTTGACAATTTTGATTCTCATTTTTATATTGTAAATATCCAAAATAAGCTTTGGCAATATGTACATTGTTACGGAAGTAACAAAGTAACGGAGTTCCGGAACTCCAATTTGAGCAGCAGCAGCTGAAAAATGAGCTCCTACAAATATTGAAATTTACATGGTTTTTAGAGTGAAGTACATCGGAAAAAAGCTAAAGAAAACTGCAAGACTGAATAGGAGAAAAAACAAGCAACAAACAAAGAAGATAGGCTTTTGAAAATAACTATTTTTCATAAAATTGTAGTTATCTTACCAAGCTGAATTGTTTACCAGTTGCTAAGCAGTTGCTAGGGACTCTTTTGGAAGAAGCTAGCTAGCTAACGAAGAACAACAAAGAATATCTAGTTAACAGAAGAAAAGAAAGTGAAAATCAGGACAGAAGAAAAAGGATATCAAAGTGAAACAGTTCTCTAAAGACACAGGAGACAATAATACAAGAAACAACACTTCTGTAGCTTGTCAACTATGTGTCTGTCTATCCCTGTTCTCTCCTCTCTGCACAGGCCATACAAACGCTTCACACCGCGTGGCCGTTGCCACTCTAACCTGGTGGTCCCAGCGCGCACGACCCACGTGGAGTTCCAGGTCTCCGGCAGCCTCTGGAACTGCCGGTCTGCAGCCAACAAGGCTGAGTTCATCTCAGCCTATGCTACCCTCCAGTCCCTAGACTTCCTGGCGCTGACGGAAACATGGATTACCACAGATAACACTGCTACTCCTACTGCTCTCTCTTCGTCTGCCCACGTGTTCTCGCATACCCCTAGAGCATCGAGCCAGCGGGGTGGTGGCACTGGAATCCTCATCTCTCCCAAGTGGACATTCTCGCTTTCTCCCCTGACCCATCTGTCTATCTCCTCATTTGAATTCCATGCTGTCACAGTTACCAGCCCTTTCAAGCTTAACATCCTTATCATTTATCGCCCTCCAGGTTCCCTTGGAGAGTTCATCAATGAGCTTGACGCCTTGATAAGTTCCTTTCCTGAGGATGGCTCACCTCTCACAGTTCTGGGTGACTTTAACCTCCCCACGTCTACCTTTGACTCATTCCTCTCTGCCTCCTTCTTTCCACTCCTCTCCTCTTTTGACCTCACCCTCTCACCTTCCCCCCCTACTCACAAGGCAGGCAATACGCTTGACCTCATCTTTACTAGATGCTGTTCTTCCACTAATCTCATTGCAACTCCCCTCCAAATCTCCGACCACTACCTTGTATCCTTTTCCCTCTTGCTCTCATCCAACACTTCTCACTCTGCCCCTACTCGGATGGTATTGCGCCGTCCCAACCTTCGCTCTCTCTCTCCCGCTACTCTCTCCTCTTCCATCCTATCATCTCTTCCCTCTGCTCAAACCTTCTCCAACCTATCTCCTGATTCTGCCTCCTCAACCCTCCTCTCCTCCCTTTCTGCATCCTTTGATTTTCTCTGTCCCCTATCCTCCAGGCCGGCTCGGTCCTCCCCTCCTGCTCCGTGGCTCGACGACTCACTACGAGCTCACAGAACAAGGCTCCGGGCAGCCGAGCGGAAATGGAGGAAAACTCGCCTCCCTGCGGACCTGGCATCCTTTCACTCACTCCTCTCTACATTCTCCTCTTCTGTCTCTGCTGCTAAAGCCACTTTCTACCACTCTAAATTCCAAGCATCTGCCTCTAACCCTAGGAAGCTCTATGCTACCTTCTCCTCCCTCCTGAATCCTCCTCCCCCTCCCCCCCCCCTCCTCCCTCTCTGCGGATGACTTCGTCAACCATTTTGAAAAGAAGGTTGACGATATCCGATCCTCGTTTGCTAAGTCAAACGACACCGCTGGTCCTGCTCACACTGCCCTACCCTGTGCTTTGACCTCTTTCTCCCCTCTCTCTCCAGATGAAATCTTGCGTCTTGTGACGGCCGGCCGCCCAACAACCTGCCAACTTGACCCTATCCCCTCCTCTCTTCTCCAGACCATTTCCGGAGACCTTCTCCCCTTCCTCACCTCGCTCATCAACTCATCCTTGACCGCTGGCTACGTCCCTTCCGTCTTCAAGAGAGCGAGAGTTGCACCCCTTCTGAAAAAACCTACACTCGATCCCTCCGATGTCAACAACTACAGACCAGTATCCCTTCTTTCTTTTCTCTCCAAAACTCTTGAACGTGCCGTCCTTGGCCAGCTCTCCTGCTATCTCTCTCAGAATGACCTTCTTGATCCTCATCAGTCAGGTTTCAAGACTGGGCATTCAACTGAGACTGCTCTTCTCTGTGTCACGGAGGCTCTCCGCACTGCTAAAGCTAACTCTCTCTCCTCTGCTCTCATCCTTCTAGACCTATCTGCTGCCTTTGATACTGTGAACCATCAGATCCTCCTCTCCACCCTCTCCGAGTTGGGCATCTCCGGCGCGGCCCACGCTTGGATTGCATCCTACCTGACAGGTCGCTCCTACCAGGTGGCGTGGCGAGAATCTGTCTCCGCACCATGCGCTCTCACCACTGGTGTCCCCCAGGGCTCTGTTCTAGGCCCTCTCCTATTCTCGCTATACACCAAGTCACTTGGCTCTGTCATATCCTCACATGGTCTCTCCTATCATTGCTATGCAGACGACACACAATTAATCTTCTCCTTTCCCCCTTCTGATAACCAGGCGGCGAATCGCATCTCTGCATGTCTGTCAGACATATCAGTGTGGATGACGGATCACCAGCTCAAGCTGAACCTCGGCAAGACGGAGCTGCTCTTCCTCCCGGGGAAGGACTGCCCCTTCCATGATCTCGCCATCACGGTTGACAACTCCATTGTGTCCTCCTCCCAGAGTGCTAAGAACCTTGGCGTGATCCTGGACAACACCCTGTCGTTCTCCACTAACATCAAGGCGGTGACCCGATCCTGTAGGTTCATGCTCTACAACATTCGCAGAGTACGACCCTGCCTCACACAGGAAGCGGCGCAGGTCCTAATCCAGGCACTTGTCATCTCCCGTCTGGATTACTGCAACTCGCTGTTGGCTGGGCTCCCTGCCTGTGCCATTAAACCCCTACAACTCATCCAGAACGCCGCAGCCCGTCTGGTGTTCAACCTTCCCAAGTTCTCTCACGTCACCCCGCTCCTCCGCTCTCTCCACTGGCTTCCAGTTGAAGCTCGCATCCGCTACAAGACCATGGTGATTGCCTACGGAGCTGTGAAGGGAACGGCACCTCCATACCTTCAGGCTCTGATCAGGCCCTACACCCAAACAAGGGCACTGCGTTCATCCACCACTGGCCTGCTGGCCCCCCTACCTCTGAGGAAGCACAGTTCCCGCTCAGCCCAGTCAAAACTGTTCGCTGCTCTGGCACCCCAATGGTGGAACATGCTCCCTCACGACGCCAGGACAGCGGAGTCAATCACCACCTTCCGGAGACACCTGAAACCCCACCTCTTTAAGGAATACCTAGGATAGGATAAAGTAATCCTTCTAACCCCCCCCCCCCCCCCCCCCCCCCCCCTAAAAGATTTAGATGCACTATTGTAAAGTGGTTGTTCCACTGGATATCATAAGGTGAATGCACCATTTTGTAAGTCGCTCTGGATAAGAGCGTCTGCTAAATGACTTAAATGTAATGTAATGTAAATGTTACGTCATGCCAATAAAGCGAATTGAATTGAATTGACAGAGAGAGAGAGCGAGAGAGAGACAGAGAGAGAAAGCAAAAAGATAATTACTTGACACATTGGAAAGAATTAACAAAAAAAACAGAGCAAATTAGAATGCTATTTGGCCCTAAACAGAAAGTACACAGTGGCAGAATACCTGACCACTGTGACTGATCCAAACTTAAGGAAAGCTTTGACTATGTACAGACTCAGTGAGCATAGCCTTGCTATTGAGAACGGTCGCCGTAGGCAGACCTGGCTCTCAAGAGAAGACAGGCTATGGGTGATATGCAAAACCACAAAATGAGGTGGAAACTGAGCTGCACTTCCTAACCTCCTGCCAAATGTATGACCATATTAGAGACACATATTTCCCTCAGATTACACATATCCACAAAGAATTAAAAAACAAACCTGATTTTGATAAACTCCCATATCTATTGGGTGAAATACCACAGTGTGCCATCACAGCAGCAAGATTTGTGACCTGTTGCCAAAAGAAAAGGGCAACAAGTGAAGAACAAACACCATTGTAAATACAACCCAAATTTATGCTTATTTATTTTCCCTTTGTACTTTAACCACATCGTTACAACACTGTATATATACATGATATGACATTTGTAATGTCTTTATTCTTTTGGAACTTCTGTGAGTGTAATGCTTACTGTTCATTTTTTATTGTTTATTTCACTTTTGTATATTATCTACGTCACTTGCTTTGGCAATGTTAATATATGCTTCCCATGTAATAAAGCCCCTTGAATTGAATTGAGAGAGAGAACACAACAATGCCCAGAGAAAGAGAGGAGAGAGAGAGAGAGAGAGAGAGAGAGAGAGACTGAGACTCCCACTCAAAACCTTGGTGACAGTGTGCTTCCATTGTGATTTTTTTTTAATTTTCTTATTTCACCTTTATTTAACCAGGTAGGCAAGTTGAGAACAAGTTCTCATTTACAATTGCGACCTGGCCAAGATAAAGCAAGCAGTTTGACACATACAACAACACAGAGTTACACATGGAGTAAAACAAACATACAGTCAATAATATAGTAGAAAAATAAGTCTATATACAAAGTGAGCAAATGAGGTGAGATAAGGGAGGTAAAGGCAAAAAAAGGCCATGGTGGCGAAGTAAATACAATATAGCTTGTAAAACACTGGAATGGTAGATTTGTAGTGGAAGAAAGTGCAAAGTAGAAATAGAAATAATGGGGTGCAAAGGAGCAAAATAAATAAAATAAATAAATACAGTAGGGGAAGTGTCACGTCCTGACCAGTAAAGGGGTTATTTGTTATTGTAGTTTGGTCAGGACGTGGCAGGGGGGTGTTTGTTTAGAGTGTTTCGGAGTTTGTTGGGCTATGTGTTATGTAGAGGGGTGTTTGTTTAGAGTGTTCCGGGGTTTTGGGGTTATGTTCTAGGTTAGTGTATTTCTATGTTAGATCTAGGTTGTTTAGTTCTATGTTTAGTTAATTGGGATTGGCCTTCAATTGGAGGCAGCTGTTCCTCGTTGCCTCTGATTGAAGGTCCTATGTATAGGGGTGTGTTTGTAATGGGAATTGTGGGTAGTTGTCTCCTGTTGTCACGAGTGTGGTGTGTGGAGGACCAAGACGCAACAGGGAAGTGTATTCTCATCTTCTCTTTTTAATATATAAGAAGAAGAAACAAAATAAACACGTATACAATTAACAGAAATGACACTAACAGTTCTGCCAGGTGACAAGCACAAAACAGAATACAACTACCCACAATCCACAATACAAACACACCCCTAGCTATAGGACCTTCAATCAGAGGCAGCGATAGACAGCTGCCTCCAACTGAAGGCCCCAACACCAATTAACTAAACATAGAAATACAAATGACTAGACAGAACTTAGAAATAAACTAACATAGAACAATAACCAAAACCCTGGACTAATAAATCAAATACCCCTCTCTACATGGACACATACACACAACCACCCTGAACCACATAAAACAAATACCCCCTGCCACGTCCTGACCAAACTAAACACTAACAAATAACACCTTTACAGGTCAGAACGTGACACCTGTTTAGTGTCTGAGCACCTGATAGGACTGTTAGTGTCGTTCGTTTGTTTTGTATACGTGATTTGTTTGTTTTTCCTTCTTCACATTAAAAAGAAGATGAGAATATACGTTCCCGCTGCGTTTTGGTCTGATCATTACGACACCCGTTACAGGAAGAGGTAGTTGTTTGGGCTAAATTATAGATGGGCTATGTACAGGTGCAGTAATCTGTGAGCTGCTCTGACAGCTGGTGCTTAAAGCTAGTGAGGGAGATAAGTGTTACCAGTTTCAGAGATTTTTGTAGTTCGTTCCAATCATTGGCAGCAGAGAACTGGAAGGAGAGGCGGCCGAAGGAGGAATTGGTTTTGGGGGTGACCAGAGAGATATACCTGCTGGAGCGCGTGCTACAGGTGGGTGCTGCTATGCTGACCAGCGAGCTGAGATAAGGGGGGACTTTACCTAGCAGGGTCTTGTAGATGACCTGGAGCCAGTGGGTTTGTCGATGAGTATGAAGCGAGGGCCAGCCAATGAGAGTGTACAGGTCGCAGTGGTGGGTCGTATATGGACCTTTGGTGACAAAACGGAAGGCACTGTGATAGACTGCATCCAGTTTATTGAATAGGGTATTGGAGGCTATTTTGTAAATGACATCGCCAAAGTCGAGGATCAGTAGGATGGTCAGTTTTACGAGGGTATGTTTGGCAGCATGAGTGAAGGATGCTTTGTTGCGAAATAGGAAGCCAATTCTAGATTTAACTTTGGATTGGAGATGTTTGATGTGAGTCTGGAAGGAGAGCTTACAGTCTAACCAGACACCTAGGTATTTGTAGTTGTCCACATATTCTAAGTCAGAACCGTCCAGAGTAGTGATGCTGGACAGGCGGGCAGGTGCAGGCAGCGATCGGTTGAAGAGCATGCATTTAGTTTTACTTTTATTTAAGAGCAGTTGGAGGCCACGGAAGGAGAGTTGTAGCTCGTCTGGAGGGTAGTTAACACAGTGTCCAAAGAAGGGCCAGAAGTATACAGAATGGTGTCGTCTGCGTAGAGGTGGATCAGAGACTCACCAGTAGCAAGAGCGACATCATTGATGTATACAGAGAAAAGAGTCGGCCCAAGAATTGAACCCTGTGGCACCCCCATAGAGACTGCCAGAGGCCCGGACAACAGGCCCTCCGATTTGACACACTGAAATCTATCGGAGAAGTAGTTGGTGAACCAGGCGAGGCAATCATTTGAGAAACCAAGGCTACTGAGTCTGCCGATGAGGATGTGGTGATTGACAGAGTCGAAAGCCTTGGCCAGGTCAATGAATACAGCAGCACAGTATTGTTTCTTATCCATGGCGGTTAAGATATCGTTTAGGACCTTGAGCGCGGCTGAGGTGCACCCATGACCAGCTCTGAAACCAGACTGCATAGCAGAGAAAGTGCGGTGGGATTCGAAATGGTCGGTAATCTGTTTGTTGACTTGGCTTTCGAAGACTTTCGAAAGGCAGGGTAGGATAGATATAGGTCTGTAGCAGTTTGGGTCAAGAGTGTCCCCCCCTTTCAAGAGGGGGATGACCGCAGCTGCTTTCCAATCTTTGGGAATCTCAGATGACACGAAAGAGAGGTTGAACAGGCTAGTAATAGGGGTTGCAACAATTTCAGCAGATAATTTTAGAAAGAAAGGGTCCAGATTGTCTAGCCCGGCTGATTTGTAGGGGTCCAGATTTTGCAGCTCTTTCAGAACATCAGCTGACGGGATTTGGGAGAAGGAGAAATGGGAAATGGGGAAGAAATGGGCGAGTTGCTGTGTGGGGTGCAGTGCTGTTGACCGGAGTAGGGGTAGCCAGGTGGAAAGCATGGCCAGCCGTAGAAAAATGCTTATTGAAATTCTCAATTATAGTGGATTTATCGGTGCTGACAGAGTTTCCTATCCTCAGTGCAGTGGGCAGCTGGGAGGAGGTGCTCTTATTCTCCAAGGACTTTACAGTGTCCCAGAACTTTTTTGAGTTTGTGTTGCAGGAAGCAAATTTCTGCTTGAAAAAGCTAGCCTTGGCTTTTCTAACTGCCTGTGTATATTGGTTTCTAACTTCCCTGAAAAGTTGCATATCACGGGGGCTGTTCGATGGTAATGCAGAACACCACAGGATGTTTTTGTGTTGGTTAAGGGCAGTCAGGCCTGGAGAGAACCAAGGGCTATGTCTGTTCCTGGTTCTAAATTTGTTGAATGTGGCATGCTTATTTATGATTGTGAGGAAGGCATTTAAAAAAAATAACCAGGCATCCTCTACTGACGGGATGAGTTCAATATCCTTCCAGGATACCAGGGCCAGGTCGATGAGAAAGGCCTGCTCGCTGAAGTGTTTCAGGGAGCGTTTGACAGTGATGAGTGGAGGTCGTTTGACCGCTGACCCATTCCGGATGCAGGCAATGAGGCAGTGATCGCTGAGTTCTTGGTTGAAAACAGCAGAGGTGTATTTAGAGGGCAAGTTAGTTAGGATGATATCTATGAGGGTGCCCGTGTTTATAAGATAGATGGGGGGCAATCAGTTCACATATTGTGTCCAGAGCACAGCTGGGGGCAGAGGGTCGTCTATAGCAGGCGGCAATGGTGAGAGACTTGTTTTTAGAGAGGTGGATTTTTAAAAGTAGAAGTGCAAAATTTGCCATTCTATCTTGTCTGAAAATGTTGTAGTTAGGGATGGAGATTTCAGAGTTTTTGGTGGTCCTCCTAAGCGAGGATTCAGACACGGCTAGGACATCTGGGTTGGCAGAGTGTGCTAAAGCAGTGAATAAAACAAACTTAGGGAGGAAGCTTCTAATGTTAACATGCATAAAACCAAGGCTATTACGGTTACAGAAGTCATCAAAAGAGAGCGCCTGGGGAATAGGAGTGGAGCTAGGCACTGCAGGGCCTGGATTCACCTCTACATTGCCAGAGGAACAGAGGAGGAGCAGGATAAGGGTACGGCTAAAAGCTATGAGAATTGGTCGTCTAGGACGTCCGGAACAGAGAGTAAAAGGAGCAGGTTTCTGGGGGAGATAAAATAGCTTCAAGGTATAATGTACAGACAATGGTATGGTAGGATGTGAATACAGTGGAGGTAAACCTAGGCATTGAGTGATGATGAGAGAGAAATTGTCTCTAGAAACATCATTGAAACCAGGTGATGTCATCGCATGTGTGGGTGGTGGAACTGAGAGGTTAGATAAGGTATAATGAGCAGGGCTAGAGGCTCTACAGTGAAATAAGCCAATAAACACTAACCAGAACAGCAATGGACAAGGCATATTGACATTAAGGAGAGGCATGCTTAGCCAAGTGATCAAATGGGTCCAGTGAGTAGTGAGGTCGGTTGCGGTCACGGCGATTCAGACAGCTAGCCGGGCCATGGGTAGCAAGTTGGCAGAAGATGGTCTGTTTTTAGCCACCTCGTGCGTTTCTGTCGGTAGATTAGTTGGGTTCCGTGTGGTAGAGGGGACCAATCCAATTGGCAAAATAGTTATAGTTATAGTGGCCCAAGAAAATTGGCGGATAGACCTATTCAGATAGCAGCCGATAAGACAGCTAACGATTAGCGGGCCGCAGATGGGCGTTCAGGTTATGTCGCGATGGAGGGGCCAGTTGGATAACTCCTTCGGGCAGATAACGTCGGTAGTCCAGTCATGAAGGCCCGATGGGGTTCCGCATCGGCAGTAAAACGGGTCCGGATAGGTGATTGTAGCCCAGGAGTGGCTAATGGAACTCTTCAGCTGGCTAGCTCTGGAATAATTGATGTTAGCTCTGGGACTGACATTAGCCAATAGTCACTCGGATAGCAGCTAGCTAGCTGCAAGATCCAGGTGTAAATGTCCAGAGCCTGCGGTAGAAATCCGGGGATATGGAGAGAGAATAGGTCCGGTAAGCTCTGTTCTGTGTCGCGCTGTACAAAACTGGCGATAGCTTTTCAAGCTAAGGGATAGCTGATGACCGCCAACCGTGGCTAGCTGAATACTAACGTTAGCCAGTGAACTGGTCAACCTCTGGCTAACCTCTGGCTAGCTTCTGTTGTGGATTTCAGATTTGAGGTAAATAATACTTTTTTTTATTTATTGGTGAGGCGGGTTGCAGGAGAGTGTTTTGAAGTTGAGTTTTTAGAAAATAAAAAATAAAAAGATATGCAAAGAAAAGATGTAAATATATATATATATACACGGGACACGACAAGACGAAGACGAATGAACTATTCCCTACTCCGTGTCCCTGAAGGTATTACAGCAGCTCAGTGAGAGAGGGAGAGAGAGGGAGAGAGGGAGAGAGGGAGAGAGAAGAGAGAGAGAGAGGGAGAGAGAGGAGAGAGAGAGAGAGAGGGGGAACCACACAGAGAGAGGATTAGAATAGCAGAACCTGTGAACACACCGTGCGAGAGACCAGGTTGACGGTGTGACAGGCATGACTGTGTAACAGGGTTGAATGTGTATAAGAATTGACTGGGTCACTGGGTTGACTGGAACAACAGGGGTGATGACAGTACAGGACGCCTTGTTAGGTTCAGCTGTCTGTTCTCTTGTTCTCTCTTCACAGCTGTTTCTGTTCACACGTCCCGATCAGTTACATCACTGTAGCTGTGTCATAGCATTGTTTCTTTCATCTTATCAGGGTTTTTTATAGGTCATGGAGCACCTGTGTTGAATTTAAATAGTCATACCTGGATTTCAAAATTGTTTCATTACTCACTGCATAACTTTGTCTGGTAGATGTTCTACGACTGAAACATGACTGTGAAGGCTCTCTCTACCTTTTGATACTACTGTGAAGGCTCTTTCTACCTTTTGAAACTACTGTGAAGGCTCTCCCTACATTTTGATACTACTGTGAAGGCTCTCCCTACCTTTTGATACTGCTGTGAAGGCTCTCTCTACCTTTGGATACTACTCTGAAGGCTCTCTCTACCTTTTGATACCACTGTGAATGCTCTCTCTACCTTTTGATACTACTGTGAAGGCTACTACTGCGAAGGCTACTACTGTGAAGGGGACAGAAAGTTTAGAAAGAGAGAGAGAGAGAGAGAGAGACAAAGAGAGAGAGAGAGACAAAGAGAGAGAGAGAGACAAAGAGAGAGAGAGAGACAAAGAGACAGAGAGAGAGACAAAGAGACAGAGAGAGAGACAGAGAGAGATAGACAAAGAGACAGAGAGTGGGGGGGCAGAAAGAGGAGGCAGAGAGAGAGAGCGAGACAGAGAGGGGACAGACAGTTTAGGCAGAGGGGGAGAGAGAGAGAGAGAGGGGGGACAGAAAGAGGAGGCAGAGAGAGAGAGAGAGAGAGGGGGGACAGAAAGATGAGGCAGAGAGAGAGACAGACAGACAGAGAGAGAGACAGAGAGAGAGAGACAAAGAGACAGAGAGAGAGACAGAGAGAGATAGACAAAGAGACAGAGAGTGGGGGGGCAGAAAGAGGAGGCAGAGAGAGAGAGCGAGACAGAGAGGGGACAGACAGTTTAGGCAGAGGGGGAGAGAGAGAGAGAGAGAGGGGGGACAGAAAGAGGAGGCAGAGAGAGAGAGAGAGAGGGGGGACAGAAAGATGAGGCAGAGAGAGAGACAGACAGACAGAGAGAGAGAGAGAGACAGAGAGAGACAGAGAGAGAGACAGAGAGACAGAGAGAGAGAGAGAGAGAGAGAGAGAGAGACAGAGAGAGATAGAGATATCTGAGCGCTTCTTTCCCGTCCTGAGAGCTGCCAACATCATCATTCCTGCTGCCAGGAGCCTCTCAGCCAGCTCAAACATTGGGACACAGGGCCAAGTAAACCACTGCAACATGGACTTTATATAGGTGGCATTACTGACTGTCCCGGACACACCTCATATCCAACACTATGAAATACTACAGAACTTATCACCTCATATCCAACACTATGAAATACTACAGAACTTATCACCTCATATCCAACACTATGAAATACTACAGAACTTATCACCTCATATCCAACACTATGAAATACTACAGAACTTATCACCTCATATCCAACACTATGAAATACTACAGAACTTATCACCTCATATCCAACACTATGAAATACTACAGAACTTATCACCTCATATCCAACACTATGAAATACTACAGAACTTATCACCTCATATCCAACACTATGAAATACTATAGGACTTATCACCTCATATCCAACACTATGAAATACCCACTAGAAATACCAGCAGACCAGCAGGCCTGTTTGTCTGTTTCCTGTGATCGTCATCGAGCCTCTAATCTCTCCCAAACTAAGCTCTGCCTGAACCACCTCCATGAACGCCACGTTCCTTTCACTCTCACAGAAATGTAATATGAAATGTTCACTAGTTTTTAACCAAGACGTGTTTGTCCAATCTGTGCTAGTAATCTTTTGAGGTTAGGTTGCTGCTGTTCCTCTCCTCTGGCCTTCTGATCTCTTCCTGAAACCTCATCATCAATGCCTTTCACTCTCACAGAATTTAATATGGGCCATATTTAACCCAAAATCCTTAACCCAAATGTTAAAAGCACATTAAAAGCAGACTTCTTACAAAAAAAATGTTTGTACTAGCTAGTCAATAAATAAAATAAAAAAATAGAAACATTGTTTATTTTACAGACAAATAAAGGCAATGTCTAAATTATCAACCGTAGCTATAAAATGTATTTCATGATACATCGCTGAAAGCAGATCAGATAGATTAGAGATGTACACAGATAGAGAAAAAAATATTTGAAAAGTTTACCCATGAAGCATTGGAGCTGATCTGCAGATCTTCAGTCTCTGTTTGACGCTGAGATTCTATAAACCATTTAATAGCTGCAGGCGTGGATTGGCTCCGTCTATCATACTAATGAATATTTACATTAGCGTTAGAATTCATTAGGTGTTATCTGATTGTCCATCTAGATTGGGAGTTGTTTGATTAGTGCCTTCAGGGTAACGCTTTTGTTGTGTGTCTTCTGCGTGTCTTCCATGCTTTTGTTGTGGTTATCCACTCTCTTTTGGAGTCAGACAGTGGCTTGCATTCCTAATTATTACCTTATTCCCTACATGATCCCTGGTCAAAAGTAGTGCACTACCCTATGGACCCTGGTCAAAACTAGTGCCCTAAATAAGAGATAGGGTCCTATTTGGGACGTAGACTGTGTCTATGATATGGCAGAGCTTCCATATCTTTCACGATCTTCATCTCTTTTGACTGACAGGACTCTATTGAGTTTCCATTGATGAGCTTAAGTGAACAAAGAGAGAGAAGGGATGAGGCATTACAAAGACCATGGCCTGTATTCATAAGACTAGGAGTGCTGATCTTGGATCAGGTCCCTCCCAGTCCACGTAATCTATTTTATTATGAGCTAAATTGCAAAACTGATCCTTACAGAATATACAGAACACCCTACAGAATATAAAGAACACCCTATAGAATATACAGATGTCACGTCCTGACCATAGTAAGATGTGATTTTCTATGGTAGAGTAGGTCAGGGCGTGACAGGGGGTGTTTTGTGTTTTTCTATGTTTTCTATTTCTATGTTTAGGTTCTGGTTTTTCTAATTCTATGTTGGGGATTTTTGGGGTGATCTCCAATTGGAGGCAGCTGGTCCTCGTTACCTCTGATTGGAGATCATATTGAAGTAGGGGTTTTTCTTCCTGGGTTTTGTGGGTGATTATATCTTTTGAGTAGTGTTTGTTTCTCTCTGCGTCACGGTTTGTTGTTTTGTAAATTCAGTTATTTATGTTTTGCGAAGTTTCACGGATTTAATAAAATGTGGAATTACATCCATGCTGCACTTTGGTCCGATCCTTTAGACAACCGTGACAACAAAACACCCTACAGAATATAAAGAACACCCTACAGAATATACAGAACACCCTGTAGAATATAAAGGACACCCTGTAGAATATAAAGAACACCCTATAAAATATATAGAATACACAGAACACCCTACAGAAAATAAATAACACCCCATAGAATATACAGAACACCCCATAGAATATACAGAACACCCTACAGAATATACAGAACACCCTACAGAATATACAGAACACCCTATAGAATATACAGAACACCCTACAGAATATACAGAACACCCTATAGAATACACAGAATATACAGAACACCCTATAGAAGAGAAATAACACCCTACAGAAGAGAAAGAACACCCTATAGAAGAGAAAGAACACCCTATAGAAGAGAAAGAACACCCTATAGAATACACAGAACACCCTATAGAAGAGAAATAACACCCTACAGAAGAGAAAGAACACCCTATAGAAGAGAAAGAACACCCTATAGAAGAGAAAGAACACCCTATAGAAGAGAAAAACACCCTATAGAAGAGAAAGAACACCCTATAGAAGAGAAAGAACACCCTATAGAAGAGAAAGAACACCCTACAGAAGAGAAGAACACCCTACAGATGAGAAAGAACACCCTATAGAAGAGAAAGAACACCCTATAGAAGAGAAAGAACACCCTACAGAAGAGAAAGAACACCCTACAGAAGAGAAAGAACACCCTACAGAAGAGAAAGAACACCCTATAGAAGGGAAGAACACCCTATAGAAGGGAAGAACACCCTATAGAAGAGAAAGAACACCCTATAGAAGGAAAGAACACCATATAGAAGATAAAGAACAACATATAGAAGAGAAAGAACACCCTATAGAAGAGAAAGAACACCATATAGAAGAGAAAGAACACCCTATAGAAGAGAAAGAACACCCTATAGAAGAGAAAGAACACCCTATAGAAGAGAAAGAACACCCTATAGAAGAGAAAGAACACCCTACAGAAGAGAAGAACACCCTACAGATGAGAAAGAACACCCTATAGAAGAGAAAGAACACCCTATAGAAGAGAAAGAACACCCTACAGAAGAGAAAGAACACCCTACAGAAGAGAAAGAACACCCTATAAAAGGGAAGAACACCCTATAGAAGGGAAGAACACCCTATAGAAGAGAAAGAACACCCTATAGAAGGAAAGAACACCATATAGAAGATAAAGAACAACATATAGAAGAGAAAGAACACCCTATAGAAGAGAAAGAACACCCTATAGAAGAGATAGAACACCCTACAGAATATGAAGAACAATTCCGACTTCTGTTCCCTCTGTTTTTTACCAAAACAATGGCAGGGTGCCCGCTTGTTATTGTTTGAATTCCAGATTGCCCCTTCAAGGGTGTGATGAGAACTGTTCAGTTCAGAAGCAAATTCCACCCACAGAGCATGTTACCATCACAAATCAGACAAATGTGATGCTTAGTTAGTAAGACCGTAGTACCCATTATTGTGATGTCTGGTACAGTGTATGAGGTGTTGTCTAGTAAGGTGTCTGAGGTGTTGTCTGGTAAGGTGCATGAGGTGCTGTCTGGTAAGGTGTATGAGGTGATGTCTGGTAAGGTGTATGAGGTGTTGTCTGGTAAGGTATAGGAGGTGTTGTCTGGTAAGGTGTATGAGGTGATGTCTGGTAAGGTGTATGAGGTGGTGGCTGGTAGGGTGTATGAGGTGCTGTCTGGTAAGGTGTATGAGGTGATGTCTGGTAAGGTGTATGAGGTGATGTCTGGTGGGTGTATAAGGTATTGTCTGGTAAGGTGTATGAGGTGGTGGCTGGTAAGGTGTATGAGGTGATGTCTGGTAAGGTGTATGAGGTGATGTCTGGTAAGGTGTATGAGGTGATGTCTGGTAAGGTGTATGAGGTGTTGTCTGGTAAGGTGTATGAGAAGATGTCTGGTAACGTGTATGAGGTGATGTCTGGTAGGGTGTATGAGGTGATATCTGGTAAGGTGTATGAGGTGTTGTCTGGTAAGGTGTATGAGGTGATGTCTGGTAAGGTGTATGAGGTGATGTCTGGTAAGGTGTATGAGGTGTTGTCTGGTAAGGTGTATGAGAAGATGTCTGGTAACGTGTATGAGGTGATGTCTGGTGGGTGTATGAGGTGTTGTCTGGTAGGGTGTATGAGGTGATATCTGGTAAGGTGTATGAGGTGTTGTCTGGTAAGGTGTATGAGGTGATGTCTGGTAAGGTGTATGAGGTGATGTCTGGTAAGGTATATGAGGTGATGTCTGGTAGGGTGTATGAGGTGGTGGCTGGTAAGGTCTATGAGGTGGTGGCTGGTAAGGTGTATGAGGTGATGGCTGGTGGGTGTATGAGGTGTTGTCTGGTAGGGTGAATGAAGTGATATCTGGTAAGGTGTATGAGGTGGTGGCTGGTAAGGTGTATGAGGTGGTGGCTGGTAAGGTGTATGAGGTGTTGTCTGGTAAGGTGCATGAGGTGCTGTCTGGTAAGGTGCATGAGGTGATCTCTGGTAAGGTGTATGAGGTGTTGTCTGGTAAGGTATATGAGGTGTTGTCTGGTAAGGTGTATGAGGTGATGTCTGGTAAGGTGTATGAGGTGTTGTCTGGTAAGGTGTATAAGGTATTGTCTGGTAAGGTGTATGAGGTGGTGGCTGGTAAGGTGTATGCGGTGTTGTCTGGTAAGGTGTATGAGGTGATGTCTGGTAAGGTGTATGAGGTGATGTCTGGTAAGGTATATGAGGTGATGTCTGGTAGGGTGTATGAGGTGGTGGCTGGTAAGGTGTATTAGGTGGTGGCTGGTAAGGTGTATGAGGTGATGTCTGGTAAGGTGTATAAGGTTATGTCTGGTGGGTGTATGAGGTGTTGTCTGGTAGGGTGAATGAAGTGATATCTGGTAAGGTGTATGAGGTGGTGGCTGGTAAGGTGTATGAGGTGTTGTCTGGTAAGGTGTATGAGGTGATGTCTGGTAAGATGCATGAGGTGCTGTCTGGTAAGGTGTATGAGGTGATGTCTGGTAAGGTGTATGAGGTGTTGTCTGGTAAGGTATATGAGGTGTTGTCTGGTAAGGTGTATGAGGTGATGTCCGGTAAGGTGTATGAGGTGTTGTCTGGTAAGGTGTATAAGGTATTGTCTGGTGAGGTGTATGAGGTGTTGTCTGGTAGGGTGTATGAGGTGATGTCTGGTAAGGTGTATGAGGTGATGTCTGGTAAGGTGTATGAGGTGTTGTCTGGTAAGGTGTATGTGGTGATGTCTGGTGGGTGTATGAGGTGTTGTCTGGTAGGGTGTATGAGGTGATATCTGGTAGGGTGTATGAGGTATTGTCTGGTAAGGTGTTGTCTGGTAGGGTGTATGAGGTGATGTCTGGTAAGGTGTATGAGGTGTTGTCTGGTAGGGTGTATGAGGTGATGTCTGGTAAGGTGTATGAGGTGTTGTCTGATAAGGTGTATGAGAAGATGTCTGGTAACGTGTATGAGGTGATGTCTGGTGGGTGTATGAGGTGTTGTCTGGTAGGGTGTATGAGGTGATATCTGGTAAGGTGTATGAGGTGTTGTCTGGTAAGGTGTATGAGGTGATGTCTGGTAAGGTGTATGAGGTGTTGTCTGGTAAGGTGTATGAGAAGATGTCTGGTAACGTGTATGAGGTGATGTCTGGTGGGTGTATGAGGTGTTGTCTGGTAGGGTGTATGAGGTGATATCTGGTAAGGTGTATGAGGTGTTGTCTGGTAAGCTGTATGAGGTGATGTCTGGTAAGGTGTATGAGAAGATGTCTGGTAACGTGTATGAGGTGATGTCTGGTGGGTGTATGAGGTGTTGTCTGGTAGGGTGTATGAGGTGATATCTGGTAAGGTGTATGAGGTGTTGTCTGGTAAGGTGTATGAGGTGATGTCTGGTAATGTGTATGAGGTGATGTCTGGTAAGGTGTATGAGGTGTTGTCTGGTAAGGTGTATGAGAAGATGTCTGGTAACGTGTATGAGTTGATGTCTGGTGGGTGTATGAGGTGTTGTCTGGTAGGGTGTATGAGGTGATATCTGGTAAGGTGTATGAGGTGTTGTCTGGTAAGGTGTATGAGGTGATGTCTGGTAAGGTGTATGAGGTGATGTCTGGTAAGGTATATGAGGTGATTTCTGGTAGGGTGTATGAGGTGGTGGCTGGTAAGGTCTATGAGGTGGTGGCTGGTAAGGTGTATGAGGTGATGGCTGGTGGGTGTATGAGGTGTTGTCTGGTAGGGTGAATGAAGTGATATCTGGTAAGGTGTATGAGGTGGTGGCTGGTAAGGTGTATGAGGTGGTGGCTGGTAAGGTGTATGAGGTGTTGTCTGGTAAGGTGCATGAGGTGCTGTCTTGTAAGGTGCATGAGGTGATCTCTGGTAAGGTGTATGAGGTGTTGTCTGGTAAGGTATATCAGGTGTTGTCTGGTAAGGTGTATGAGGTGATGTCTGGTAAGGTGTATGAGGTGTTGTCTGGTAAGGTGTATAAGGTATTGTCTGGTAAGGTGTATGAGGTGGTGGCTGGTAAGGTGTATGCGGTGTTGTCTGGTAAGGTGTATGAGGTGATGTCTGGTAGGGTGTATGAGGTGATGTCTGGTAAGGTATATGAGGTGATGTCTGGTAGGGTGTATGAGGTGGTGGCTGGTAAGGTGTATTAGGTGGTGGCTGGTAAGGTGTATGAGGTGATGTCTGGTAAGGTGTATAAGGTGATGTCTGGTGGGTGTATGAGGTGTTGTCTGGTAGGGTGAATGAAGTGATATCTGGTAAGGTGTATGAGGTGGTGGCTGGTAAGGTGTATGAGGTGTTGTCTGGTAAGGTGTATGAGGTGATGTCTGGTAAGATGCATAAGGTGCTGTCTGGTAAGGTGTATGAGGTGATGTCTGGTAAGGTGTATGAGGTGTTGTCTGGTAAGGTATATGAGGTGTTGTCTGGTAAGGTGTATGAGGTGATGTCCGGTAAGGTGTATGAGGTGTTGTCTGGTAAGGTGTATAAGGTATTGTCTGGTGAGGTGTATGAGGTGTTGTCTGGTAGGGTGTATGAGGTGATGTCTGGTAAGGTGTATGAGGTGATGTATGGTAAGGTGTATGAGGTGTTGTCTGGTAAGGTGTATGAGGTGTTGTCTGGTAAGGTGTATGAGGTGATGTCTGGTAAGGTGTATGTGGTGATGTCTGGTGGGTGTATGAGGTGTTGTCTGGTAGGGTGTATGAGGTGATATCTGGTAGGGTGTATGAGGTATTGTCTGGTAAGGTGTTGTCTGGTAGGGTGTATGAGGTGATGTCTGGTAAGGTGTATGAGGTGTTGTCTGGTAGGGTGTATGAGGTGATGTCTGGTAAGGTGTATGAGGTGTTGTCTGATAAGGTGTATGAGAAGATGTCTGGTAACGTGTATGAGGTGATGTCTGGTGGGTGTATGAGGTGTTGTCTGGTAGGGTGTATGAGGTGATATCTGGTAAGGTGTATGAGGTGTTGTCTGGTAAGGTGTATGAGGTGATGTCTGGTAAGGTGTATGAGGTGTTGTCTGGTAAGGTGTATGAGAAGATGTCTGGTGACGTGTATGAGGTGATGTCTGGTGGGTCTATGAGGTGTTGTCTGGTAGGGTGTATGAGGTGATATCTGGTAAGGTGTATGAGGTGTTGTCTGGTAACCTGTATGAGGTGATGTCTGGTAAGGTGTATGAGAAGATGTCTGGTAACGTGTATGAGGTGATGTCTGGTGGGTGTATGAGGTGTTGTCTGGTAGGGTGTATGAGGTGATATCTGGTAAGGTGCATGAGGTGTTGTCTGGTAAGGTGTATGAGGTGATGTCTGGTAAGGTGTATGAGGTGATGTCTGGTAAGGTGTATGAGGTGTTGTCTGGTAAGGTGTATGAGAAGATGTCTGGTAACGTGTATGAGGTGATGTCTGGTGGGTGTATGAGGTGTTGTCTGGTAGGGTGTATGAGGTGATATCTGGTAAGGTGTATGAGGTGTTGTCTGGTAAGGTGTATGAGGTGATGTCTGGTAAGGTGTATGAGGTGATGTCTGGTAAGGTATATGAGGTGATTTCTGGTAGGGTGTATGAGGTGGTGGCTGGTAAGGTCTATGAGGTGGTGGCTGGTAAGGTGTATGAGGTGATGGCTGGTGGGTGTATGAGGTGTTGTCTGGTAGGGTGAATGAAGTGATATCTGGTAAGGTGTATGAGGTGGTGGCTGGTAAGGTGTATGAGGTGGTGGCTGGTAAGGTGTATGAGGTGTTGTCTGGTAAGGTGCATGAGGTGCTGTCTGGTAAGGTGCATGAGGTGATCTCTGGTAAGGTGTATGAGGTGTTGTCTGGTAAGGTATATCAGGTGTTGTCTGGTAAGGTGTATGAGGTGATGTCTGGTAAGGTGTATGAGGTGTTGTCTGGTAAGGTGTATAAGGTATTGTCTGGTAAGGTGTATGAGGTGGTGGCTGGTAAGGTGTATGCGGTGTTGTCTGGTAAGGTGTATGAGGTGATGTCTGGTAGGGTGTATGAGGTGATGTCTGGTAAGGTATATGAGGTGATGTCTGGTAGGGTGTATGAGGTGGTGGCTGGTAAGGTGTATTAGGTGGTGGCTGGTAAGGTGTATGAGGTGATGTCTGGTAAGGTGTATAAGGTGATGTCTGGTGGGTGTATGAGGTGTTGTCTGGTAGGGTGAATGAAGTGATATCTGGTAAGGTGTATGAGGTGGTGGCTGGTAAGGTGTATGAGGTGTTGTCTGGTAAGGTGTATGAGGTGATGTCTGGTAAGATGCATGAGGTGCTGTCTGGTAAGGTGTATGAGGTGATGTCTGGTAAGGTGTATGAGGTGTTGTCTGGTAAGGTATATGAGGTGTTGTCTGGTAAGGTGTATGAGGTGATGTCCGGTAAGGTGTATGAGGTGTTGTCTGGTAAGGTGTATAAGGTATTGTCTGGTGAGGTGTATGAGGTGTTGTCTGGTAGGGTGTATGAGGTGATGTCTGGTAAGGTGTATGAGGTGATGTCTGGTAAGGTGTATGAGGTGTTGTCTGGTAAGGTGTATGAGGTGATGTCTGGTAAGGTGTATGTGGTGATGTCTGGTGGGTGTATGAGGTGTTGTCTGGTAGGGTGTATGAGGTGATATCTGGTAGGGTGTATGAGGTATTGTCTGGTAAGGTGTTGTCTGGTAGGGTGTATGAGGTGATGTCTGGTAAGGTGTATGAGGTGTTGTCTGGTAGGGTGTATGAGGTGATGTCTGGTAAGGTGTATGAGGTGTTGTCTGATAAGGTGTATGAGAAGATGTCTGGTAACGTGTATGAGGTGATGTCTGGTGGGTGTATGAGGTGTTGTCTGGTAGGGTGTATGAGGTGATATCTGGTAAGGTGTATGAGGTGTTGTCTGGTAAGGTGTATGAGGTGATGTCTGGTAAGGTGTATGAGGTGTTGTCTGGTAAGGTGTATGAGAAGATGTCTGGTGACGTGTATGAGGTGATGTCTGGTGGGTCTATGAGGTGTTGTCTGGTAGGGTGTATGAGGTGATATCTGGTAAGGTGTATGAGGTGTTGTCTGGTAACCTGTATGAGGTGATGTCTGGTAAGGTGTATGAGAAGATGTCTGGTAACGTGTATGAGGTGATGTCTGGTGGGTGTATGAGGTGTTGTCTGGTAGGGTGTATGAGGTGATATCTGGTAAGGTGCATGAGGTGTTGTCTGGTAAGGTGTATGAGGTGATGTCTGGTAAGGTGTATGAGGTGATGTCTGGTAAGGTGTATGAGGTGTTGTCTGGTAAGGTGTATGAGAAGATGTCTGGTAACGTGTATGAGGTGATGTCTGGTGGGTGTATGAGGTGTTGTCTGGTAGGGTGTATGAGGTGATATCTGGTAAGGTGTATGAGGTGTTGTCTGGTAAGGTGTATGAGGTGATGTCTGGTAAGGTGTATGAGGTGATGTCTGGTAAGGTATATGAGGTGATTTCTGGTAGGGTGTATGAGGTGGTGGCTGGTAAGGTCTATGAGGTGGTGGCTGGTAAGGTGTATGAGGTGATGGCTGGTGGGTGTATGAGGTGTTGTCTGGTAGGGTGAATGAAGTGATATCTGGTAAGGTGTATGAGGTGGTGGCTGGTAAGGTGTATGAGGTGGTGGCTGGTAAGGTGTATGAGGTGTTGTCTGGTAAGGTGCATGAGGTGCTGTCTGGTAAGGTGCATGAGGTGATCTCTGGTAAGGTGTATGAGGTGTTGTCTGGTAAGGTATATCAGGTGTTGTCTGGTAAGGTGTATGAGGTGATGTCTGGTAAGGTGTATGAGGTGTTGTCTGGTAAGGTGTATAAGGTATTGTCTGGTAAGGTGTATGAGGTGGTGGCTGGTAAGGTGTATGCGGTGTTGTCTGGTAAGGTGTATGAGGTGATGTCTGGTAGGGTGTATGAGGTGATGTCTGGTAAGGTATATGAGGTGATGTCTGGTAGGGTGTATGAGGTGGTGGCTGGTAAGGTGTATTAGGTGGTGGCTGGTAAGGTGTATGAGGTGATGTCTGGTAAGGTGTATAAGGTGATGTCTGGTGGGTGTATGAGGTGTTGTCTGGTAGGGTGAATGAAGTGATATCTGGTAAGGTGTATGAGGTGGTGGCTGGTAAGGTGTATGAGGTGTTGTCTGGTAAGGTGTATGAGGTGATGTCTGGTAAGATGCATGAGGTGCTGTCTGGTAAGGTGTATGAGGTGATGTCTGGTAAGGTGTATGAGGTGTTGTCTGGTAAGGTATATGAGGTGTTGTCTGGTAAGGTGTATGAGGTGATGTCCGGTAAGGTGTATGAGGTGTTGTCTGGTAAGGTGTATAAGGTATTGTCTGGTGAGGTGTATGAGGTGTTGTCTGGTAGGGTGTATGAGGTGATGTCTGGTAAGGTGTATGAGGTGATGTCTGGTAAGGTGTATGAGGTGTTGTCTGGTAAGGTGTATGAGGTGATGTCTGGTAAGGTGTATGTGGTGATGTCTGGTGGGTGTATGAGGTGTTGTCTGGTAGGGTGTATGAGGTGATATCTGGTAGGGTGTATGAGGTATTGTCTGGTAAGGTGTTGTCTGGTAGGGTGTATGAGGTGATGTCTGGTAAGGTGTATGAGGTGTTGTCTGGTAGGGTGTATGAGGTGATGTCTGGTAAGGTGTATGAGGTGTTGTCTGATAAGGTGTATGAGAAGATGTCTGGTAACGTGTATGAGGTGATGTCTGGTGGGTGTATGAGGTGTTGTCTGGTAGGGTGTATGAGGTGATATCTGGTAAGGTGTATGAGGTGTTGTCTGGTAGGGTGTATGAGGTGATGTCTGGTAAGGTGTATGAGGTGTTGTCTGGTAAGGTGTATGAGAAGATGTCTGGTAACGTGTATGAGGTGATGTCTGGTGGGTGTATGAGGTGTTGTCTGGTAGGGTGTATGAGGTGATATCTGGTAAGGTGTAGGATGTGTTGTCTGGTAAGGTGTATGAGGTGATGTCTGGTAAGGTGTATGAGGTGATGTCTGGTAAGGTGTATGAGGTGTTGTCTGGTAAGTTGTATGAGAAGATGTCTGGTAACGTGTATGAGGTGATGTCTGGTGGGTGTATGAGGTGTTTTCTGGTAGGGTGTATGAGGTGATAACTGGTAAGGTGTATGAGGTGTTGTCTGGTAAGGTGCATGAGGTGATGTCTGGTAAGGTGTATGAGGTGTTGTCTGGTAAGGTATATGAGGTGTTGTCTGGTAAGGTGTATGAGGTGATGTCCGGTAAGCTGTATGAGGTGTTGTCTGGTAAGGTGTATAAGGTATTGTCTGGTGAGGTGTATGAGGTGTTGTCTGGTAGGGTGTATGAGGTGATGTCTGGTAAGGTGTATGAGGTGATGTCTGGTAAGGTGTATGAGGTGTTGTCTGGTAAGGTGTATGAGGTGATGTCTGGTAAGGTGTATGTGGTGATGTCTGGTGGGTGTATGAGGTGTTGTCTGGTAGGGTGTATGAGGGGATATCTGGTAAGGTGTATGAGGTGGTGGCTGGTAGGGTGTATGAGGTGTTGTCTGGTAGGGTGTATGAGGTGTTGTCTGGTAGGGTGTATGAGGTGTAGTCTGGTAAGGTGTATGAGGTGTTGTCTGGTAAGGTGTATGAGGTGTTGTCTGGTAAGGTGTATGAGGTGTTGTCTGGTAAGGTGTATGAGGTGTTGTCTGTTAAGGTGTATGAGGTGATGTCTGGTAAGGTGTATGAGGTGATGTCTGGTAGGGTGTATGAGGTGTTGTCTGGTAAGGTGTATGAGGTGTTGTCTGGTAGGGTGTATGAGGTATTGTCTGGTAAAGTGTTGTCTGGTAGGGTGTATGAGGTGATGTCTGGTAAGGTGTATGAGGTGTTGTCTGGTAGGGTGTATGAGGTGATGTCTGGTAAGGTGTATGAGGTGTTGTCTGGTAAGGTGTATGAGATGATGTCTGGTAACCTCTATGAGGTGATGTCTGGTGGGTGTATGAGGTGTTGTCTGGTAGGGTGTATGAGGTGAAATCTGGTAAGGTGTATGATGTGTTGTCTGGTAAGGTGTATGAGGTGATGTCTGGTAAGGTGTATGAGGTGATGTCTGGTAAGGTGTATGAGGTGTTGTCTGGTAAGGTGTACGAGAAGATGTCTGGTAGGGTGTATGTGGTGATGTCTGGTGGGTGTATGAGGTGTTGTCTGGTAGGGTGTATGAGGTGATATCTGGTAGGGTGTATGAGGTATTGTCTGGTAAGGTGTTGTCTGGTAGGGTGTATGAGGTGATGTCTGGTAAGGTGTATGAGGTGTTGTCTGGTAGGGTGTATGAGGTGATGTCTGGTAAGGTGTATGAGGTGATGTATGGTAAGGTGTATGAGGTGTTGTCTGGTAAGGTGTATGAGGTGTTGTCTGGTAAGGTGTATGAGGTGATGTCTGGTAAGGTGTATGTGGTGATGTCTGGTGGGTGTATGAGGTGTTGTCTGGTAGGGTGTATGAGGTGATATCTGGTAGGGTGTATGAGGTATTGTCTGGTAAGGTGTTGTCTGGTAGGGTGTATGAGGTGATGTCTGGTAAGGTGTATGAGGTGTTGTCTGGTAGGGTGTATGAGGTGATGTCTGGTAAGGTGTATGAGGTGTTGTCTGATAAGGTGTATGAGAAGATGTCTGGTAACGTGTATGAGGTGATGTCTGGTGGGTGTATGAGGTGTTGTCTGGTAGGGTGTATGAGGTGATATCTGGTAAGGTGTATGAGGTGTTGTCTGGTAAGGTGTATGAGGTGATGTCTGGTAAGGTGTATGAGGTGTTGTCTGGTAAGGTGTATGAGAAGATGTCTGGTGACGTGTATGAGGTGATGTCTGGTGGGTCTATGAGGTGTTGTCTGGTAGGGTGTATGAGGTGATATCTGGTAAGGTGTATGAGGTGTTGTCTGGTAACCTGTATGAGGTGATGTCTGGTAAGGTGTATGAGAAGATGTCTGGTAACGTGTATGAGGTGATGTCTGGTGGGTGTATGAGGTGTTGTCTGGTAGGGTGTATGAGGTGATATCTGGTAAGGTGCATGAGGTGTTGTCTGGTAAGGTGTATGAGGTGATGTCTGGTAAGGTGTATGAGGTGATGTCTGGTAAGGTGTATGAGGTGTTGTCTGGTAAGGTGTATGAGAAGATGTCTGGTAACGTGTATGAGGTGATGTCTGGTGGGTGTATGAGGTGTTGTCTGGTAGGGTGTATGAGGTGATATCTGGTAAGGTGTATGAGGTGTTGTCTGGTAAGGTGTATGAGGTGATGTCTGGTAAGGTGTATGAGGTGATGTCTGGTAAGGTATATGAGGTGATTTCTGGTAGGGTGTATGAGGTGGTGGCTGGTAAGGTCTATGAGGTGGTGGCTGGTAAGGTGTATGAGGTGATGGCTGGTGGGTGTATGAGGTGTTGTCTGGTAGGGTGAATGAAGTGATATCTGGTAAGGTGTATGAGGTGGTGGCTGGTAAGGTGTATGAGGTGGTGGCTGGTAAGGTGTATGAGGTGTTGTCTGGTAAGGTGCATGAGGTGCTGTCTGGTAAGGTGCATGAGGTGATCTCTGGTAAGGTGTATGAGGTGTTGTCTGGTAAGGTATATCAGGTGTTGTCTGGTAAGGTGTATGAGGTGATGTCTGGTAAGGTGTATGAGGTGTTGTCTGGTAAGGTGTATAAGGTATTGTCTGGTAAGGTGTATGAGGTGGTGGCTGGTAAGGTGTATGCGGTGTTGTCTGGTAAGGTGTATGAGGTGATGTCTGGTAGGGTGTATGAGGTGATGTCTGGTAAGGTATATGAGGTGATGTCTGGTAGGGTGTATGAGGTGGTGGCTGGTAAGGTGTATTAGGTGGTGGCTGGTAAGGTGTATGAGGTGATGTCTGGTAAGGTGTATAAGGTGATGTCTGGTGGGTGTATGAGGTGTTGTCTGGTAGGGTGAATGAAGTGATATCTGGTAAGGTGTATGAGGTGGTGGCTGGTAAGGTGTATGAGGTGTTGTCTGGTAAGGTGTATGAGGTGATGTCTGGTAAGATGCATGAGGTGCTGTCTGGTAAGGTGTATGAGGTGATGTCTGGTAAGGTGTATGAGGTGTTGTCTGGTAAGGTATATGAGGTGTTGTCTGGTAAGGTGTATGAGGTGATGTCCGGTAAGGTGTATGAGGTGTTGTCTGGTAAGGTGTATAAGGTATTGTCTGGTGAGGTGTATGAGGTGTTGTCTGGTAGGGTGTATGAGGTGATGTCTGGTAAGGTGTATGAGGTGATGTCTGGTAAGGTGTATGAGGTGTTGTCTGGTAAGGTGTATGAGGTGATGTCTGGTAAGGTGTATGTGGTGATGTCTGGTGGGTGTATGAGGTGTTGTCTGGTAGGGTGTATGAGGTGATATCTGGTAGGGTGTATGAGGTATTGTCTGGTAAGGTGTTGTCTGGTAGGGTGTATGAGGTGATGTCTGGTAAGGTGTATGAGGTGTTGTCTGGTAGGGTGTATGAGGTGATGTCTGGTAAGGTGTATGAGGTGTTGTCTGATAAGGTGTATGAGAAGATGTCTGGTAACGTGTATGAGGTGATGTCTGGTGGGTGTATGAGGTGTTGTCTGGTAGGGTGTATGAGGTGATATCTGGTAAGGTGTATGAGGTGTTGTCTGGTAGGGTGTATGAGGTGATGTCTGGTAAGGTGTATGAGGTGTTGTCTGGTAAGGTGTATGAGAAGATGTCTGGTAACGTGTATGAGGTGATGTCTGGTGGGTGTATGAGGTGTTGTCTGGTAGGGTGTATGAGGTGATATCTGGTAAGGTGTAGGATGTGTTGTCTGGTAAGGTGTATGAGGTGATGTCTGGTAAGGTGTATGAGGTGATGTCTGGTAAGGTGTATGAGGTGTTGTCTGGTAAGTTGTATGAGAAGATGTCTGGTAACGTGTATGAGGTGATGTCTGGTGGGTGTATGAGGTGTTTTCTGGTAGGGTGTATGAGGTGATAACTGGTAAGGTGTATGAGGTGTTGTCTGGTAAGGTGCATGAGGTGATGTCTGGTAAGGTGTATGAGGTGTTGTCTGGTAAGGTATATGAGGTGTTGTCTGGTAAGGTGTATGAGGTGATGTCCGGTAAGCTGTATGAGGTGTTGTCTGGTAAGGTGTATAAGGTATTGTCTGGTGAGGTGTATGAGGTGTTGTCTGGTAGGGTGTATGAGGTGATGTCTGGTAAGGTGTATGAGGTGATGTCTGGTAAGGTGTATGAGGTGTTGTCTGGTAAGGTGTATGAGGTGATGTCTGGTAAGGTGTATGTGGTGATGTCTGGTGGGTGTATGAGGTGTTGTCTGGTAGGGTGTATGAGGGGATATCTGGTAAGGTGTATGAGGTGGTGGCTGGTAGGGTGTATGAGGTGTTGTCTGGTAGGGTGTATGAGGTGTTGTCTGGTAGGGTGTATGAGGTGTAGTCTGGTAAGGTGTATGAGGTGTTGTCTGGTAAGGTGTATGAGGTGTTGTCTGGTAAGGTGTATGAGGTGTTGTCTGGTAAGGTGTATGAGGTGTTGTCTGTTAAGGTGTATGAGGTGATGTCTGGTAAGGTGTATGAGGTGATGTCTGGTAGGGTGTATGAGGTGTTGTCTGGTAAGGTGTATGAGGTGTTGTCTGGTAGGGTGTATGAGGTATTGTCTGGTAAAGTGTTGTCTGGTAGGGTGTATGAGGTGATGTCTGGTAAGGTGTATGAGGTGTTGTCTGGTAGGGTGTATGAGGTGATGTCTGGTAAGGTGTATGAGGTGTTGTCTGGTAAGGTGTATGAGATGATGTCTGGTAACCTCTATGAGGTGATGTCTGGTGGGTGTATGAGGTGTTGTCTGGTAGGGTGTATGAGGTGAAATCTGGTAAGGTGTATGATGTGTTGTCTGGTAAGGTGTATGAAGTGATGTCTGGTAAGGTGTATGAGGTGATGTCTGGTAAGGTGTATGAGGTGTTGTCTGGTAAGGTGTACGAGAAGATGTCTGGTAGGGTGTATGAGGTATTGTCTGGTAAGGTGTTGTCTGGTAGGGTGTATGAGGTGATGTCTGGTAGGGTGTATGAGGTGATGTCTGGTAAGGTGTATGAGGTGTTGTCTGGTAAGGTGTATGAGAAGATGTCTGGTAACGTGTATGAGGTGATGTCTGGTGGGTGTATGAGGTGTTGTCTGGTAGGGTGTATGAGGTGATATCTGGTAAGGTGTATGATGTGTTGTCTGGTAAGGTGTAGGAGGTGATGTCTGGTAAGGTGTATGAGGTGATGTCTGGTAAGGTGTATGAGGTGTTGTCTGGTAAGGTGTATGAGAAGATGTCTGGTAGGGTGTATGAGGTATTGTCTGGTAAGGTGTTGTCTGGTAGGGTGTATGAGGTGATGTCTGGTAAGGTGTATGAGGTGTTGTCTTGTAGGGTGTATGAGGTGATGTCTGGTAAGGTGTATGAGGTGTTGTCTGGTAAGGTTATGAGAAGATGTCTGGTAACGTGTATGAGGTGATGTCTGGTGGGTGTATGAGGTGTTGTCTGGTAGGGTGTATGAGGTGATATCTGGTAAGGTGTATGATGTGTTGTCTGGTAAGGTGTATGAGGTGATGTCTGGTAAGGTGTATGAGGTGATGTCTGGTAAGGTGTATGAGGTGTTGTCTGGTAAGGTGTATGAGAAGATGTCTGGTAACGTGTATGAGGTGATGTCTGGTGGGTGTATGAGGTATTTTCTGGTAGGGTGTATGAGGTGATATCTGGTAAGGTGTATGAGGTGTTGTCTGGTAAGGTGCATGAGGTGATGTCTGGTAAGGTGTATGAGGTGTTGTCTGGTAAGGTATATGAGGTGTTGTCTGGTAAGGTGTATGAGGTGATGTCCGGTAAGGTGTATGAGGTGTTGTCTGGTAAGGTGTATAAGGTATTGTCTGGTGAGGTGTATGAGGTGTTGTCTGGTAGGGTGTATGAGGTGATGTCTGGTAAGGTGTATGAGGTGATGTCTGGTAAGGTGTATGAGGTGTTGTCTGGTAAGGTGTATGAGGTGATGTCTGGTAAGGTGTATGTGGTGATGTCTGGTGGGTGTATGAGGTGTTGTCTGGTAGGGTGTATGAGGTGATATCTGGTAAGGTGTATGAGGTGTTGTCTGGTAAGGTGTATGAGGTGGTGGCTGGTAGGGTGTATGAGGTGTTGTCTGGTAGGGTGTATGAGGTGTTGTCTGGTAGGGTATATGAGGTGTTGTCTGGTAAGGTGTATGAGGTGTTGTCTGGTAAGGTGTATGAGGTGTTGTCTGTTAAGGTGTATGAGGTGATGTCTGGTAAGGTGTATGAGGTGTTGTCTGGTAGGGTGTATGAGGTGTTGTCTGGTAAGGTGTATGAGGTGTTGTCTGGTAGGGTGTATGAGGTATTGTCTGGTAAGGTGTTGTCTGGTAGGGTGTATGAGGTGATGTCTGGTAAGGTGTATGAGGTGTTGTCTGGTAGGGTGTATGAGGTGATGTCTGGTAAGGTGTATGAGGTGTTGTCTGGTAAGGTGTATGAGGTGATGTCCGGTAAGCTGTATGAGGTGTTGTCTGGTAAGGTGTATAAGGTATTGTCTGGTGAGGTGTATGAGGTGTTGTCTGGTAGGGTGTATGAGGTGATGTCTGGTAAGGTGTATGAGGTGATGTCTGGTAAGGTGTATGAGGTGTTGTCTGGTAAGGTGTATGAGGTGATGTCTGGTAAGGTGTATGTGGTGATGTCTGGTGGGTGTATGAGGTGTTGTCTGGTAGGGTGTATGAGGGGATATCTGGTAAGGTGTATGAGGTGGTGGCTGGTAGGGTGTATGAGGTGTTGTCTGGTAGGGTGTATGAGGTGTTGTCTGGTAGGGTGTATGAGGTGTAGTCTGGTAAGGTGTATGAGGTGTTGTCTGGTAAGGTGTATGAGGTGTTGTCTGGTAAGGTGTATGAGGTGTTGTCTGGTAAGGTGTATGAGGTGTTGTCTGTTAAGGTGTATGAGGTGATGTCTGGTAAGGTGTATGAGGTGATGTCTGGTAGGGTGTATGAGGTGTTGTCTGGTAAGGTGTATGAGGTGTTGTCTGGTAGGGTGTATGAGGTATTGTCTGGTAAAGTGTTGTCTGGTAGGGTGTATGAGGTGATGTCTTGTAAGGTGTATGAGGTGTTGTCTGGTAGGGTGTATGAGGTGATGTCTGGTAAGGTGTATGAGGTGTTGTCTGGTAAGGTGTATGAGATGATGTCTGGTAACCTCTATGAGGTGATGTCTGGTGGGTGTATGAGGTGTTGTCTGGTAGGGTGTATGAGGTGAAATCTGGTAAGGTGTATGATGTGTTGTCTGGTAAGGTGTATGAGGTGATGTCTGGTAAGGTGTATGAGGTGATGTCTGGTAAGGTGTATGAGGTGTTGTCTGGTAAGGTGTACGAGAAGATGTCTGGTAGGGTGTATGAGGTATTGTCTGGTAAGGTGTTGTCTGGTAGGGTGTATGAGGTGATGTCTGGTAAGGTGTATGAGGTGTTGTCTGGTAGGGTGTATGAGGTGATGTCTGGTAAGGTGTATGAGGTGTTGTCTGGTAAGGTGTATGAGAAGATGTCTGGTAACGTGTATGAGGTGATGTCTGGTGGGTGTATGAGGTGTTGTCTGGTAGGGTGTATGAGGTGATATCTGGTAAGGTGTATGATGTGTTGTCTGGTAAGGTGTAGGAGGTGATGTCTGGTAAGGTGTATGAGGTGATGTCTGGTAAGGTGTATGAGGTGTTGTCTGGTAAGGTGTATGAGAAGATGTCTGGTAGGGTGTATGAGGTATTGTCTGGTAAGGTGTTGTCTGGTAGGGTGTATGAGGTGATGTCTGGTAAGGTGTATGAGGTGTTGTCTTGTAGGGTGTATGAGGTGATGTCTGGTAAGGTGTATGAGGTGTTGTCTGGTAAGGTTATGAGAAGATGTCTGGTAACGTGTATGAGGTGATGTCTGGTGGGTGTATGAGGTGTTGTCTGGTAGGGTGTATGAGGTGATATCTGGTAAGGTGTATGATGTGTTGTCTGGTAAGGTGTATGAGGTGATGTCTGGTAAGGTGTATGAGGTGATGTCTGGTAAGGTGTATGAGGTGTTGTCTGGTAAGGTGTATGAGAAGATGTCTGGTAACGTGTATGAGGTGATGTCTGGTGGGTGTATGAGGTATTTTCTGGTAGGGTGTATGAGGTGATATCTGGTAAGGTGTATGAGGTGTTGTCTGGTAAGGTGCATGAGGTGATGTCTGGTAAGGTGTATGAGGTGTTGTCTGGTAAGGTATATGAGGTGTTGTCTGGTAAGGTGTATGAGGTGATGTCCGGTAAGGTGTATGAGGTGTTGTCTGGTAAGGTGTATAAGGTATTGTCTGGTGAGGTGTATGAGGTGTTGTCTGGTAGGGTGTATGAGGTGATGTCTGGTAAGGTGTATGAGGTGATGTCTGGTAAGGTGTATGAGGTGTTGTCTGGTAAGGTGTATGAGGTGATGTCTGGTAAGGTGTATGTGGTGATGTCTGGTGGGTGTATGAGGTGTTGTCTGGTAGGGTGTATGAGGTGATATCTGGTAAGGTGTATGAGGTGTTGTCTGGTAAGGTGTATGAGGTGGTGGCTGGTAGGGTGTATGAGGTGTTGTCTGGTAGGGTGTATGAGGTGTTGTCTGGTAGGGTATATGAGGTGTTGTCTGGTAAGGTGTATGAGGTGTTGTCTGGTAAGGTGTATGAGGTGTTGTCTGTTAAGGTGTATGAGGTGATGTCTGGTAAGGTGTATGAGGTGTTGTCTGGTAGGGTGTATGAGGTGTTGTCTGGTAAGGTGTATGAGGTGTTGTCTGGTAGGGTGTATGAGGTATTGTCTGGTAAGGTGTTGTCTGGTAGGGTGTATGAGGTGATGTCTGGTAAGGTGTATGAGGTGTTGTCTGGTAGGGTGTATGAGGTGATGTCTGGTAAGGTGTATGAGGTGTTGTCTGATAAGGTGTATGAGAAGATGTCTGGTAAGGTGTATGAGGTGATGTCTGGTGGGTGTATGAGGTGTTGTCTGGTAGGGTGTATGAGGTGATATCTGGTAAGGTGTATGAGGTGTTGTCTGGTAAGGTGTATGAGGTGATGTCTTGTAAGGTGTATGAGGTGATGTCTGGTAAGGTGTATGAGGTGTTGTCTGGTAAGGTGTATGAGAAGATGTCTGGTAACGTGTATGAGGTGATGTCTGGTGGGTGTATGAGGTGTTGTCTGGTAGGGTGTATGAGGTGATATCTGGTAAGGTGTATGAGGTGTTGTCTGGTAAGGTGTATGAGGTGATGTCTGGTAAGGTGTATGAGGTGATGTCTGGTAAGGTTTATGAGGTGATGTCTGGTAGGGTGTATGAGGTGGTGGCTGGTAAGGTGTTTGAGGTCGTGGCTGGTAAGGTGTATGAGGTGATGTCTGGTGGGTGTATGAGGTGTTGTCTGGTAGGGTGAATGAAGTGATATCTGGTAAGGTGTATGAGGTGGTGGCTGGTAAGGTGTATGAGGTGTTGTCTGGTAGGGTGTATGAGGTGATGTCTGGTAAGGTGTATGAGGTGTTGTCTGGTAGGGTGTATGAGGTGATGTCTGGTAAGGTGTATGAGGTGTTGTCTGGTAAGGTGTATGAGAAGATGTCTGGTAACGTGTATGAGGTGATGTCTGGTGGGTGTATGAGGTGTTGTATGGTAGGGTGTATGAGGTGATATCTGGTAAGGTGTATGATGTGTTGTCTGGTAAGGTGTATGAGGTGATGTCTGGTAAGGTGTATGAGGTGATGTCTGGTAAGGTGTATGAGGTGTTGTCTGGTAAGGTGTATGAGAAGATGTCTGGTAACGTGTATGAGGTGATGTCTGGTGGGTGTATGAGGTGTTGTCTGGTAGGGTGTATGAGGTGATATCTGGTAAGGTGTATGAGGTGTTGTCTGGTAAGGTGCATGAGGTGATGTCTGGTAAGGTGTATGAGGTGTTGTCTGGTAAGGTGTATAAGGTATTGTCTGGTAAGGTGTATGAGGTGGTGGCTGGTAAGGTATATGAGGTGTTGACTGGTAAGGTGTATGAGGTGATGTCTGGTAAGGTGTATGAGGTGTTGTCTGGTAAGGTGTATAAGGTATTGTCTGGTAAGGTGTATGAGGTGTTGTCTGGTAAGATGTATGAGAGAATGTCTGGTAAGGTGTATGAGGTTATGTCTGGTAAGGTATATGAGGTGATGTCTGGTAGGGTGTATGAGGTGGTGGCTGGTAAGGTGTATTAGGTGGTGGCTGGTAAGGTGTATGAGGTGATGTCTGGTAAGGTGTATGAGGTGATGTCTGGTGGGTGTATGAGGTGTTGTCTGGTAGGGTGAATGAAGTGATATCTGGTAAGGTGTATGAGGTGGTGGCTGGTAAGGTGTATGAGGTGTTGTCTGGTAAGGTGTATGAGGTGTTGTCTGGTAAGATGCATGAGGTGCTGTCTGGTAAGATGTATGAGGTGATGTCTGGTAAGGTGTATGAGGTGTTGTCTGGTAAGGTATATGAGGTGTTGTCTGGTAAGGTGTATGAGGTGATGTCTGGTAAGGTGTATGAGGTGTTGTCTGGTAAGGTGTATGAGGTGATGTCTGGTAAGGTGTATGAGGTGTTGTCTGGTAAGGTGTATGAGGTGATGTCTGGTAAGTTGTATGAGGTGATGTCTGGTAGGGTGTATGAGGTGATGTCTGGTGGGTGTATGAGGTGTTGTCTGGTAGGGTGTATGAGGTGTTGTCTGGTAAGGTGTATGAGGTGTTGTCTGGTAGGGTGTATGAGGTGATATCTGGTAAGGTGTATGAGGTGATATCTGGTAAGGTGTATGAGGTGTTGTCTGGTAAGGTGTATGAGGTGGTGCTTGTAAGGTGTATGAGGTGTTGTCTGGTAAGGTGTATGAGGTGTTGTCTGGTAGGGTGTATGAGGTGTTGTCTGGTAAGGTGTATGAGGTGTTGTCTGGTAGGGTGTATGAGGTATTGTCTGGTAAGGTGTTGTCTGGTAGGGTGTATGAGGTGATGTCTGGTAAGGTGTATGAGGTGTTGTCTGGTAGGGTGTATGAGGTGATGTCTGGTAAGGTGTATGAGGTGTTGTCTGGTAAGGTGTATGAGGTGATGTCTGGTAGGGTGTATGAGGTGTTATCTGGTAAGGTGTATGAGGTGATGTCTGGTAAGGTGTATAAGGTATTGTCTGGTAAGGTGTTGTCTGGTAAGGTGTATTAGGTGTTGTCTGGTAAGGTGTATGAGGTATTGTCTTTTAAGGTGTATGAGGTATTGTCTGGTAAGGTGTATGAGTTGTTGTCTGGTAAGGTGTATGAGGTGTTGTCTGGTAAGATGTATGAGGTGTTGTCTGGTAAGGTGTATGAGGTGGTGGCTTGTAAGGTGTATGAGGTGTTGTCTGGTAGGGTGTATGAGGTGTTGTCTGGTAAGGTGTATGAGGTGTTGTCTGGTAAGGTGTATGAGGTGGTGGCTTGTAAGGTGTATGAGGTGTTGTCTGGTAAGGTGTATGAGGTGTTGTCTGGTAAGGTGTATGAGTTGTTGTCTGGTAAGGTGTATGAGGTGTTGTCTGGTAGGGTGTATGAGGTGTTGTCTGGTAAGGTGTATGAGGTGTTGTCTGGTAGGGTATGTGAGGTTTGTAATATCGTATATTTCATATGAAGTGGAGCATCCGAGGGAGACAACGTCACCATTGCAATATGGTGGATACAACAGACTATCCGATGATGGAAATGTTCACCCTTTGGTACACTCTGATATTAATGAAATGTTCACCCTTTGGTACACTCTGATATTAATGAAATGTTCACCCTTTGGTACACTCTGATATTAATTAAATGTTCACCCTTTGGTACACTCTGATATTAATGAAATGTTCACCCTTTGGTACATTCTGATGTTAATGAAATGTTCACCCTTTGGTACACTCTGATATTAATGAAATGTTCACCCTTTGGTACACTCTGATATTAATTAAATGTTCACCCTTTGGTACACTCTGATATTAATGAAATGTTCACCCTTTGGTACACTCTGATATTAATGAAATGTTCACCCTTTGGTACACTCTGATATTAATTAAATGTTCACCCTTTGGTACACTCTGATATTAATGAAATGTTCACCCTTTGGTACATTCTGATGTTAATGAAATGTTCACCCTTTGGTACACTCTGATATTAATGAAATGTTCACCCTTTGGTACACTCTGATATTAACTAAATGTTCACCCTTTGGTACACTCTTATATTAATGAAATGTTCACCCTTTGGTACACTCTGATATTAATTAAATGTTCACCCTTTGGTACACTCTGATATTAATGAAATGTTCACCCTTTGGTACACTCTGATATTAATGAAATGTTCACCCTTTGGTACACTCTGATGTTAATGAAATGTTCACCCTTTGGTACACTCTGATATTAATGAAATGTTCACCCTTTGGTACACTCTGATATTAATTAAATGTTCACCCTTTTGTACACGCTGATGTTAATGAAATGTTCACCCTTTGGTACACTCTGATATTAATGAAATGTTCACCCTTTGGTACACTCTGATATTAATGAAATTTTCACCCTTTGGTACACTCTGATATTAATGAAATGTTCACCCTTTGGTACACTCTGATGTTAATGAAACGTTCACCCTTTGGTACACTCTGATGTTAATGAAATGTTCACCCTTTGGTACACTCTGATATTAATGAAATGTGCACCCTTTGGTACACTCTGATATTAATGAAATGTGCACCCTTTGGTACACTCTGATGTTAATGAAATGTTCACCCTTTGGTACACTCTGATGTTAATGAAATGTTCACCCTTTGGTACACTCTGATATTAATGAAATGTGCACCCTTTGGTACACTCTGATATTAATGAAATGTTCACCCTTTGGTACACTCTGATATTAATGAAATGTGCACCTTTTGGTACACTCTGGTTGAAATGTCAAACACACACTAGTAAGGCAAGTTGACTTTAACAGCGGTATTCTTCTTTTTCTTCTGTTCATTTGCTTTTGCAGCAGATCCGGATAGTTTGAAATCCATCACTTATTTGGTCCACTTCCTGAAACGTGCAGAGAATGAATGCATGTTTACTATCATGTTAACTATCAACATTTTTACAGTGAGGGAAAAAAGTATTTGATCCCCTGCTGATTTTGTACGTTTGCCCACTGACAAAGAAATGATCAGTCTATAATTTTAATGGTAGGTTTATTTGAACAGTGAGAGACAGAATAACAACAAAAAAATCCAGATAAACGCATGTCAAAAATGTTATAAGTTGATTTGCATTTTAATGAGGGAAATAAGTATTTGACCCCCTCTCAATCAGAAAGATTTCTGGCTCCCAGGTGTCTTTTATACAGGTAACGAGCTGAGATTAGGAGCACACTCTTAAAGGGAGTGCTCCTAATCTCAGTTTGTTACCTGTATAAAAGCCACCTGTCCACAGAAGCAATCAATCAATCAGATTCCAAACTCTCCACCATGGCCAAGACCAAAGAGCTCTCCAACGATGTCAGGGACAAGATTGTAGACCTACACAAGGCTGGAATGGGCTACAAGACCATCGCCAAGCAGCTTGGTGAGAAGGTGACAACAGTTGGTGCGATTATTCGCAAATGGAAGAAACACAAAAGAACTGTCAATCTCCCTCGGCCTGGGGCTCCATGCAAGATCTCACCTCGTGGAGTTGCAATGATCATGAGAATGGTGAGGAATCAGCCCAGAACTACACGGGAGGATCTTGTCAATGATCTCAATGCAGCTGGGACCATATGTCACCAAGAAAACAATTGGTAACACACTACGCCGTGAAGGACTGAAATCCTGCAGCGCCCGCAAGGTCCCCCTGCTCAAGAAAGCACATATACATGCCTGTCTGAAGTTTGCCAATGAACATCTGAATGATTCAGAGGACAACTGGGTGAAAGTGTTGTGGTCAGATGAGACCAAAATGGAGCTCTTTGGCATCAACTCAACTCGCCGTGTTTGGAGGAGGAGGAATGCTGCCTATGACCCCAAGAACACCATCCCCACCGTCAAACATGGAGGTGGAAACATTATGCTTTGGGGGTGTTTTACTGCTAAGGGGACAGGACAACTTCACCGCATTAAAGGGACGATGGACGGGGCCATGTACCGTCAAATCTTGTGTGAGAACCTCCTTCCCTCAGCCAGGGCATTGAAAATGGGTCGTGGATGGGTATTCCAGCATGACAATGACCCAAAACACACGGCCAAGGCAACAAAGGAGTGGCTCAAGAAGAAGCACATTAAGGTCCTGGAGTGGCCTAGCCAGTCTCCAGACCTTAATAATCCCATAGAAAATCTGTGGAGGGAGCGGAAGGTTCGAGTTGCCAAACGTCAGCCTCGAAACCTTAATGACTTGGAGAAGATCTGCAAAGAGGAGTGGGACAAAATCCCTCCTGAGATGTGTGCAAACCTGGTGGCCAACTACAAGAAACGTCTGACCTCTGTGATTGCCAACAAGGGTTTTGCCACCAAGTACTAAGTCATGTTTTGCAGAGGGGTCAAATACTTATTTCCCTCATTAAAATGCAAATCATTTTATAACATTTTTGACATGCGTTTTTCTTGATTTTTTTGTTGTTATTCTGTCTCTCACTGTTCAAATAAACCTACCATTAAAATTATAGACCGATCATTTCTTTGTCAGTGGGCAAACGTACAAAATCAGCAGGGGATCAAATACTTTTTTCCCTCACTGTACTATCATCATGTTTACTATCATCATGTTTAGTATCATCATGTTTAGTATCATCATATTTACTATCATCATGTTTACTATCATCATGTTTACTATCATCATGTTTAGTATCATCATGTTTACTATCAACATGTTTACTATCATCATGTTTACTATCAACATGTTTACTATCAACATGTTTACTATCATCATGTTTAGTATCATCATGTTTAGTATCATCATGTTTAGTATCATGTTTAGTATCATCATGTTTACTATCATCATGTTTACTATCAACATGTTTAGTATCATCATGTTTAGTATCATCATGTTTACTATCATCATGTTTACTATCATGTTTACTATCATCATGTTTAGTATCATCATGTTTAGTATCATGTTTACTATCATGTTTACTATCAACATGTTTAGTATCATCATGTTTAGTATCATCATGTTTCCTATCAACATGTTTAGTATCATCATGTTTACTATCATCATGTTTAGTATCATTATGTTTACTATCATGTTTAGTATCATCATGTTTACTATCAACATGTTTACTATCAACATGTTTACTATCATCATGTTTAGTATCATCATGCTTACTATCATCATGTTTAGTATCATCATGCTTACTATCATCATGTTTAGTATCGTCATGTTTAGTATCATCAAACTGAGTCTGCATGCCACCTGACTCTTCAACCTTACTCCATCTGTCTGCTCTGCTGTACACTGTCACGCCCTGACCATAGAGAACCCTTCGTTCTCTATGATGTTGTAGGTCAGGGCGTGACTAGGGGGTGTTCTAGTCGATTCATTTCTATGTTTGGGATTCTGTATGGTTCCCAATTAGAGGCAGCTGATTATCGTTGTCTCTAATTGGGGATCATACTTAAGGTGTCCCTGTTCCCACCTTCTTTTGTGGGATATTGTTTTGTGTGAGTACATTCAGCACCACGTCGTTCACGGTCGTTGTATGTTTATTGTTTACTATCAACATGTTTAGTACCATCATGTTTACTATCAACAAGTGTACTATCATCATGTTTAGTATCATCATGTTTAGTATCATCATGTTTACTACTATCATCATATTTAGTATCAACATGTTTACTTCTATCATGTTTAGTATCAACATGTTTACTATCAACATGTTTACTATCATCATGTTTACTATCATCATGTTTAGTATCAACATGTTTAGTATCATCATGTTTACTATCAACATGTTTACTATCAACATGTTTACTATCATGTTTAGTATCATCATGTTTACTATCAACATGTTTACTATCATCATGTTTACTATCAACATGTTTACTATCATCATGTTTACTATCAACATGTTTACTGTCATGTTTACTATCATCATGTTTAGTATCATCATGTTTACTATCATCATGTTTACTATCAACATGTTTACTATCATCATGTTTAGTATCATCACGTTTACTATCATCATGTTTACTATCAACATGTTTACTATCAACATGTTTACTATCAACATGTTTAGTATCATCATGTTTACTGTCATCATGTTTACTATCATCATGTTTCGTATCAACATGTTTACTATCAACATGTTTACTATCATCATGTTTACTATCATCATGTTTACTATCAACATGTTTACTATCATCATGTTTACTATCAACGTGTTTACTAGCAACATGTTTACTATCATGTTTAGTATCATCATGTTTACTATCAACATGTTTACTATCATCATGTTTACTATCATCATGTTTACTATCAACATGTTTACTATCATCATGTTTACTATCATCATGTTTACTATCAACATGTTTACTATCATGTTTACTATCATCATGTTTAGTATCATCATGTTTACTATCATCATGTTTACTATCATGTTTACTATCAACATGTTTAGTATCATCATGTTTACTGTCAACATGTTTACTATCATGTTTACTATGAACATGTTTAGTATCATCATGTTTACTGTCATCATGTTTACTATCATCATGTTTAGTATCAACATGTTTACTATCATCATGTTTACTATCAACATGTTTACTATCATGTTTAGTATCAACATGTTTACTATCAACATGTTTACTATCATCATGTTTACTATCATCATGTTTACTATCAACATGTTTCCTATCATCATGTTTACTGTCAACGTGTTTACTAGCAACATGTTTACTATCATCTTTAGTATCATCATGTTTACTATCAACATGTTTACTATCATCATGTTTACTATCATCATGTTTACTATCAACATGTTTACTATCATCATGTTTACTATCATCATGTTTACTATCAACATGTTTACTATCATGTTTACTATCATCATGTTTAGTATCATCATGTTTACTATCATCATGTTTACTATCATGTTTACTATCAACATGTTTAGTATCATCATGTTTACTGTCATCATGTTTACTATCATCATGTTTAGTATCATCATGTTTACTATCATCATGTTTACTATCATCATGTTTAGTATCATCATGTTTACTATCATCATGTTTACTATCAACATGTAAAATATCATCATATTTACTATCATCATATTTACTATCATCATATTTACTATCATCATGTTTAGTATCATCATGTTTACTATCATCATATTTACTATCAACATGTTTACTATCATCATATTTACTATCATCATATTTACTATCAACATGTTTAGTATCATCATGTTTAGTATCATCAAACTGAGTCTGCATGCCACCTGACTCTTCAACCTTACTCAATCTGTCTGCTCTGCTGTACACTGTCACGCCCTGACCATAGAGAGCCCTTCGTTCTCTATGATGTTGTAGGTCAGGGCGTGACTAGGGGGTGTTCTAGTCGATTCATTTCTATGTTTGGGATTCTGTATGGTTCCCAATTAGAGGCAGCTGATTATCGTTGTCTCTAATTGGGGATCATATTTAAGGTGTCCCTGTTCCCACCTTCTTTTGTGGGATATTGTTTTGTGTGAGTACATTCAGCACCACGTCGTTCACGTTCGTTGTATGTTTATTGTTTAAGTTTTCACTGCAAATAAATATGTGGACCCCCAACTCACGATGCGCCTTGGTCTGTCCATTATCACGACCGTGACATACACGGCCTCTCCAGTTCCATCTAATGACAGTCCTTCACCCTACATACTGTAGCAATGTATCCTGACCAACTGGATGACAGTGTTTATCACACAGTACCATAGACTTCCATATCAGTAGTCCCTTGTCCCTTATCCCCCACCATACCATGTCTACTTCACAGAGACTTGATCATTTACTCTCAGCTGAACAACATAACTGCCACTTGATTGATGTATGGGGTTAGTTTCATGGAGGATGGTAATTGTTTTCTGATTTGTTCCACTGTGTCTGTTTGATCTCAGCTCTGACAGAGCGAGTACTAGGACTAGCGGGCCAATCCATTGCCAGTAAACCAGACTTGCGAATAAGCTGTCACACATTACAAATGAGATTACCTTTCCAGTGAGGTTGCCCTGGAATCTGAATACACCGTAAGGGGATCCCAGGGCAGGGAAACAAAGTGTATAATAGGCTCCAATCTTCTGGGTTTATCTACACGCTTGCTCTTCTACTGATACTCCTATTAATGTGTGGTGTGAAAAGTAGTTTACAAACTGCTCCCAGGCAGCACAAGGTAATCAGTTGTAGAAACCCTCTGAAGTTGTACAGAAAAACGCTAAGAGAAAAAATATGCTTTTTTTTAACCTTCACCCATTAGGCTACTCACACAGATCTAATGAACTGTCATTTGTTTGAAATATACCATCTCAATGTAATTTGTTTTAATAACACTGTACGCAATTTTATAATAGTCACAGCATCTTTAGATGAGTAGAGGTTGGCTTGTCATACTGATGTATGTTGTCTACAACAGGACTCCTCCTTGTTGTGTTAGACTCCTCCTTGTTGTGTTAGACTCCTCCTTGTTGTGTTAGACTCCTCCTTGTTGTGTTAGGCTCCTCCTTGTTGTGTTAGACTCCTCCTTGTTGTGTTAGACTCCTCCTTGTTGTACTGGACTCCTCCTTGTTGTGCTAGACTCCTCCTTGTTGTGTTAGACTCCTCCTTGTTGTACTGGACTCCTCCTTGTTGTGTTAGACTCCTCCTTGTTGCGTTAGACTCCTCCTTGTTGTGCTAGACTCCTCCTTGTTGTACTGGACTCCTCCTTGTTGTGTTAGACTCCTCCTTGTTGTGCTAGACCCCTCCTTGTTGTGTTAGACCCCTCCTTGTTGTACTGGACTCCTCCTTGTTGTGCTGGACTGCATGCAACCTCTAATTCTTTGTTTGATTAAAAAACAACAGCAGATTTTACGTCTTGTGAAGTTGACAACAGGCTTGACACATGGTTGCTGTTAACTCTTAGATATGGCATAGTGGTATACAGATGTGGTGGTCCTATGTGATGGCAGAGAGGTGGGATACAGCTTGAAACATCAAGGCACAGATTGGGTCAACAACTTAAAGGAATTGACAATGGTGACAACAACAACAACAACAACACCCATAGTAATCCTAAAACATGCCCAAACATGAGTTAATTGCTAACTCGATTCATGTAAACATTTATCTGGATGATAAGCATCAGTGTCAATGTAGCTAACTGTTTTATCAAAAGGTCTTATCAAGTGAAAGTTGACTTCTTGTCATGGTGACAACAGGCCTTGATACATGGCAGTAAAGCCATTATAGAAGCCAACAAACAGGCTTTTTCCCCCTTAAATACAATACAATGCACCACACCCAGCGGTGTTGACACAGGGCGTTTTACAATATCGTCTGGAATGTAGGATCCCTTGATTATCTCTGCAGGACATACCATTATAATATTTAGTTTGGTGTGTTTAAGGGGAAGGCTCCTCCTGTATAACTATCCAAACAGACAAGAGGAAGATCCTCATGGATACTAAGCTAACAACACTTTTACGACCCTGTTGTGACCAGAAACAAAAATCTAAATCAAAATTGCACCAAACTGTGTTCCAAGACGTTCATCTGGTGAAGCAAGGATAACCCACTACCGGTAGGTGGTTTTGGTGAATCGACTAGAGACAAACACTGTTATGAATCGACTAGAGACAACCACTGATATGATCCAAAGACTACAAAAAAGTGTGGTAAATCTGTATTTAACTTGAATCTCTCCCCATGTTACCCTAGCTGTGGAATCAGAGAGTCAGACTGAATCTCCCCCCCTGTTACCCTTGCTGTGGAATCAGAGAGTCAGACTGAATCTCTCCCCCTGTTACCCTAGCTGTGGAATCAGAGAGTCAGACTGAATCTCTCCCCCTGTTACCCTAGCTGTGGAATCAGAGAGTCAGACTGAATCTCTCCCCCTGTTACCCTAGCTGTGGAATCAGAGAGTCAGACTGAATCTCTCCCCCTGTTACCCTAGCTGTGGAATCAGAGAGTCAGACTGAATCTCTCCCCCTGTTACCCTAGCTGTGGAATCAGAGAGTCAGACTGAATCTCTCCCTCTGTTACCTTAGCTGTGGAATCAGAGAGTCAGACTGAATCTCTCCCCCTGTTACCCTAGCTGTGGAATCAGAGAGTCAGACTGAATCTCTCTCCCTGTTACCTTAGCTGTGGAATCAGAGTCAGACTGAATCTCTCCCCCTGTTACCCTAGCTGTGGAATCAGAGAGTCAGACTGAATCTCTCCCCCTGTTACCCTAGCTGTGGAATCAGAGAGTCAGACTGAATCTCTCCCCCTGTTACCCTAGCTGTGGAATCAGAGAGTCAGACTGAATCTCTCCCCCTGTTACCCTAGCTGTGGAATCAGAGTCAGACTGAATCTCTCCCCCTGTTACCCTAGCTGTGGAATCAGAGAGTCAGACTGAATCTCTCCCCCTGTTACCCTAGCTGTGGAATCAGAGAGTCAGACTGAATCTCTCCCCCTGTTACCCTAGCTGTGGAATCAGAGAGTCAGACTGAATCTCTCCCCCTGTTACCCTAGCTGTGGAATCAGAGAGTCAGACTGAATCTCTCCCCCTGTTACCCTAGCTGTGGAATCAGAGAGTCAGACTGAATCTCTCCCCCTGTTACCCTAGCTGTGGAATCAGAGAGTCAGACTGAATCTCTCCCCCTGTTACCCTAGCTGTGGAAGCAGAGAGTCAGACTGAATCTCTCCCCCTGTTACCCTAGCTGTGGAATCATACAGTCAGACTGTATCACATAGGGCTCTGGTAAAAGGTAGTGCACTACGTAGGGAATAGGGTGCCATAGGGTTCTGGTCAAAAGTAGTGCACTATGTAGGGAATAGGGTGCCATCTGGGACTAAAACTAAGTGAGACAAATTATTATAACACTACTATTGTACGGCTACTTAGAATGCATATGCACAAAATCAAGGATCCTTGTACAGTTATCATGATTTGCATTGAATCCAGGACATGCAAACAAACTGCTTTGCATGGCAAACATATGTGGTGAATCAGAAACCAGAAACCAGCCCTGTCTGATATGGCTTTACCGTGCGCTCACAAAGGTGAATGAGGTTAATATTCTATTTGAAAAAATGTCATGAATGAAAAAGCACTCAGGCTGCATTTCAAATGTTTTACGATCTGCTTTGATCAAATATCTATTCATTGCAACAAACAAAAAATTACAAGATTAGAATTATTTGTTTGAAGCTGTAAAACCTCAGTTGAAACAATAACAAAGTTGACACAGTGCCGTTGTTTTGGTAAAAAGCCGAGGAATGCACCTGGAGAGATGTAACCACTCAGAGTAATAAACAGAGCTGCGGATGTAAGGACTGACCGTCCACGATATCCAAATGATCGTTTTAAAGATGTTCTATACAGAAATCGCTCCGCAATTTCCTGGTTGCTAAGATTTGAATAGTTCCCCTTAATTTCAGTTTATGTGACAAAACAAGCAAGTATTGTGTAGAGAATCATTGTACCATCTAAACCGCTGCAAAATATATTTTCCATAACCAGAAATATTGTATTTTCAGCTGGTGTATAAAACCGAAAGTAAAATATGGAAAAAAGAAACTTAAGAACGTGAAGCATAGAAATAGCACACACAGAACAGATCTACCGTTTCTTAGACTATAACTCACATTTCTAAGTGAATTTGGATGGGTCTCCCCAAAAAGTTACATTTTGCAGTTACATAAAGTTACATATTGTTCTTAACTGACTTGCCTAGTTAAATAAAGGTTAAACAAAGAAATAAAAATATTCAGCATATTGCAGCTTGCACATTTACATTGTTTACAAACATTGGAGCAAAACAAACGTATATTTTGGGTTCTGATGGGGTACAACAGTTGAACTAAGCTCACGAGGCATATCAATTATATTCATTCAATGATAAATGGGTATATATCATTCATTTATGAGTCCAAAACACAATGTAGCAACTAAGGATTCTAGCTTTTTATTTGTATTTATTTTATTTAATTTAACCTTTATTTAACTTGGGAAGTCAGTTAAAGAACAAATTCTTATTTACAATAACGGCCTACCCCGGCCAAACCTGGACAACGCTGTGCTCCGCCCTATGAGACTCCCAATCACGGCCTACCCCGGCCAAACCTGGACAACGCTGTGCTCCGCCCTATGAGACTCCCAATCACGGCCTACCCCGGCCAAACCTGGACAACGCTGTGCTCCGCCCTATGAGACTCCCAATCACGGCCGGATGTGATACAGCCTGGGATGCTGAATTTTTTAAGAATATATTCATTTTGTTAATTCTGATTTTTCACAGGGGTGCTGCAGCACCCCTACTACCCACGGCTATGCTTACATGGATTAATGACCGCTTACATGGATTAATGATCGCTTACATGGATTAATGACTGCTTACATGGATTAAAGAATGCTTACATGGATTAATGATGGTTTACATGGATTAATTACTGCTCACATGGATGAATTTCTGCTTACATGGATTAATTACTGCCTTACATTGATCAATTACTGCCTTACATGGACAAACATCTCCACTACAGAGGCATATGACTGCCTTACATGGACAAACATCTCCATTACAGAGGCATATGACTGCCTTACATGGACAAACATCTCCACTACAGAGGCATATGACTGCCTTACATGGACAAACATCTCCGTTACAGAGGCATATGACTGCCTTACATGGACAAACATCTCCGTTACAGAGGCATATGACTGCCTTACATGGACAAACATCTCCACTACAGAGGCATATGACTGCCTTACATGGACAAACATCTCCGTTACAGAGGCATATGAATGCCTTACATGGACAAACATCTCCACTACAGAGGCATATGACTGCCTTACATGGACAAACATCTCCGTTACAGAGGCATATGACTGCCTTACATGGACAAACATCTCCACTACAGAGGCATATGACTGCCTTACATGGACAAACATCTCCGTTACAGAGGCATATGACTGCCTTACATGGACAAACATCTCCGTTACAGAGGCATATGACTGCCTTACATGGACAAACATCTCCGTTACAGAGGCATATGACTGCCTTACATGGACAAACATCTCCGTTACAGAGGCATATGACTGCCTTACATGGACAAACATCTCCACTACAGAGGCATATGACTGCCTTACATGGACAAACATCTCCGTTACAGAGGCATATGACTGCCTTACATGGACAAACATCTCCGTTACAGAGGCATATGACTGCCTTACATGGACAAACATCTCCACTACAGAGGCATATGACTGCCTTACATGGACAAACATCACCGTTACAGAGGCATATGACTGCCTTACATGGACAAACATCTCCACTACAGAGGCATATGACTGCCTTACATGGACAAACATCTCCGTTACAGAGGCATATGACTGCCTTACATGGACAAACATCTCCACTGACTCTCTGACCGGTTGCCAGTTCCAGCTCTGACGTCACTGCCTGCCACTCAGCTTCGGGGAAAATAAGTTTCACTTTCTTACTGGGTTTCAGAAACTGTTGATTCCTAGAAAGCCGAGGTAAGAGAAACATGGAAACCTGTTTCTTATTTGTATATTTCAACGTAGGAGATTATAGAAATGTAGCTTTTGATGCCAATGTTGTTCGTTTTTTTTATGTAAAGAATGCAGAACAAATAGCTAAATGTTATTCCTCTTTGAGGTGATGGTTTGTTACTGTAGTTTAGTTGAAGTCGAGGGCGTGGGCTCCCTGGGGTCGAGACTTTCTTTTCACCACTAAGCGAACTTGTTACCTTTTTTTACAACCAAATATTGTAGCAGTAGTTTGAAGTAAAGAACATTTAGTAGTAGACAGTTGTGAATGAGATTGTATCGGTGTAACATTGTGTCCGTTGACGTGCATTCTGCGAGGTGGCCTGTATGACCAATACGGAAGAGAATGTTTTAGCTCTGGGACAACGTGTTGTATTATTTTTCTCAGCCATAATACTTTGATTATTCATCATTTGAATAGTTTTGTTGAGACTGCGACAGACCTGTCAGTCCTGACGTGTGAACACAACCGTGGGTTTCTAGTCCTGAACAATGTGTTCTGTTGGTTCAGGAGAGCCTGTCTGCGCTGGCGCAGTGCACAACGTTTCCATGTCGGCATGACACTTCCTAACAAATCCCAGTTGTTTCAATCAATACTGGGCTTATTCAGCTACCGGGTAATAGCACACTTAACCCTAGTTCTTACTATAATAATCAATCATTGAATAGGGGTTAATGTAAAATGTAGATGCTTATTTTGTTTTTCATACTGACACAGTTTTACAAAGACTCAATTTGCTCCCAATGCATTTCACGAATGGAAATATGTAAGTCTTGGGACTAATCATCATGTCAACACACCAACGACATTGTTCTGTTCATCTCCAAAGTAGCTAACATGCTGCAATTTTAATACCTCCCCCTCAAGTTGCTGCCAAAGAGATTCATATCAATTCAAATCAAACTCTTACTTTGATATGAATTTCAAATCAATAACATCAAGGTCCCCAGAGAGCTCAGCTTGCTCATCAAACTGAATATATATCGGAGTCATCCTTCCTCACACATCATTAAACCCAACTGTCTTTAAGATCTCTGCTTTTAGAAGAACACGTTTGACAGTCGTGGAGACGGCATGCTCACGTTAAAAGTGAAGTCCCTTAGCTATCTGCCTTGCTTTGAGCCCAGGCAGCACTACTACGAGGCTGAGACTAGAGGCACTACCAGGCCTGTGTGTGTTTAATAGAAGGTTTTAATGGCTGTTGGGCTGGAAGGAGATGTAGAAATCTCAGATGAGATTGGGATACTGTACGACTGCAGAACAGGAGCTATGCATGTGGTACTAATATCCACGAGGGTTGAATTCCGGCCCACTATATTCTGTTAACTCATTTCCAGAACACTATTTAAGACACAGCATGTTATTAGTGTACATTTTTAATGATGAACTTCATAATACAGTTTGAAGATCCAATCTGAAGAGCTTGAGTACATATGGAGATATAGTGCAGTTGGAGCTAAACTAATTCCTAGTGGCTAAGTGCAGAAGAGAGAGCAGAGTGACTAATGTCATATTACACATATGGAGGAGCAGGAGGATTGATGGGTCAGCAGAGAGAGAGAGACTACATCCATCCCTCATACTCTGTGTTCCAAATGGCACCGTTTTCCCATGGTGCACTACTTTTGACCAAGCCCTTTGGGACAAGTAACTGTTCTGCCCTTCTCTGTTCTGCTCTGCTTTGGTCAGCCATGATTTATTACTGTGAAGGAACCTGTATGCTGTAGGTGAAGGTCACTGTAGTACTATGACTTGGTTGATATGACAGACTGGTCTTTCCTTTCCATCATACCCAACCAACTAGTCCTTCCTGTCCATCGTACCCAACCAACTAGTCCTTCCTGTCCATCGTACCCAACCAACTAGTCCTTCCTGTCCATCGTACCCCAACCAACTAGTCCTTCCTGTCCATCGTACCCCAACCAACTAGTCCTTCCTGTCCATCGTACCCCAACCAACTAGTCCTTCCTGTCCATCGTACCCCAACCAACTAGTCCTTCCTGTCCATCGTACCCCAACCAACTAGTCCTTCCTGTCCATCGTACCCCAACCAACTAGTCCTTCCTGTCCATCGTACCCCAACCAACTAGTCCTTTCTGTCCATCGTACCCCAACCAACTAGTCCTTCCTGTCCATCGTACCCCAACCAACTAGTTGGTTGACATGACAGACAGGAAAGAGTAGCCTGCTCCTTGTACAGAGGTCAGTTTCAGGAGCACTGTATCATTAGCCTGGTCCCAGATCTGTTTGTGCTATTGCCAACTTTATTTCTCATGTTTAGCATGACAATGAGTGAAAGAGTTGACATGGTAGCACAAACAGACTGGCACTTAGGCTACTTTACGATGAATTCAATGACATGAACTCTAAGGAAGGCTGGATCAGAATAGTGTCTGTGTTGGTGTTGGCCTTTGTACGAAGGATCACGTAACTTCTCAGAAATAGAATGACTTTGAACCTTGTAGTCATTGATTCTATTTCTAGGCCAAGCTCTCCCTGGTCCAGCTCAGACTACATGATGTATTTCTAACCCTAGCTCACCCTGGCCCAGCTCAGACAGTCCTACATGATGTATTTCTAACCCTGGTCCAGCTCAGACAGTCCTACATGATGTATTTCTAACCCTGGTCCAGCTCAGACAGTCCTACATGATGTATTTCTAACACTAGCTCACCCTGGCCCAGCTCAGACAGTCCTACGTGGTGTATTTCTAACCCTGGCCCAGCTCAGACAGTCCTACATGATGTATTTCTAACCCTGGCCCAGCTCAGACAGTCCTACATGATGTATTTCTAACCCTGGCCCAGCTCAGACAGTCCTACATGATGTATTTCTAACCCTGGCCCAGCTCAGACAGTCCTACATGATGTATTTCTAACCCTGGCCCAGCTCAGACAGTCCTACATGATGTATTTCTAACCCTGGCCCAGCTCAGACAGTTCTACATTATGTATTTCTAACCCTGGCCCAGCTCAGACAGTTCTACATGATGTATTTCTAACCCTAGCTCAACCTGGCCCAGCTCAGAGAGTCCTACATGATGTATTTCTAACGCTGGCCCAGCTCAGACAGTCCTACATGATGTATTTCTAACCCGAGCTCAGACAGTCCTACATGATGTATTTCTAACCCTGGTCCAGCTCAGACAGTTCTACATGATGTATTTCTAACCCTGGCCCAGCTCAGACAGTTCTACATGATGTATTTCTAACCCTAGCTCACCCTGGCCCAGCTCAGACAGTCCTACATGATGTATTTCTAACCCTAGCTCACCCTGGTCCAGCTCAGACAGTCCTACATGATGTATTTCTAACCCTGGTCCAGCTCAGACAGTCCTACATGATGTATTTCTAACCCTAGCTCACCCTGGCCCAGCTCAGACAGTCCTACATGATGTATTTCTAACCCTGGCCCAGCTCAGACAGTCCTACATGATGTATTTCTAACCCTGGCGCAGCTCAGACAGTCCTACATGATGTATTTCTAACCCTGGCCCAGCTCAGACAGTCCTACATGATGTATTTCTAACCCTGGCCCAGCTCAGACAGTCCTACATGATGTATTTCTAACCCTAGCTCACCCTGGTCCAGCTCAGACAGTCCTACATGATGTATTTCTAACCCTGGTCCAGCTCAGACAGTTCTACATGATGTATTTCTAACCCTAGCTCACCCTGGCCCAGCTCAGACAGTCCTACATGATGTATTTCTAACCCTAGCTCACCCTGGTCCAGCTCAGACAGTCCTACATGATGTATTTCTAACCCTGGCCCAGCTCAGACAGTCCTACATGATGTATTTCTAACCCTGGCCCAGCTCAGACAGTCCTACATGATGTATTTCTAACCCTGGCCCAGCTCAGACAGTCCTACATGATGTATTTCTAACCCTGGCCCAGCTCAGACAGTCCTACATGATGTATTTCTAACCCTGGCCCAGCTCAGACAGTCCTACATGATGTATTTCTAACCCTGGCCCAGCTCAGACAGTTCTACATGATGTATTTCTAACCCTGGCCCAGCTCAGACAGTTCTACATGATGTATTTCTAACCCTAGCTCACCCTGGTCCAGCTCAGACAGTTCTACATGATGTATTTCTAACCCTAGCTCACCCTGGTCCAGCTCAGACAGTCCTACATGATGTATTTCTAACCCTAGCTCACCCTGGTCCAGCTCAGACAGTCCTACATGATGTATTTCTAACCCTAGCTCACCCTGGTCCAGCTCAGACAGTTCTACATGATGTATTTCTAACCCTAGCTCACCCTGGTCCAGCTCAGACAGTCCTACATGATGTATTTCTAACCCTAGCTCACCCTGGTCCAGCTCAGACAGTCCTACATGATGTATTTCTAACCCCGGCCCAGCTCAGACAGTCCTACATGATGTATTTCTAACCCTGGCCCAGCTCAGACAGTCCTACATGATGTATTTCTAACCCCGGCCCAGCTCAGACAGTCCTACATGATGTATTTCTAACCCTGGCCCAGCTCAGACAGTCCTACATGATGTATTTCTAACCCTGGCCCAGCTCAGACAGTCCTACATGATGTATTTCTAACCCTGGCCCAGCTCAGACAGTCCTACATGATGTATTTCTAACCCTGGCCCAGCTCAGACAGTCCTACATGATGTATTTCTAACCCTGGCCCAGCTCAGACAGTCCTACATGATGTATTTCTAAACCTGGCCCAGCTCAGACAGTCCTACATGATGTATTTCTAACCCTGGCCCAGCTCAGACAGTTCTACATGATGTATTTCTAACCCTGGCCCAGCTCAGACAGTTCTACATGATGTATTTCTAACCCTAGCTCACCCTGGTCCAGCTCAGACAGTTCTACATGATGTATTTCTAACCCTAGCTCACCCTGGTCCAGCTCAGACAGTCCTACATGATGTATTTCTAACCCTGGTCCAGCTCAGACAGTTCTACATGAAGTATTTCTAACCCTGGCCCAGCTCAGACAGTTCTACATGATGTATTTCTAACCCTAGCTCACCCTGGCCCAGCTCAGACAGTCCTACATGATGTATTTCTAACCCTAGCTCAGACAGTCCTACATGATGTATTTCTAACCCTGGTCCAGCTCAGACAGTTCTACATTATGTATTTCTAACCCTGGCCCAGCTCAGACAGTTCTACATGATGTATTTCTAACCCTAGCTCACCCTGGCCCAGCTCAGACAGTCCTACATGATGTATTTCTAACCCTAGCTCACCCTGGTCCAGCTCAGACAGTCCTACATGATGTATTTCTAACCCTAGCTCACCCTGGTCCAGCTCAGACAGTCCTACATGATGTATTTCTAACCCTGGTCCAGCTCAGACAGTCCTACATGATGTATTTCTAACCCTGGTCCAGCTCAGACAGTCCTACATGATGTATTTCTAACCCTGGTCCAGCTCAGACAGTCCTACATGATGTATTTCTAACCCTGGCCCAGCTCAGACAGTCCTACATGATGTATTTCTAACCCTGGTCCAGCTCAGACAGTCCTACATGATGTATTTCTAACCCTGGTCCAGCTCAGACAGTCCTACATGATGTATTTCTAACCCTGGTCCAGCTCAGACAGTCCTACATGATGTATTTCTAACCCTGGCCCAGCTCAGACAGTCCTACATGCCTGCTCTCTCTTTCAGACGTGAAGAAAGAAGCAGCGACCTGGAGGAGACCAAAGAACCGTCGTACCAGCTGTTAGGTCAATACTTCCACAGGAAGAGGTAGGCCTAGTCATACTACAGTTGTCTTCCTGCTGTGTCCTATTGCTTCCTGCTGTGTCCTATTGCTTCCTGCTGTGTCCTATTGCATCAGTTCAGGTACTTGAGGAGTGTTGCCTTGGAGCTGCCTATAATGGTTTCAACCAAGAGGATGCTTGGGTGTGTTTTGTGAGAAAGAAAGAGAACACATGTCGATGTACAGCGATGCCTGTTGGCTCAGCAGTACTGGAGGAGAGTCTCAGTCACTAGTAATTACGTTGTGTTAATCACCAGCAGGCCGTCTGGGTGACAGACAGTGGGACTTCACGCTGTTAAATAGATTATTAGTACATTATTCATTAGTAACATGTTTGTCTTTAGTCTACTGTTTGTCTTTAGCCTCTGTAGTGGGGGGGTAGACTGCTGGCCTCGTCCCCTGCAGGGTCGACTGCACTGCTGACTGGATACACAGACAGAAGTAGTGTCACTGTCCTCTCTATACTGCCGCTGTCCTCTCTCTGTGCTGCTGTCCGCTCTATATTACTGTCTCTCTATATTGCTGAATCAGAGATCAGAAGCTACAACTCACTAGAAGGAAACATGTGGGAGTCTGGGTCTATCCAGCGTGTGTTTTGGATTTTAAAACTGCAAAAAAATATCGCCGTCTTTTGTTCATCTTCAGAACTGTAATTAGCGTGTGTGTGTGTGTGTGTGTGTGTGTGTGTGTGACTGGTGTTCCGGATGCTCCCATAAGGCGGGGGGGGGGGGGGGGGTGCCCGCCCATGTGCCTATGTGCCTCTCATCAGTGTCATAAAAAGAAGAAATGTATACATTATTTTGACAGTAACTCTCCAGAAGGTCCTTCAGAAACCTTTGTGTGTGTGTGTGTTGTGCTTCAGGAATGTGACTGAAAAAGTGCCTCAGGCCTTAAAAAGAAAAGAAATGTAACTGATTGAAACTAAAGGGATATGGCTGAACAAATGCTTTTGTCAAGGCTACGACGGTGCCAGTGGAATGAGTGGAGCTTCCTCAGGTGTTCTGCAGCTCATATCAGACCGAGAGCCTGATGTTTCTTAGGTAGCTCTTTATGAGTTTGAGTTTAGGAAACCATCTCTCTGCAGAAGAGACAGTTACACAGATGGTTAAAAACATCAGGGAAACTGGACAGAAGGACGTGGTGCTTCAAATACAGCCGTTCTGCAACATCTTTAATTCAGCCTCTCATTCTTCTTCGCTGCCGGCCTCAACACGTTACTGAAAGAGATGAACTGTACAGGAAGCTCTGTGGACACAAGTCGTCTGGATACTGGACAGACAATAAACTGGCAGATTCAAACACGTAGCCTAGTGTTTAAGAAGGTTGGGCCAGTAACCCGAAAGATTGGTTTGAATCCACGAGCCTACTAGGTGTAAAATCTGACGGTGTCCTTGAGCAAGACACTTAACCCTAGTTGCTCTGGATAAGAGTGTCTACTAAATGACTAAAATATGAACATAAATCTTTAGTGGACAACCGTTCTTGAGGGCTTGAACAGAAAAGAGGTTTGTGATTTGGTTCATATTGGTGAGCTGGTGGTTGAGTTGTGTTGTTGCAACAGTCCCTTATCTCTGGGATATCTTGGCATCATTCAAGACGTGACAATACTCAATATAGGAAAGTAGGCCACTCCACCTACAGGCCTGGAGTGTTGGTGCAGGTACTGCCAACTAGCGCAGAAATAATATTGCAATATTGTCTATGATATTTAACTGTTGTTTTTTATATATATTTTTTCATCACTAGTAGCTACTACAGGCCTCTACGTGGGGGAAAAAGAGAGACAACACAGACAGACTTTCACTCAGAAACAGAGAGAAAAATAGACAGAGAGAAGCAGCAAGGAGGACTTCAGGGGAGTCTCAAGGTGGATTAAATTTACCTTGAATATTGCAGCCCATTTGTGTAGGCTAGTAGCCAGACAACCTTCAGAGTTCAACAATAAATAGTGGCTGAATTTATCCTCAGGCCAACGAATTCTTTCCTCATTGTTGATGTATAATTATTTTGTGTACAAATAGCAGCTAAATAGCGGTAGGCTAATGAAACTATCCCTAGTAAGCTAGTGTTTTGAGGGTGGACATACTGTATTATTTGGCATTAGTAGACTGGTTTTACGCACAACAACATTCTATCCAAGCTGGGAGAGAGCGCGAGGACGGCTCAACGACACTCTATCCAAGCTGGGAGAGAGAGCGAGGACGGCTCAACGACACTCTATCCAAGCTGGGAGAGAGAGCGAGGACGGCTCAACGACACTCTATCCAAGCTGGGAGAGAGAGCGAGGACGGCTCAACGACACTCTATCCAAGCTGGGAGAGAGCGCGAGGACGGCTCAACGACACTCTATCCAAGCTGGGAGAGAGTGCGAGGACGGCTCATGTCATGCAGGTTCATGTAGCTTCTTTATACAGGGCCCCTTTGTGACTTTGGTCTTCCAGACTAGAAGCCAAGGGGACTCGATTTTGCCCTGACATCTTTCTCTTTTTTTTTTTCTCTCTCCATATTTTGACATGTTTATCTCTGGTGGTTCATATCTGAGAGGGTGGAACGAGAAGAAGGGATGAGTCATTTTGAGCAGCATAAAGCTCACTAAGGATGAGAGAGAGGTTGGGAAGGAAGGATCCTCTCTTTCTAATGGCCATTGAGATTGAGGCTTGCTGTATTTATTCTAAAGACAATCAAATCAGGATGCTGTGTGCTCCGCTTAGCTGGAGATCAGAGCCCTGGTGGTGGAGATCAGAGCCCTGGTGGTGGAGATCAGAGCCCTGGTGGTGGGGATCAGAGCCCTGGTGGTGGGGATGAGACCGGGGTTTGCTTAAACTGGATGTTATCCACATCATCCAAAGCCACCATTTATAGAGGACATTTTACTGATGTGGAAAACAACGATAAGTAGCCTGCCTATCACTAGACAAATGTGTTTGAAATAAGTTTGAAATAAAATGAGCCTAAGTATGCTAATATGGGCTATTACTAATGAGACAATCGATAACATTCAAAGTAGGAGGAATAGTTTTAAAGGTAACTGGTGCTTATTTTATAAACGTATCGTTTAACTGATCGTTATCGTGATAATTCAGTCAATTTATCGTGATATGGATTTTTATCCAAATCGCCCAGCTCTAGGTGTACATCCTAAATGGCACCCTATTCCCTATATAGTGCACTAGTATTAAACAGGGCCTGCACCCTATTCCCTATATAGTGCACTAGTATTGACCAGGGCCCTGTGGGTGCACTTGTTTTGTTCCCTCACCCCGCTCCTCCGCTCTCTCCACTGGCTTCCAGTCGAAGCTCGCATCCGCTACAAGACCATGGTGCTTGCCTACGGAGCTGTGAGGGGAACGGCACCTCCGTACCTTCAGGCTCTGATCAGGCCCTACACCCAAACAAGGGCACTCCGTTCATCCACCTCTGGCCTGCTCGCCTCCCTACCTCTGAGGAAGCACAGTTCCCGCTCAGCCCAGTCAAAACTGTTCGCTGCTCTGGCACCCCAATGGTGGAACAAGATCCCTCACGACGCCAGGACTGCGGAGTCAATCACCACCTTCCGGAGACACCTGAAACCCCACCTCTTTAAGGAATACCTGGGATAGGATAAAGTAATCCTTCTAACCCCCCCCTTAAAAGATTTAGATGCACTATTGTAAAGTGGTTGTTCCACTGGATATTATAGGTGAATGCACCAATTTGTAAGTCGCTCTGGATAAGAGCGTCTGCTAAATGACTAAAATGTAAATGTAAATGTTCCCTGTGTAGGGAAACGGGTGCCGTTTGGGATGCGTCCTGAGACGAGGGTTTCTGCTGTACAGCTGTAGATGAGGGGTGGTTACATCACTACACAGACTACCCAGAGATCCTTTTAACCCCTGTGCGGCCTCATACGGGACGGACATCCAGCGAAAAATCCTATCGCCATTAGCATAACAAAATGTAAAAAAAAAAAAATCCAATTTTTTTTTTTCAAATTATATCATTTTATAGATACACCTCTCCTGAATCGAACCACGTTGTCCGATTTCAAAAAGGCTTTACAGCAAAAGCAAAACATTAGATTATGTTAGAGGAGTATATCGTAAAAGTAGCCACATAGCCATTTTCCGACCAACCACATGCATCACAAATAACCAAAAAACCGCTAAATGCAGCACTAACCTTTGACAATCTTCATCAGATGACACACCTAGGACATCATGTTACACAATACATGCATTCTTTTGTTCGATAAAGTTGATATTTATATATAAAAACAGCATTTTACCTCGGTGCGTAACGTTGACTAACTATTTTCCCTCAAATGCATCTGATGAAACAGCGCTACAATTTACTAAATTACTATTCGAAAACATTTTTAAAATGTAATATTGTCATTCTAAGATTTATAGATGAATATCTCTTGAAAGCACCTGTAATGCCAGATTTAAAAATAACTTTACTGGGTAATCACACTTTGCGATAAAAGGGGATGCGATACTCAGAAAAATAGGCTAACGTTACAGGTCAGCGCCATCTTGGAACAATCGCATATCAAATCTACTCTTGTATACTATTGTCAATAATCCCTTACCTTTGATTATCTTCATCCTTAGGCACTTCCAGGAATCCCAGGTCCACAACAAATGTATTTTCGTTCGAAAAAGTTCATCCTTTATGTTCCATTAGCTTGTTGTTGTTAGCGCGTTCGGAAGGTACTCCAAAAGTTCCGACGTGCGCGGGGCTACTCTTTCAACAAAATGCATTTTTTTTCTTATTTAGGTTCGTTCAAACGTTGTATAACATAAATCTTTAGGGCCTTTTTCAACCAGAGCTCCAATAAGATTCGAGGGGGACGATTGCATTGTGTTTCAAAACGTTTCGAAAGTGGAGGGTAGCTAGGGGCGCCGGCGTCATAATGGTGATGGCCCTCTCCGGGTGACCACGTTCCACAGCGTGTCATTCTGTCAGTTTTCACAGTAGGAGACTCAAATCACTTTGTAAAGACTGGGGACATCTAGTGGAAGCAATAGGAAGTGCTCAATGAACCATAGCTCACGGTGTGATTAATAGGCAACGTGATGAAGTTGAGTCCGCAATTCAGAATTCCACTTCTTGTTTCGATCTGTCTCGGGGTTTTGACTGCCATATGAGTTCTGTTATACTCACAGACACCATTCAAACAGTTTTAGAAACTTTAGGGTGTTCTCTATCCACAAGTATTAATTATATGCATATCCTAGCTTCTGAGTTTGAGTAGTAGGCCGTTTAAAATGGGCACAGATTTTTTTCAAAATGCGCTGTGGCGCCCCCTATCCTAGGCGACCGTCAAGAGGTTTTAATATATATCCAGCTTAACAACCTCTACTGTATCTCATCTCCTGACAGGGTTTAATTCCTTCTTTTTTGGGGCTGGCAGCATGGAAACAACATGGCTTTTGTTTTTGTCTCTGCACGGTGCTCATATGACCAAACTGTTGAGGGGGGTTTCAATGGAATGGAACTACAGAACTAGAACGGTCTCTATTCATTCTATTTCTATATGAATGGAACTCCCCAAGGGGAGGACATGTCTACGTGTTTTGGCCTCACAGGACATGATGGACGTGAGGATGGAAATGTTTACTTCCCACTTAGATTTGTAAACTGTAGAAAAGCCGTGGAGCACAATTGGCCCAGTGTCGTCTGGCTTTGGCCTGGGTCGGACATCATTGTAAATAAGAATTTGTTGTTAACTGACTTGCCCTAGTTAAATAAAGGTTAAAATAATGAATGTCAGAAACCATGTGACAATCTGACAGAGTTGACAGATCACTCTGTTTTCATGATGAATATTGACATGGAAGATATCTTTTTGATATGGTAGGGAGGGAATGACATATTTCTTTAAATTAATATGATAGCTTCAGGCTTCACACGAGAGGTCTGATTCAGAGATGAGGTAGGAAAAGTGGGTCTTCCGTGTGTATCATTCATTGATGTCAGTGGAAGACTGGATCCACGTGGATACAACCCTGTTAGAAGACTACTGGAGGGCCACAGGAGAAGGTTTTATCTAAATCTGAAGGTATTGGGCCGTGGGTTATCTGTTTGAAAAAACAGGATTTTCTTGAAAAACTTGCCTCTTGTTATGATTTTAATTTAGAATAACCTGTTTTCTTATATCCTCAAATGTACTCTAGAGGTTTCCCTGATGTTTGCTCACTGTTTACTATAGTAGAAAATATTTGTTTTCCCAACGGTCAACACAAGCGTTTTAAATCTGTGATCCACATATGTTTGGTATCCTTATACTAGACAGAAACTACACAGCTTCTAAAATGTTATCAACTTGGACATGCTTACATTACACAATGTCCTTATCCCAGATCTTTCATTGCGTCCATCCTTAACCCCAGGATGTGGGTTTTCACATTACACCATCATTCCCTAGTTGATCCTGTCCTGCGTTTTTTAATTTTTTTTATTTATTTTCCGGTTGTCTTCGGAAAAAAAAATGCCGTCAAGAAATCAGTGAGCTGCTTTATTAACGTCCACATTATTATGTACAGAAACATAAATAGACTGAGGTGCAGAATATGGACTTCATTTCTTCTTCTTCTTCTCTACAGCTCCACCAGTCTGTTCTCCATCCCCTCGTTCTCTCTACGGCTCCACCAGTCTGTTTTCCATCACCTCGTTCTCTCTACGGCTCCACCAGTCTGTTTTCTCTACCTGACTTTGTTGTCCTAGCAGCATACTACAACAGTATACTACATCCGTTCACCTACTCTGCGTCTCACATAGACACGGCGGTTGGAACCAAAAATCTCACATTTTGACTCATCAGACTAAAGGACAGATTTCCACCGATTCTTTTATTTATTTATTTTTTATTTTTTTTTTTGTAATTTTTTAATTTTTTTGTAATTTTTAATTAATTTATTTTTTAAATAATTTCCATTGCTCGTGTTTCTTGACCAAATCAAGTCTCTTCTTATTGGTGTCCTTTAGTAGTGGTTTCTTTGCAGCAATTCGACCATGAAGGCCTGATTCACGTAGTCTCCTCTGAACAGTTGATGTCTGTTACTTGAACTCTGTGAAGCATTTATTTGGGCTGCAATTTCTGAGGCTGGAAACTCTAATGAACTTATCCTCTGCAGCAGAGGTAACTCTGGGTCTTCCTTTCCTGTGGCGGTCCTCATTAGAGCCAGTTTCATCATAGCGCTTGATGCTTTTTGCAACTGCAAATTTACAGATTGACTGACCTTCATGTCTTAAAGTAATGATAGACTGTCGTTTCTCTTTGCTTATTTGAGTTGTTCTTGCCATAATATGGACTTGGTCTTTTACCAAATAGGGCTATCTTCTGTATACCACCCCTACCTTGTCACAACACAACTGAATCGCTCAAATGCATTAAGAAGGGAAGAAATTCCACAAATTAACTTTTAACAAGGCACACCTGTTAATTGAAATGCATTCCAGGTGACTACCTCATGAAGCAGGTTGAGAGAATGCCAAGAGTGTGCAAAGCTGTCATCAAGGCAAAGGGTGGCTACTTTTGAAGAATCTGAAATGTAAATATATTTTGATTTGTTGAACACTTTCTTGGTTACTACATGATTCCATATGTGTTATTTCATATTTTTGTCTTCATTATAATTCTACAATGTTAGAAAATAGTTAAAATAAAGAAACCATAGAATGAGTAGGTGTGTCCAAACTTTTGACTGGTACTGTATATCTTGTTGACCTACTCTATGCATCGGCATATAGTCTGTGTTGTCCTAACACTTCCGTACCCTTGAGTCTGACCACTGCCTGCTCTACCTCTCATTACAAACGTTTCCTGCCATTGTGGATGTATTTTTGATATCGTAGGATCCCACAAAAGTTGTGTACTATTTAGAGAATAGGATTTCATTTTAGATGTTACCATCCTCTGAGCACTTCTGCTCTGGCTATTACTCTTCTCTCTCCACTTCATCTGTTTTCTCTGTAACTCTTCTCTCTCTACTTCATCTGTTTTCTCTGTAACTCTTCTCTCTCCACTTCACATGTTTTCCAGCCTCTCAGTTTATACTCTGAGACACTATTTATTTTAATCCAAGCTGGGCCCACAGTAGAAGTAGCAGGAATAGGTGAAATCCTAACAGGATTAAAGATGGCTTTAAGGGAGGATGCTACTGACTTTAATGATAGCACGGTGTTGATAATCTAATTACCTTTTTAGCTTGACGTTACACAAGGGTTTGAGTCCCAAATGGCACCCTATATCCTACATAGTGCACTAGTTTTGACCTGGGCCCAGGTTGATAGAGTGGTATTTGGGACTCACTCAAGCCCTGGTGGTGCCTGCTGCATATCCATCCCAGCTCGCTCTCTGTCTGGGGGCTAGAGCCATCCTGTTGCCTTACCAGTCTCTCTAGCTTCATTTTGGTTTCTTTTTGGCCAGGCTTGATCGGCTGCTATAACACTTTGTACTGCTGAACCTTGAATCAAGGCATAACTTCTATACAGTATTAAAATATATATATATATGTGTGTGTGTGTGTGTGTGTGTGTGTGTGTGTGTGTGTGTGTGTGTGTGTGTATGTAAATTATGTAGGCTATAACCCATATGTATTTTGGTAAATAAACACATTGTCTTATTTAATATTTTAAACCATATTTTCTATAAAGTATTAACATAATCTTGACTTTTGTAAACAAACACAGTAAACATACACAATAGTTAACCCAGGCACTGTTACTTTTGATAACTTCTCTTTTTAAATTGGAAAAACAAAAATAATTGTATTTCTATTATAAATATTTATAAAAGCCAAGATGATTTGATATAGATTTTTTTATAGAGGAACAAATGACTACATCTTAGTTTGACCAACCAATCTCATTGTACTTCCACATTGTATTACAATCCTACTGCCATGTTTTAAATATGAAACGTCTTCTGATCCCTTTAGTGGAGTCTACAGTCCCACACATCTCCCAATCAAGTTCAGCAACCACAGTAGTATTTTATCACGGCATGGTTCCTCCAAAATATGAAGGAGAATTATAAAGCCCTTTATTCCTATTCTCAAAGGGACTACAGTTAATAAAGCACTAGATCCCCTCTCAACCCTATTATCACAGCAGCAGTCTCTCTAGCAGTGAACTCAGAAACTCCCAGGTATCCCAAATGACATCCTATTCTCTATGAAGTGCAATACTGTTGACAAGGAGCCCAGATCATCTATAGGGAACAGGGTGCCATTTGGGACACAAACAAGAAATCTTACGAGATGCCTTAATCAGCTCTCACTTCATTTCAAGATGTTATCTAACCTAGCCGCCACAGATTGGGGAGAGATTTGTTTTGAGATGTTTTTTTTATTTTTTTTTACACGAAGTCATCCAAGTGGATCTCTTGTCAACAATTAAACCTAAAGCATGATTAACAAGAGCAATTAGTCAAAGGATCCTCTTTAAGGAGACTAAAGCCAAGGAGGAGGAGATTATCTGCTTTCTTTAATAAGGATAATCGTTGTATTAAGTGTTTGATTGCCTTCTAGTTTGACTTGTCTAAATCCTGATTTCTGTGTTAGACTTCATTAGAAGCAGTTTTAGCAGGTCTTCACCGTTCAGACTTTGAGGGAGCAGATGGATTAGAGAGTAGTGTAGTGGAAACACCAGCCTGTTTTAATTTGGCGCCTTACTGTTCGTCTGTCGGTCTCAGAACAGGCTGGTTCGTCGCCGTCGGTCTCTGAACAGGCTGGTCCGTCGCCGTCGGTCTCTTCATTCTTAATCTTGTATTAATAGTGCCCTACATGCTTTTTCAGCGGTGCTAATCTAATGCGTATCCTTCTGACAGACTGATGCACGTAGTCAGCTGTAAGTCTAATGTACACTACCTGACCAAAAGTATGTGGACACCTGCTCATCTAACATCTCATTCCAAAACCATGGATATTAATATGGAGTTGGTCCCCCCTTTTCTGCAGTAACAGCCTCTACTCTTCTGGGAAGGCTTTCCACTAGATGTTGGAACATTGCTGCAGGGACTTGCTTCCATTCAGCCACATGAGCATTTAGGGAGGTTGGGCACTGATGTTGGGCGCTTAGGCCTGTCTCCAAAAGGTGTTCGATGGGGTTGAGGTCAGGGCTGTGTGCATGCCAGTCAAGCTCTTCCACACGGATCTTGACAAACCATTTCTGTATGGACCACGCTTTGTGCATGGGGGTCATTGTCATGCTGAAACAGAAAAGGGCATTCCCCAAACTGTTTCCACAAAGCTGCTCGGCCATGGAAACCCATTGGAACCCCATTTTTATGAAGCCACCGGCGAGCAGGTCTTGTTCTGACGTTGCTTTCAGAGGAAGTTTGGAACTCAGTAGTGAGTGTTGCAACCGAGAACAGTAGTTTTTTTACGTGCTACGCGCTTCAACACTTGGCGGTCCTGTGACCTTGTGTGGCGTACCATTTTGCTGTTGAGCCGTTGTTGCTCCTAGATGTTTCCACTTCACAATAACAGCACTTTATAGTTGACCTGGGCAGCTATAGCAAGGCAGATATTTGACTTGTTGGAAAGGTGGCATCCTATGAAGGTGCCACATTGAAAGTCACTGAGCTCTTCAGTAAGGCCATTCTACTGCCAATGTTTGTCTATGGAGATTGCATGGCGGTGTGCTCGATTTTATTTTGTATATACCTGTCAGCAACGGGTGTGGCTGAAATAGCTGAATCCACTAATGTGAATCTGTGTTTACATCATTTTGTGTATATAGTGTGGTCTGTAGGTGTCCTTATGAACGTTGTTTCAACGTGACCTCAGGTGTGGCAGTACGGCAGTAGGGATACTAAAGTGTACATTTTGAGACCTCTTCGGTTATTACAGCCTTCTGCTTTTCCACTGTTACTTCTGGGATGGGGAGTTGCTTGGTGCAGGTTTGATAGTAGTAGATTTTACGTTGTTTTAGACACTGGCCTAAATATAGTGCTAATAATTGGTTATGACTGCTGACTACGATTTTGACCCCCCCCAAAAATAGACTATCATTGTATCTTCTGAAAAGACAGTATCGTGCAGGCAAGTAGCATTAACCCTGACCTCTTAGTGCTGCTGGGTCAGAGTTCACTCACTCACTGATTCCTCTAGGATTAGAGAGATGCTAGCTCCACGCTAATGGCACTGAATGTGCTTCCCAAATGGCAGCCTATTCCTTTATATAGTGCACTACTGTTGACCAGGGCCCCACAGGGGTGCTCTGCGCTACTTTGAACCGAGTCCTATTGGCCTGTGGTGTAAAGTAGTGCACTATATGGGAATAGGGTGCCATTTGGGAAGCAGATTCAGTCAGGAAGAAATAGGACTGGTGCCCTGGCTCTGACACACAATGACAGATGCCAGGCCCTAGTCAGCTTAGCCCCATGCACGTTGGTTTAATAGAGATGTTTTCTTTGTTTAAAACACAAAGTCAATATTGACCTGTCAATGCATGGTGATCACCTACTGCTAACACAGTCTACGGGGATCCGAGGGGAAAGCCCCTACTGTGTTAACAACGCAGTCTACGGGGATCCGAGGGGAAAGCCCTACTGTGTTAACAACGCAGTCTACGGGGATCCGAGGGGAAAGCCCCTACTGTGTTAACAACGCAGTCTACGGGGATCCGAGGGGAAAGCCCCTACTGTGTTAACAACGCAGTCTACGGGGATCCGAGGGGAAAGCCCCTACTGTGTTAACAACGCAGTCTACGGGGATCCGAGGGGAAAGCCCCTACTGTGTTAACAACGCAGTCTACGGGGATCCGAGGGGAAAGCCCCTACTGTGTTAACAACGCAGTCTACGGGGATCCGAGGGGAAAGCCCCTACTGTGTTAACAACGCAGTCTACGGGGATCCGAGGGGAAAGCCCCTACTGTGTTAACAATGATTTAGTTATTATGCTGTCATTATTTATATATACTGAACAAAAATAAAAACGCAACATGTAACAACTTCAAAGATTTGACTGAGTTACAGTTAAAGTTCATATGAGGAAATCAGTCTATTTGAAATAAATGCATTAGACCCTAATCTATGGATTTAACATGACTGAGAATACAGATATGCATTTGTTGATCACAGATACCTTAAAAAAATTGGCCTCGCAATGGACTTCAGGATCTCGTCACGGTATCTCTGTGTATTCAAATTGCCATCGATAAAATACAATTGTGTTCGTTGTCCATAGCTTATGCCTGTCCATACCATAACCCCACCTCCACCATGGGGCACTCTGTTCACAACGTTGACATCAGCAAACCGCTCGCCCACACGCCGCCGTACACGTGGTCTGCTGTTGTGAGGCCGTTTGGATGTGCGTCAACTTATGCTTTTAAGTGGTCAATATGGCAACAACAACAAAAACCATTGACAGTTATACAATTGAGGACTGTGACCTTACCAGAAGTTTATCTGAATATTACTGGGGAAGAGTAGAGTGCGTGATATATTGGTGTGCTTTTTAAGGGTTTATTCTTTAGGAGCTAAAGCCGATCACGGTCGGAAGGGAAGGCATTGAGCTATTTTTCCTATGAAGGAAAAAAAGATTAGTCCTACAATGAATATGTAGAAGATGAGTTGTAAAACGAGTGTGTGGTGAGAAGCCACAGCAGGGGTTAAGAGAGCAGTCCGTTTTTTTTTTATTTTATTTTTAAGCTTCAAATCATTTTAATATAGCTTATACTTCACTAATGCTCTCTTGTCACCAAGCTTCTGTGTGCATCCCAAATGACACCTTCACCCTATTCCCTATGGGTCCTGGTCAAAAGTAGTGCACTAAAATAGGGAATAGGGTGCCAGCCCTGGTCAGAGGTAGTGCACTAAGTAGGGTGCTATTTGGAACACAAGCCTCTCTCTATCCACACTTGTAATGCCTGTTGTTATTATTCCTCTGTAGCAATGTTGGTCAACAGTAAGATCATGGACAAGCTAACATAAAAAAATATATATATTTGATTATTGGTAAACAAAATGTAATCGTAGAAAGACTAGACAAACATACAGATGTAAGATCTTAATTTGAGCCAGTTTGCTACAGCAGGAAAAAGATCCTGCAGCAACAGGAAATGTGAATTATTATGTGGGTTATTGTTAATGGAAAGTTGATTCATTTTTTTTGAAAGGCAAAATCAGGTCTGAAATTTCAAAGTGGAAATTGCAGACTTCAGAAGACTTTTTAAACCTCAAATACACTACATGTTTTAAATGTGTTCCATTGAAGGAGAGTTCTCTTGCAACAGGGTGGTCAAATTAAGATCCTACATCTGTACCTAACATTTCGGGAATGAAAAATGTGCTGTATTTCACGACTTGGCTGGTTATCAAAACTGTTGTTTCTATCAGATCCCTACTTATTGGTTATTTTAATCATGATAACATTTTAAACAAAAAGAAAGGATCGGACTGAAACAACATTTTGGGTCATAGATCAAATCTTATCGTAGAAAACCTAGACAGAGGCTACATACCAACATTCCAGAATGAAAGATATGCTGCATTTACAACTTTGCTACATATTCAAACTGTTGACATTTTCCTATGAAAGTCTCTGATAGAAGAAATAGATTTTAAAGCCTCTTATAAAACCAGTGATAAGTGTTGGCCTTTATTACACTGCACAATGAAGGAGGAAAGTGGGCTGGTGAATGCCTGGGGAGGATCATCACAGGGTATTAACTACAGGAGGAGAATCATCATAGGGTATTGACTACAGGAGGAGAATCATCACAGGGTATTGACTACAGGAGGAGAATCATCACAGGGTATTGACTACAGGAGGAGAATCATCACAGGGGTATTGACTACAGGAGGAGAATCATCACAGGGGTATTGACTACAGGAGGAGAATCATCACAGGGGTATTGACTACAGGAGGAGAATCATCACAGGGGTATTGACTACAGGAGGAGAATCATCACAGGGGTATTGACTACAGGAGGAGAATCATCACAGGGGTATTGACTACAGGAGGAGAATCATCACAGGGGTATTGACTACAGGAGGAGAATCATCACAGGGGTATTGACTACAGGAGGAGAATCATCACAGGGGTATTGACTACAGGAGGAGAATCATCACAGGGGTATTGACTACAGGAGGAGAATCATCACAGGGGTATTGACTACAGGAGGAGAATCATCACAGGGGTATTGACTACAGGAGCAAAGTGTTATGGGTTTTAAAGAGAATGTGAATTAGCATTTGTAGCAGAGTTTCAGTTGCAAGTTCTTTTATTAGTCGTTTGTACAGGATGCGCATGGTGTACGTCGCTCAACGAAATGCTCACTTGCAGGTTCCTTCTGGACAATGCAAGAACAACAAATAATACAAGATAAGAATACGAACAAAGTAAATGTCTGAGTACAATAGAATAAACTGTATAGTACAGGAAGGTAGAATTTATAGTCCAATATTTGTGTGTATGGGGGGGGGCAGTGTATAAACTGAGCAAAATAATAGCAGTCTGGTAGCAGCGGTTGTGATGATTGTGTATGTAACATGAATGTACACAGTGTATAAAATGTTAACACATTTCTTATATTGAGTTGCACCCCCTTTTGCTGTAGGCGTCACTACACCCCCTACATCACTGGATGGGTGGGAGCATGGTCCTGGTTAATGTACAGGGCCATCTTCACCACCTGCTGCAGGGCCTTGTGGTCGTGGACAGAGCAATTTCCGTACTAGGCCGTGATGCAACCGGTCAGGACGCTGTCGATGGTGCAGCAGGAGTATTTGGAGAGGACCCGGGCGACATGCCACATTTCTTCAGCCGCCTTAGGAGGTAGAGACGTTATTGTGCCCTCTTGATGTGTTGGTCCATGTCAAGTCCTCGGTGATGTGGACGGGCCGTGTGAATAGCGATGGTAATGACATCTTCTGTGGATCTGTTGGAGCGGTAGGTGAATTGGAGTGGGTGCAGTGTCCCTGGCATGCTGGCCTTGATGTGGGCCATGACCAACCTCTCGAGGGCACTTCATGATGTGAGCACAACGGGAGGCTTCGGTTGGCACCACACAGCTGGATTTGCCCTTGTAGACTGTGATCGCACGTGGTAAAGACTACAGACTGTGAGTCTGAGTTGTCAAACATCAATTCAAGTTTGAGGCTGTATGGTACCTGCTTGCCTTGTACGCGTCGCACGCCACCGAGTCGTCAGGGTTCGTTCTGCTGGCATTGAATGCTGCAGTACAGGCTCTTAGCATTGCACGGATATCTCTGTTCACCCAGGGTTTTTGGTTGAAGTATGTCCGGATTGTTTTTTTGTGGGCACATCATCAACATCATCAACACATCCTAATGAAGCCTGTGACTGACGATGTATATTCCTCAATGTGGATGGATGAGTCCGGGGTGGATTTATCTTTGAACATATTCCAATCAGTATTGTCAAAACAGTCCTGCAGCATGGAGTCTGCCTCCTCTGTCCAGCGCCTCACTATTCTGTGTTGGTGGCTCCCTCCTGAGTTGCTGCTTGTAGGCGGGGAGTAGGAACGGAGAGATGTGATCTGATTGGCTGAAGTGGGGGCAGGTGATGGCTGTGTGCGCGTCACAGATGTTTGTATGTACATGGTCAAGCACGCTGGATCCTGTTGTGGGGCAGGATACATGTTGGTAATATTTTAGACGGGCTTGGTTAAAGTCACCCGCAACAATAAACTCTACTTCCGGGTGAGAGGATGCTTGTACAGTTCGCTGAGTGATGCCTTGGTGTTTGCTTGTACACAGCTGTGATAATAACAAGTGAATTCTGTTGGCATATAGTGGGGTTGGTCCCTCTGCGATTGAAGCCTTCCTCTGACTTCACAAAGTTTCTGTTCCAGCGATTGGACATTAAACCATCAGGATGCTAGGAAGAGGAGGCCTTGTAGCCCGTCTTTTCAGCCTAGCTTGGAGTCTTCCCTTCCTCTTCTTCGTGGCCGGTGTTGCCCTTAGGTCATCTCAGCCAAGAGCAACAGGTAAGGCCGCTGTGCGGGGAACAAAGGGAGTGAATGTTGTATTCCAGATCTGGGAGGCTGAGAGATGTGTGTAGCTTCTGATTCATGAACCAGAAGTGTTTGTCGGTGGTAGGAAATTATTACATATACATTCAGAGCAGACTATAAGTCATAATTAATGAAAAAATAGCCATTTAAAAAGCCATTCAAAAAAAAAAATAGCAAAGTCGAGCAGGAACCGACCTCTCGCCCTCCTCAGCGCCGCCATTACTCCATTCAGGAGTAATTGTACATCCATTGTTACGTTTCCTTTTAACTTAGGACTGGTTTGCCTCCCCAATGTCATTACGAACAGGAAAAGGTTGAAATAGGTATATTTAGAGAATAAAAAAAATACTTTTTGCAGAAGAGCTAAGTCTTTATTTTGTATTATTGAACAAAATAGTGAATTGATGTCGCAGAAGGTTGTTATTCACAGTTTGAGGTTATCAGTTCAGTTGAATATTAAAGTATTTATTTTGTATAGGACGTTAGTGGCTTTGTAACCCAATGTTACTAGTCATATAATTCAGTTTAAGGTTATCCAGTTTTATGTTAGAAGATTTTGAGAAAATCGAATGTATTTGTGAAGTTCGGCACGAATCCATTGTCTGATGTTATTTGTATCATCCCTGAGTCTTTTGCAGCAATGCATCCTCAACAATGGTCAGCCTTGTATCTGTCATGGGTTTTTACGAAGAAAATACTTTTTCATGAATTTGAAAAACACAATGCTGTTTCATGAATTTGATTGTAGGGTTGTTTTGTGATCAATAGAGCAGTGTATGTAGACCACAAAGGCAGCTTTTCTCCCTCTTCAAGGTATGGATTTTTTAGTGTAAGCTGTAGCCGCTTAGGCCTGTCTTTGACTGCGTTTACACGGGCAGCCCAATTCTGATCTTTTGCCCAATTATTGGCAAAAGAGCTCATCTGATTGGTCAAAAAGAAGAAAAAAAAAAACATTTGGCTGCCTGTGTAAACACAGCCTTTGAGTCCAGAGCAGAAATGTGTTTGTGTAGATATTACCACCACAGCCTCGCATGCCATAACAAAGCAATACAATCAGACCTTCTTCGTCAGCTTATTTCCCTAATGGTACCCTGTTTCCAATGGGCCCAGGTCAAAAGAAGTGCACTATATAGGGAATAGTGTAACACTTGTGCCTCAAACTCAGACTGTTCTGCAGGGCCAGGCAGACTGATACGCTGAATGTGTTGTCCTCTTCTCTTCTGTCTCTGTGTGTGGTCTGTAGGTCTGTCTCATTCACTCACTCACTGTTGGGATTAATTGCCATAGAGTCCCCAGTGATCCAGGACTGAAATTGCCTACTGACCCAAATCCTCCAGTTGGCAGGAAGGAAGGAAGGCCCTGTCTTTACCAGTACGTACTGGCAGGGCTATAGGCCTACTCCTAGAGACAGACAGAGACTCTCCCTCTTCCTCTCCCAGTACGTACTGGCAGGGCTGCTATAGGCCTACTCCTAGAGACAGACAGAGACTCTCCCTCTTCCTCTCCCAGTACGTACTGGCAGGGCTGCTATAGGCCTACTCCTAGAGACAGACAGAGACTCTCCCTCCTCTTCCTCTCCCAGTACGTACTGGCAGGGCTATAGGCCTACTCCTAGAGACAGACAGAGACTCTCCCTCCTCTTCCTCTCCCAGTACGTACTGGCAGGGCTATAGGCCTACTCCTAGAGACAGACAGAGACTCTCCCTCCTCTTCCTCTCCCTCCTCTTCCGCAATACCTAGTTGGTATTGCTTGTCAATCTTGTCATGTTAAGCGATAAGGCCCGAGGGGTTGTGGTGTGTATATAGCCAATATACCACGGCTAAGGGCTGTTCTTATGCGCGACGTGGAGTTCCTGGATACAGTCCTTAGCCGTGGTACATTGGCCATATACCACAAACCCCCGAGGTGCCTTATTGCTATTATAAACTGGTTACCAACGTAATTAGTCAAAATAAATGTTTTGCGGTACCCGTGATATACCACGGCTTTCAGCCAATCAGCATTCAGGGCTTGAATCACCCAGTTTATAATGTTTTCTATAACGTCACCTGCACCCAGCCTCATAGTGGGGATTATAACGTCACCTCCACCCAGCCTCATGGCGGGGATTATAACGTCACCTCCACCCAGCCTCATGGCGGTGCCCTTTCAGAGCCCTATTGGGGGGGGGGGGGAAGGGTGCCCTTTCAGAGCCCTATCGGGGGGGGGGGGGGAGGGTGCCCCTTTCAGAGCCCTATTGGGGGGGGGGGTGCCCTTTCAGAGCCCTATTGGGGGGGGTGCCCTTTCAGAGCCCTATGGGGGGGGAAGGGTGCCCTTTCAGAGCCCTATGGGGGGGGGGGGGGGGAAGGGTGCCCTTTCAGAGCCCTATGGGGGGGGGCCCTTTCAGAGCCCTGGGGGGGGTGCTGTTTATTACCTAGTACAGCCCTACAACATACTGTGTGTCCTGTTTAGTACCTAGTACAGCCCTACAACATACTGTGTCCTGTTTAGTACCTAGTACAGCCCTACAACATACTGTGTGTCCTGTTATTACCTAGTACAGCCCTACAACATACTGTGTGTCCTGTTTATTACCTAGTACAGCCCTACAACATACTGTGTGTCCTGTTTAGTACCTAGTACAGCCCTACAACATACTGTGTGTCCTGTTTAGTACCTAGTACAGCCCTACAACATACTGTGTGTCCTGTTTAGTACCTAGTACAGCCCTACAACATACTGTGTGTCCTGTTTAGTACCTAGTACAGCCCTACAACATACTGTGTGTCCTGTTATTACCTAGTACAGCCCTACAACATACTGTGTGTCATGTTTAGTACCTAGTACAGCCCTACAACATACTGTGTGTCCTGTTTAGTACCTAGTACAGCCCTACAACATACTGTGTGTCCTGTTTATTACCTAGTACAGCCCTACAACATACTGTGTGTCCTGTTTAGTACCTAGTACAGCCCTACAACATACTGTGTGTCCTGTTTAGTACCTAGTACAGCCCTACAACATACTGTGTGTCCTGTTATTACCTAGTACAGCCCTACAACATACTGTGTGTCCTGTTTATTACCTAGTACAGCCCTACAACATACTGTGTGTCCTGTTTAGTACCTAGTACAGCCCTACAACATACTGTGTGTCCTGTTTAGTACCTAGTACAGCCCTACAACATACTGTGTGTCCTGTTTAGTACCTAGTACAGCCCTACAACATACTGTGTGTCCTGTTTAGTACCTAGTACAGCCCTACAACATACTGTGTGTCCTGTTTAGTACCTAGTACAGCCCTACAACATACTGTGTGTCCTGTTTAGTACCTAGTACAGCCCTACAACATACTGTGTGCCCTGTTTAGTACCTAGTACAGCCCTACAACATACTGTGTGTCCTGTTTAGTACCTAGTACAGCCCTACAACATACTGTGTGTCCTGTTTAGTACCTAGTACAGCCCTACAACATACTGTGTGTCCTGTTTAGTACCTAGTACAGCCCTACAACATACTGTAATTTAATGCTATTGAAAACAAGTTATGCAGGCTGGTTGGTTGATTTGCTTAAACATTTTTAATAGCTCTTTTGGCTTTTATGTAGATATATATCACCTTTATTTAACCAGGTAGGCCAGTTGAGAACAAGTTCTCATTTACAACTGCGGCCTGGCCAAGATAAAGCAAAGCAGTTCAACACATACAACAACACAGAGTTACACATGGGATAAACAAACATACAGTAGAAAAAAGAAAAATCTATATACAGTGAGTGCAAATGAGGTGAGATAAGGGAGTTAAGGCAATAAATAGGCCAAGGTGGCGAATAATTACAATATAGCAATTAGACTCTGGAATGGTAGATGTGCAAGTAGAGATACAGGGGTGCAAAGGAGCAAGATAAATACAGTATGGGGATGAGGTAGGTAGATAGCCCATCTGTAAACAGCCCATCTGTGTACAGGTGCAGTGATCTGTGAGCTGCTCTGACAGCTGGTGCTTAAAGCTAGTGAGGGAGATATGAGTCTCCAGCTTCAGTGATTTTTGCAGTTCGTTCCAGTCATTGGCAGCGGAGAACTGGAAGGAAAGGCGGCCAAAGGAGGAATTGGCTTTGGGGGTGACCAGTGAGATATACCTGCTGGAGCGCGTGCTACGGGTGGGTGCTGCTATGTTGACCAGTGAGCTGAGATAAGGCGGGGATTTACCTAGCAGGGTCTTGTAGATGACCTGAAGCCAGTGGGTTTGGCGACAAGTATGAAGCGATGGCCAACCAACGAGAGCATACAGGTTGCAGTGGTGGGTAATATATGGGGCTTTGGTGACAAAATGGATGGCACTGTGATAGACTGCATCCAGTTTGTTGAGTAGAGAGTTGGAGGCTATTTTATAGATGACATCACCGAAGTCGAGGATCGGTAGGATGGTCAGTTTTACAAGGGTGTGTTTGGCAGCATGAGTGAAGGATGCTTTGTTGCGAAATAGGAAGCCGATTCTAGATTTAATTTTGCATTGGAGATGCTTAATGTGAGTCTGGAAGGAGAGTTTACAGTCTAACCAGACACCCAGGTATTTGTAGTTGTCCACGTATTCTAAGTCAGAACCATCCAGAGTAGTGATGCTGGACGTGTGAGCAGGTGCAGGCAGCGATCGGTTGAAGAGCACGCATTTAGTTTTACTTGTATTTAAGAGCAGTTGGAGGCCACAGAAGGAGAGTTGTATGGCATTGAAGCTCGTCTGGAGGTTAGTTAACACAGTGTCCAATGAAGGGCCAGAAGTATACAGAATGGTGTCGTCTGCGTAGAAGTGGGTCAGAGAATCACCAGCAGCGAGAGCAACATCATTGATGTATACAGAGAAAAGAGTCGGCCCGAGAATTGAGCCCTGTGGCACCCCCATAGAGACTGCCAGAGGTCCGGACAACAGGCCCTCTGACACACTGAACTCTGAGAAGTAGTTGGTGAACCAGGCGAGGCAATCATTTGAGAAGCCAAGGCTGTTGAGTCTGCCAATAAGAATGTGGTGATTGACAGAGTCGAAAGCCTTGGCCAGGTCAATGAATATTGAACTACACTGTAAATTAGAATTTGTTCTTAATTTACTTGCCTGTGTAAATAATGGTTAAATAATAAATCTATACAAATAATAATTGTTCATGTTAGTCATTTAGCAGATGCTCTTATCCAGAGGGACTTACAGGAGCAATTAGGGTTAAGTGCCTTGCTCAAGGGCACTCCGGCACATTTTTCACCTAGTCGGCTCGGAGATTCAAACCAGCGACCAGCTGTGTGACTTTATCTCTGTATCTCTGTCTGGATTTACACATCAGAGTTCGGTGCTCCTCTCTACAGATAGTAGTGCTAGCCTGGCAGGCTAGCCAGGAAAAGGCTGTAGCAGTACTAGGCTCCATGCCCATTTCACTATTTGGGTTAGAGATCTACAGTATCTGGAGCAAATCAGTGAGATGGTCATGGGAGTGTCCCAAATGACACGGTCTTCCCCTATAGAGTGCACTACTTAGGGCTCGTAGTCAAAAGTAGTGCACTATATAGGGGATAGGGTGCCATATTTCAGCATCATCATGGTCCGACTGAAACCCCCTGACCAGTTAACGGTAGCCAAGCTATCAGGATAGAATCTATTCTACTGTATATGGTAGAATTACAGTAGGAATCAGACAGACTACTGCACTATTTTACTGTACATGGTAGAATTACAGTAGGAATCAGTCAACTACTGCAATATTCTACTGTATATGGTAGAATTACAGTAGGAATCAGTCAACTACTGCAATATTCTACTGTACCTGGTAGAACTACAGTAGGAATCAGACTACTGCACTATTCTACTGTACCTGGTCGGAATCAGACTACTGCACTATTCTACTGTATATGGTAGAATTACAGTAGGAATCAGACTACTGCACTATTCTACTGTATATGGTAGAATTACAGTAGGAATCAGACTACTGCACTATTCTACTGTACCTGGTAGAAGTGCCAGTTTTAGATTAAACCTCGATTGGGTTCTAATGCAGGTTAAACAAACAAACAACCAAAAACAAAAAGCTGAGGCTTAGCCGAATGGGACCCAAAGGTTTAGAGAGTGTTGTCAGGGTATTAATGCTGCTAGAAGATTGAGGCTTAAAAAGGGAATGGGGGGGGCATGCTGCATACTGTCAGTATTTCAATGAGGGCCTCACTGAGGCAATCTCTTCTGTAACCCTTCACTCGTACTGGTATACAGGTTGAAAATGGCAGATTTGGACACTGATAAGCGCCTAAATTAGAACGTAGTGGCTGTAGAGTAACATGCTATACATGACGTCAGAGCTCTGGCTCTGTGTGGGTCTTGACTGACAGCCATTATAAACTTGAGCACTGCACACCACAAGAAGTTGATCCCAATGACCTGTGGGTCTTGACTTAGCACTGCACTGCACACCACAAGAAGAATATGCAAATAAGGCTCTACAATCTATAATGCTAACTCCACCCTCCCCATATATTCTTAACACTACATGTGTAACAGTATCAACAGTTAAGGGGCCAACGCCCTAGGGGTGCTAGTTGGTCAACACTTTGAGAAGTGTTTGATTATTTCGGTGGGTCACTGTTTTCCAAGAAAGTGTTACATTTAACACTGTGAGTGTTAAAATGATGACCATAATTTGATGTGTAAATTGTAATGTCATATAGATACTACATGCTGCTGCTGCTCTGAGCTATAATGAAAGAAGCGAACAAGCAGAGACTTGATGAGCGTCTCAAATGGCACCCTATTCCCTATACAGAATGCACTACTTTTTACAAAGCAATTGTGATATCTTAAGGTTTCTTAACTCGGACAGTGTGTGTGTGTGTGTGTGACGGTAGCCGGTGGGGTAGTGTGTGTGTGACGGTAGCCGGTGGGGTAGTGTGTGTGTGTGTGTGTGTGTGTGTGTGTGTGACGGTAGCCGGTGGGGTAGTGTGTGTGTGTGTGTGACGTTAGCCGGTGGGGTAGTGTGTGTGTGTGATGGTAGCCGGTTGGGTAGTATGTGACGGTAGCCGGTGGGGTAGCTGCTTTTTAGGGGAGGAAGTATTGCAGGAATGTGCTCTTGGTGTAAACTCATATCTTTACTGTAGACCTGTATGTCTGGTCCTTTTGTAGCTCAGTGGGTAGAGCATGGCACGTGTAACACCAGGACAGTGGGTTTGATTCCCCGGACAACTCAGGCGTAAAATGTATGCGTGCATGACTAATTAGCTTTTGCTTTGGATAAAAGTGACAGATAAATGAAATGTATGATATTATTTTATATCTTTCTATCGATCAGATATAGTCTTTCCGTACTACGTGATGGAGAGGAGATAAGAACAGAGGAGATGGATGTTTAAACAGAAAATAGTTTTTGTCTAAAGCCCCAGGCTGTGGTTTCTTCCTTATATGGGAGAGAGGAGACGGCCATCTCCTATATGGCACCCTATTCCCTATATAGTGCACTACTTTTCAACCAGGGCTCATTGGGCTCTGGTAGGGTACCAATTGGGACTCAGCCCTTTAACCATGGAGGGAGTAAATGGAGCCCTGCTAAACGTATAATCGTCCGGGGTGGAAGAATAATTCACCCAAACACTTTGACAGTGAAATTGAAGTGTGATGCGTTGATAAACAAGTGATTCCTTCATTTCACCTGAAGCCAATCTGTCATGTTAATATCTGTTGGAAAGGAGCGGTTTTGTCCACTTCTTTTTATTTGTTGGCAAGAAATAGATTTCCAGTGTTTGTCTGTGTGGGTTGCCCTCGAGGAGCGTTGATGTTAGTGATAAATGTAACATTCACAGCAGACTGGCTGAGGGGGAGGGATCAGTGGGGAGGAGGAGGAGGACAGGCCCACTTCAGAGACACGTTGTAGACAATGCGCAATTACCGTTACAAATTTCCATGGGTTTTTGACCCCAGTCGCCTCCCCTCCACTCTCCTCTCTTCCCCTAAGGATGTTAGAGGTACACAAACGCTGGGCTATAACATCTCTACAACATCCCTGTTAATACAAACTATTGAGTGCCTCAATCTAAGCCAAAGCATGGTTCCTCTCTTCGTATTTCAGAAATTATGTTTGAACTAAAATTATGTTAGCCAAGTTTCCATGGTGATGCTAGTGACCCGGTTTCAACCAGTGAATTCTGAATGGAAGTTAGATCCTACTGCTTCCCTAGCATTGTCTTGACTGACTCCTCACCTCTCACTGCTCAGAAGATAAGGTCATCTTGCAAACATTTCTCAATACATTATTTAAGGTTTTTCTCCATGAAGAGGAACTGGGGAATGTCAATGGGACATCAACCATTCACTACAAGCAGAGAGCGAGAGAGGCTTGTCTAACCCAGTTACTAACTGAAATGACAAACATTTATTGAAAATACCATGTTGTCACGAGAAAAGAGGATATAGGGTATAGCATCTACTGTATCACGGTGATGGTCTGGGATGATTTCACGGTGATGGTCTGGGATGATTTCACGGTGATGGTCTGGGATGATTTCACGGTGATGGTCTGGGATGATTTATTTGTTGATGTAAGGTCAACATGGTGATTAATGTATCACAATCCCCACGAACCCTAAACAGTATGTCCCTTAGCAGAAGATTTTATCCAACGCATTATGTCTCCTCTTGGTTGGTGAGACTCACAGGATCATTATGTCTCCTCTTAGTTGGTGAGACTCACAGGATCATTATGTCTCCTCTTAGTTGGTGAGACTCACAGGATCATTATGTCTCCTCTTGGTTGGTGAGACTCACAGGATCATTATGTCTCCTCTTGGTTGGTGAGACTCACAGGATCATTATGTCTCCTCTTGGTTGGTGAGACTCACAGGATCATTATGTCTCCTCTTGGTTGGTGAGACTCACAGGACCTTTGTCTTCCTGAACTGAGGTGGTGTTCTCTAGTCCTTGGTTCTGCTCTGGCCCTGCCCTGGTAGAAGCTGCTGCCCTGGGGCATAACCGTTTCAGACCCATTTGTACCTAGTTTAGAAAAGGTACCCTAACAAGTGCATTTTATTCACCTGAAACATGCATTTCACTTTGCTCTTAGGGACTGATATGCTTTAAAAATAAGACTTCACTGCTTGGTACGTTATAAATACACTATGAAGCCCTGACAGAGACAGTAAAGGCCAAGGTGATTTGAGGGATATGTATTTTTCATGGTCTTCGTTGTACCTTTATAGCCTGTAAACACTCAGAGACCATCAACCTGCCTGTTGCCTGTCTGCAGAAGGAGGGAGCACTTAAGGAGAACAGTGTCAGTCTGTCTGTCCACAGAGAGAACGGACCCACTAGTATAACTACTGCTCATCCACACCAGAGAGAATGGACCCACTAGTATAACTACTGCTCATCCACACCAGAGAGAATGGACCCACTAGTATAACTACTGCTCATCCACACCAGAGAGAATGGACCCACTAGTATAACTACTGCTCATCCACACCAGAGAGAATGGACCCACTAGTATAACTACTGCTCATCCACACCAGAGAGAATGGACCCACTAGTATAACTACTGCTCATCCACACCAGAGAGAATGGACCCACTAGTATAACTACTGCTCATCCACACCAGAGAGAATGGACCCACTAATATAGTATAACTACTGCTCATCCACACCAGAGAGAATGGACCCACTAATATAGTATAACTACTGCTCATCCACACCAGAGAGAATGGACCCACTAATATAGTATAACTACTGCTCATCCACACCAGAGAGAATGGACCCACTAATATAGTATAACTACTGCTCATCCACACCAGAGAGAATGGACCCACTAATATAGTACAGTAACTATTTTCCTCCTTTCTGATTTTCTCTATTTTTACATATTTCTGACACTGAATGATATCTGATTTTCAACCAAAACGTAATCTTAGATAAAGGGAACGTTGAGTTTACAATTTTTTTTAATAATAGATACTTATTTTATTTAATTAACAACATATGTAACACCCAATTCCCCTGTGTGAAAATGTAATTGCCCCCTTTCTGGCTGTGCCATATTTAGCTGTAATGACTCCAACTGAACACTTCCTGTAGTTGTTGATCAGTCTCTCACATCACTGTGGAGGAATTTTTTTCCCACTCTTGCATGCAGAACTGCTTTAAATCAGCTACATTTGTGGGTTTTTCCTGCCACAACATCTCAATTGGGATAAGGTCTGGACTTTGACCAGGGCCATTACGAAACTAGAAATTTTTAGCTTTTTTTGTCATTTTCATGTGGACTTGATTGTGTGTTTCGGATCATTGTCTTGCAGCATGACCCAGCTGCTCTTCAGCTCTCAGACGGGCGGCCTGATAATTCTCTTGTAGAATGCTCTCATACAGAGCAGAATTCATGGTTCCATTTATCAATAAAAAGTGGTCCAGGTCGTGAGGCAGCAAATCATCCCCCCCAAACCATCACACTACCACCACCATGGACGACATGGGTCCCGTTATGCCTGGCGAAAACCAAACACTGCATTCCACAGTGCGAACATCATACCAACGGTCAAACAGTGATGTGAGAGACTGATCAACAACAACAGGAAGTGTTTGGTTGGAGTCATTGCAGCTAAAGGTGGAACAACCAGTTATTGAATGTAAGAGGGCAATATATATATATATATATATATATATATATATATATATATATATATATATATATATATATATATATATATATATAACATTTCTTTTACTTTTTTTTTTTAACCTTAATTTAACTAGGCAAGTCAGGCTGCGGCAGGTAGCCTAGTGGTTTGAGCGTTGGACTAGCAACCAAAAGGTTGCTGGATTGAATCCCCGAGCTGACAAGGTAAAAATCTGTTGTTCTGCTCCTGAACAAGGCAGTTAACCTGCTGTTCCTAGGCTGTCATTGTAAGTAGGAATGTGTTCTTAACTGACATGACTTACTAGTTAAATAAAGTTAAGTCAAATTCTTATTTACAATGACGGCCTTCCCCCGGCCTAACCCGGATGACACTGGGCTAATTGTGGGACTCCCAATCACGGCCGGTTGTGATACAGCCTGGATTTGAACCAGGGTGTCTGTAGTGACACCTCTAGCACTGAGATGCAGTGCCTTAGACCACTGAGCCACTCAAGAGGCCCTAACCAGAGAGGTCAGCAGGATCCAGGCCTCTCTCTCTTTTCTGCTCTAGGTATCTGTCTGTATAAAGTTTTAAACTATGGATCTGGAGGCCATTTTTTTCTCAGGATATTTCTTAACTTGTTAAAGAAAAAAGAATAAAAATTGTCAGTGGAAGTCAGTCCCTTCCTACTCCAAAAGCATAAAGACCTTTTTTCAACGACTAAATTACATTTTTCTTTGACAGATTAGGCCTCTTTCAAATTGTGTTAATGGCCTAATGTACTTGAATTGTCTGATCATTTAAGTTTGATTAGAACTGGTTCCCATATCCGGGTGTTAAATGATCTAGATAATACTATTTGTCTCCTTGCTCTTCTTTTTAGAAAGGACTGCTGGGTTTAAAAAAATGGTTTAACGTACATTATCTTAATGGATTTGGAATTACATTTAAATTGCAGCCATTTATTTGAATATGAAGAAATGTCTTGGTTTATATAGAGGATGTGTGTTCTTGCCAGGGAGTCTCCTAACAGTGGCTTTTAGTAAAGTGGGGGTATTTTTTTTCTTCTTCTCCAGTTGCTCAACCAAGTTCACACTGTATCTACGTTGGAAAGAAATCGCCCGGTACTGTAGAATGTTGTTTTAAAAAAAAAAAAAAAAAATTATAACGATTATTGGAATGGTTACATAAGTGAGTCATCAAGTTGAAGTGGTAGCGAGGAATTCATTCTCCGGCTATGGATTTCTGCCCCATGGCTTAAGGCCATGAGGATATTACTGGAGAGTTTAATCTATTAGGCTAGTCATACTACTCCTACTGCCTTGCTCTGTGTTGCAAATGGCACCCTATTCCTTATGGTTCTCTGGTCTAAAGTAGTGCACTATGTAGGGAATATAGGGTGCCATATTGGGACACAAGCCGTGGAAACTTGGCTCTGACTCTGGGTACCTCCTCCCGCTGGCTAGATGTGTTTAAGCCGTAGCTATTTCACCAGCAGACAGTTTGATACGATATATTTACAAAACATGCTTATTTCCTCTTCTGATGGCTGCTGGGAAAATCTCATTTTGTCGGGAATGTGTGATGGATGGTTTCTACCCCCCCCCCCCCCCCCCCCCCCCTCACATCAGTTTCCCTGAGAACGTGATGCTGTACCCTTCACTGCAGTGGTAGTGATGAGTGGAGGATATTTTTTTGTCCTTTTTGGAATATGTTCTTGATTGGAGTATGGTTGTGTTGGTAGTCTGCTATTTTAATAGGATGTTTTTGTTATTACACACAGACCTACATAGTCAACCAAATTATAATGATGCTAACTGCTAGTTGAATGTAACCACTTTACACAAACGTAGACTTAATAACATTTGAATCCTATGACAGTTTCCAAAATGGCCACACTGAAGAGATATTATCAGCTAAATATGCAAGTACATGAAGTTATTATTTGTATGAGCAGTAAAATAGTTAGTGATTGTACGTAAGAAGGATTCATTGCTTATCATATAATTAAGCAGTAAGGCACGAGGAGGTTTGGTATATGGCCAATATACCACGGCTAAGGGCTGTTCTTAAGCACGACGGACCGCGTTGCGTTGTACCTAAGAACAGTCCTTAGCTGTGGTATATTGGCCATATACCACAAACCCCCGAGGTGCCTTACTGCTATTATAAACTGGTTACCAATGTAATTAGAAGAATGCTTTAGTATGCTGCTTGAATATGAAGTTCAGAGTTACTGTGTGTGTGTGTGTGTGTGTGTGTGTGTGTGTGTGTGTGTGTGTGTGTGTGTGTGCAAAACCCAAAGCAGAAACATAAAGTATAGTAGTATACCCCACAACGTTCCTCCTCCCTGTAGTGTACCCCGCAACGTTCCTCCTCCCTGTAGTGTACCCCGCAACGCTCCTGCTCCCTGTAGTGTACCCCGCAACGCTCCTGCTCCCTGTAGTGTACCCCGCAACGCTCCTGCTCCCTGTAGTGTACCCCGCAACGCTCCTGCTCCCTGTAGTGTACCCCGCAACGCTCCCTGTAGTGTACCCCGCAACGCTCCCTGTAGTGTACCCCGCAACGCTCCCTGTAGTGTGCCCCGCAACGCTCCCGCTCCCTGTAGTGTGCCCCGCAACGCTCCCGCTCCCTGTAGTGTGCCCCGCAACGCTCCCTGTAGTCAACGCTCCCTGTAGTGTGGCCCGCAACGCTCCCTGTAGTGTGGCCCGCAACGCTCCCTGTAGTGTGGCCCGCCACGCTCCCTGTAGTGTGGCCCGCCACGCGGCAATGTCGGGAACTGGCAACGTCAATTTATCACTGAACAGGGAGAGAACATCCCAGGAGACACTAGGCTAGTCCTCCCCATACTGAACAGGGAGAGAACATCCCAGGGGACACTAGGCTAGTCCTCCCCATACTGAACAGGGAGAGAACATCCCAGGGGACACTAGGCTAGTCCTCCCCATACTGAACAGGGAGAGAACATCCCAGGGGACACTAGGCTAGTCCTCCCCATACTGAACAGGGAGAGAACATCCCAGGGGACACTAGGCTAGTCCTCCCCATACTGAACAGGGAGAGAACATCCCAGGGGACACTAGGCTAGTCCTCCCCATACTGAACAGGGAGAGAACATCCCAGGGGACACTAGGCTAGTCCTCCCCATACTGAACAGGGAGAGAACATCCCAGGGGACACTAGGCTAGTCCTCCCCATACTGAACAGGGAGAGAACATCCCAGGGGACACTAGGCTAGTCCTCCCCATACTGAACAGGGAGAGAACATCCCAGGGGACACTAGGCTAGTCCTCCCCATACTGAACAGGGAGAGAACATCCCAGGGGACACTAGGCTAGTCCTCCCCATACTGAACAGGGAGAGAACATCCCAGGGGACACTAGGCTAGTCCTCCCAATACTTACCTACTGTACCTGGATTATAATCAATTATCATATTTGTTAAGTTATTAATAATTAACACAGACACAGCACCAGAAATAGACGAAAACACAATTAACATGTTTATCAAAGTCTGGGGAAAAAAGAAATTTCTCTAATATATACAATTGTTAATAGGGAACTGTACTGTAGGTTCTGTAGTCAAAAGTAATGTAGTCTGTGAACATTTCAAGAGTCGAAGAGAATCTCATGGTAAAATGTTTTTATGTCAAAAAATAAATAAATACATATTTCATTTTAATAACAGGTGTATAGTGTTTCAAACTGGTTCTGTTACTGTCCCTATAGGTACGGTATGAAAGCTTTCTGTATCCGTCCCTATAGGTACGGTATGAAAGCTTTCTGTATCCGTCCCTATAGGTACGGTATGAAAGCTTTCTGTATCTGTCCCTATAGGTACGGTATGAAAGCTTTCTGTATCCGTCCCTATAGGTACGGTATGAAAGCTTTCTGTATCCGTCCCTATAGGTACGGTATGAAAGCTTTCTGTATCCGTCCCTGTATGTCTTACTGACTTGTGCGTCTGTGTTTCCCAGGTTTCTGACCCAGTGACTGGTCCCTCTGTGATCCTGAAGGGACTCTCTCCTCTCCCCCTCTCTCTCTCTCTGTGTGTGTTGAAGAATCTGGTAAGTCACATTCCTCTCTTTCCCCGTCTCCTCTCCTGGTCTGTTCATTAAGCACACCAGCCAACCACCTGTTTCCCGGCCTGTTTCCCGGCCTGTTTCCCGGCCTGTTTCCCGGCCTGTTTCCCGGCCTGTTTCCCGGCTGTCTCTGTCTGTCTGTTGCAGTTCAGAGACAGAGGTGTTTGACACGTTAGACTGTGGTGTTGTTTTGCTGTGCATCTCTTTTTTTTCCCCTCTTTTTTAAATTTTTGGGGGAGAGAAACTAGAATTTACCAGTTAGTTTGATTTATTTTATGTAACTGCCTCACATTCCATACGCTTAAAAGAGCTGCAGCAGTGGATTACTAGTGCGGAAGGAGAGGAGGGAGGGGAGGGGAGGAAGAGGATTATATAAACTGACCTGTGTCAGAGAGTTCAGGTCACAGAGGCAGGGCGAGTGGCAGGGCAGAAGGTTCCCTTTATGACATAAGGGACTCCAAAGTTGACCTCTCTTTCCCTCCCTTCCTCTTGGATGATGCATCCTCAATTCGCTCAATTAGGCCTGCATATCAAGAGAACAGGACATGATGCGTTCCTGTTGCGTAACATTTTAAAATCTTCCAACTCCCTTTAATCAAATGAGGCTTCGCTTAATTGGCCAGCACAAAGAGGCTTCTCAGACTGACTTAATCCCAAAGTATGTGACCTCAACTGAGAACTGGGAGGGGGAGACTGGGAGGGGGAGACTGGGAGAGGGAGACTGGGAGAGGGAGACTGGGAGAGGGAGACTGGGAGAGGGAGACTGGGAGAGGGAGACTGGGAGAGGGAGACTGGGAGAGGGAGGGAGACTGGGAGAGGGAGGGAGACTGGGAGAGGGAGGGAGACTGGGAGAGGGAGGGAGACTGGGAGAGGGAGGGAGACTGGGAGAGGGAGGAATAGAAATTCTCTGGATCTGAAGTGAAAGAGGGATAGCGGGAGCAACCATCAGTCCTGTCAGAGCCCCGGTGTTACCCCTGTCAGAGCCCCGGTGTTACCCCTGTCAGAGCCCCGGTGTTACCCCTGTCAGAGCCCCGGTGTTACCCCTGTCAGAGCCCCGGTGTTACCCCTGTCAGAGCCCCGGTGTTACCCCTGTCAGAGCCCCGGTGTTACCCCTGTCAGAGCCCCGGTGTTACCCCTGTCAGTCCTGTCAGTCCGGTGTTGTACAGTAATATCTTTAGGGTGTTATGGCAACCTATTTCATTTTGGGACTCACACCTTACTACTTGGCCCTGGTCTAAAGTAGTCCCCTATTGGGCCCTGGTCTAAAGTAGTCCCCTATTGGGCCCTGGTCTAAAGTAGTCCCCTATTGGGCCCTGGTCTAAAGTAGTCCCCTATTGGGCGCCGGTCTAAAGTAGTCCCCTATTGGGCGCCGGTCTAAAGTAGTCCCCTATTGGGCGCCGGTCTAAAGTAGTCCCCTATTGGGCGCCGGTCTAAAGTAGTCCCCTATTGGGCGCCGGTCTAAAGTAGTCCCCTATTGGGCGCCGGTCTAAAGTAGTCCCCTATTGGGCCCCGGTCTAAAGTAGTCCCCTAAGTGGGAAATAGGGTGCCATTTGGGACTCAGCCATGTGTAAATTGATAGACCTGCTTTCTGTTATTAGAGATGAAAGAGAGACAGTGTGGGGGTGTCTCCTGTCTTCTAGCAGTGTGTTTACATGTTCTCATAGCACTAAATGATTCTGCCTGTAATTGATTAATCACCCAGATAGTCTGAGGGGGGATTTTAGTCACGGAGCAACAACACCATCTCTACCAGGCAGGAACAGACAGGCTGTATCTAGTTTAATAGGCCCTGTAACTTAAGAAGAGTCTCGAATGGCACCCTATTCCATAAGTAGTGCACTACTTTTTAACAGGGGCCATGTTGCCTTTATAGTGCACTTTAAAGGGAATAGGGTGAAGTTTGGAATCCGGCCATATTAACAGGTACAGTAGGGGTATGTTGCTCTGTGTGGAGACAGATGGTTGAATTGTAAGTCATATTAACAGGTACATGGTAGAGTACAGTAAGGGTATGTTGCTCTGTGTGGAGACAGATGGTTGAATAGTAACTCATGTTAACAGGTACAGTAGGGGTATGTTGCTCTGTGTGGAGACAGATGGTTGAATAGTAAGTCATATTAACAGGTACAGAGTAGAGTATGTTGCTCTGTGTGGAGACAGATGGTTGAATAGTAACTCATGGGAACACCAGTTTGTTATTTGCTGAATTAGCAGCATTGAACAGGTGGCATAAGAAGAAGACTGTGTGTATACTCCACAACCAAGCTTTGCCTTATATATATATATATATATATATATATATGAGAGGGAGAGAGAGAGAGAGGGAGGGAAGGAAGGAAGGAAGGAGAGAGAGAGAGAGAGAGGGAGGGAGGGAAGGAGAGAGAGAGAGAGAGAGAGATTTTCTACTCTCACTGAGGTATGATTGTAATGTGTTTCTATATTATTCAACGTTTCCTCCCAAAACAGAGCGGAGGAGCGCGTGGTGCAGCAAGCTGACAGATGCCTGAATGTATTTGTTTTTTAGGGCATGGCTCAGTCTTTTTCTGCTCTCTCTGTGTTGTGATTCCATTCCGTCTCACTGGTCATCTGCAACAGAAACAAGAGGCTCTAGGGTCATAGTCACATTGGGATGTAGTCAGATATGGGCTGTTATCTCAATGAGATGTGTTAGTCTTTTATCTGCTGTCTCTCTTTGTGTGTTTGGTTTGTCTTTCCTTCTCTTGTTCTTGTGTTGGTATATAAGTACAGTGTTTCAGTCCCTGATATCCCTTTACTATTCACTTCTCTCTCTCTCTCTCTCATGGGAGCTCTCTCGTCTCTCTCTCTCTCTCTCTCTCTCTCTCGTGGGAGCTCTCTCATCTCTCTCTCTCTCTCTCTCTGGGCATTGTTGTGTTCTCTCTCTCAATTCAATTCAAGGGGCTTTATTGACATGGGAATCAAATGTTAACATTGCCAAAGCAAGTGAAATAGATAATATACAATACAAAGTTAATAGTAAACATTACTCTCACACAAGTTCCAAAAGAATAAAGACATTTCAAATGTTATATTATGTATATATATACAGTGTTGTAATGATGTGCAAATGGTTAAAGTACAAAAGGGAAAATAAATAAATATGGGTTGTATTTACAATGGTGTTTGTTCTTCACTGGTTGACCTTTTCTTGTGGCAACAGGTCACAAATCTTGCTGCTGTGATGGCACACTGTGGTATTTCACCCAGTAGATATGGGAGTTTATCAAAATCGGATTTGTTTTCTAATTCTTTGTGGATCTGTGTAATCTGAGGGAAATATGTGTCTCTAATATGGTCATACATTTGGCAGGAGGTTAGGAAGTACAGCTCAGTTTCCACCTCAGTATGGGGATTCTAGTGGGGGGATATAGGTAGGATGGAGAAGCTGTCATCGTTAAAGTATGGGGATTCTAGGGGGGGGGATATAGGTAGGATGGAGAAGCTGTCATCGTTAAAGTATGGGGATTCTAGTGGGGGATATAGGTAGCACACAGGAGGACCTTTTTCTCTGTTGAGATCATTTCCTTATTAATAATTTCTAGCCAGATGTAAAATGTTCCTGTTTTTTGACTAATTTAATAGAGGTTAGGTCTGCACTATACCAAATTAGCATACAATGTTTTTTATAGGATGATAATGTCTGTATTTCCATTTTATTAGATGAAGTCTGGGTTCCTGCTCTTTAGGCCAAAGGCAGATGACCTCAGACCTTGTATATTCCAGGATGAGACAGTAAAAGCTTTGTGTTCCATAGTGTCTAGTGTTGTTTTTGTGTTGTTTACGCCCCGGACCATCACAGTAGGTGTGATCAGAGCATGTTGAGCATCTGATACATACCTCCTTGGACGCACGATGGAGCTTGTGGAGGTGCGTTAGTGGGGATTGGCCCATTGCTCTGCTCACGGTCTGGGCGTATGTGTGCCTGTAATGTTGAGGTCCTTGCTACAGGGGCATGGGGTGGGCAGAAGGGTCATAGGTCTGAAATGGGGGGGGCCTATATAGAGTGTGGCCACGGTTTGCTCGGGGTGGTCTCAGCTGGTTGGGGTGTGGCTGGTGAAGCTGTGGTCTGGGTGTAGGTCTTCTTGGCGTGGGTTGTAGGTCCTCTTGTCGTGCAGGTCCTTCGGGAGGGGGTCTCGCTAGTCTGGGCGGGGTGTCCGTTGCTCTGTTGCCCCTGTGTGAGGTGTCAGGGCTGCGGTTTTCTCCCTCTCTCTCGCTTTAGCTGTATTGTAGGGTCTCTTTTGTTACGTTCTCTCTCTTGATGTTTAAATGAATCAATTTAATCATTTTTAATTATTCATCTCTTACTCTTTTTCAATGCTAGAATTTTTTTAATTTTTATTATATATTTTAAAATGCCACATTTATATGCAATTACCTCAGAGAGAAGTTAAAGCATATTTAAAATATATATTTTTTTAAATAGCAGAGAATAACAGTATTTTCTATCAATTTGGTAGTTTAGTAATCAGATTGTTCTCTTATTCTCTCCATGGCCATTGTTTTCCTGTCCAATATATCGGGGAAGAATCCCGGTGGATTGTGCAACATCCTCTGATGTTCGAAAGCAATTTCTTCAAGGCTGGAGAACACTTTTACTTGAGTTGAATCTGTCAGAGGCTCTAAACTTAGTCAGCATGTTCCTACGACCATTAATATGGTAATTGCATGCAGTTTTACACCGTTTTCTCATTTATTATTGGATTTATGACCATTTTTACCTATATGTCGTAGGTAACATAGAGGCCTTGTCGGCTGTACCAAAAATCTATATATTTAAATTCTCATGCTTTGTCTGTTGTAGGAATTTATCCACTTTTTCTAGAAAATTACTAGACAAAGTCCATGTTCATGACAAACAACTGTAGATATAACTTTTTTTTTTTAAACACTGAAATAACAACAATTGTAAAAACAGGGCGTCTTTGTAACCATATCCCTCAATGGGACCACTGATAACCCTGCTTTACAAAAAACATATATCTAGCAGAATATCTTCTAGAATAATGTTGATCTAGCAGAATATCTTCTAGAATAATGTTGATCTAGCAGAATATCTTCTAGAATAATGTTGATGGCTATTTTAGAACATGTGATTGACAACTAAATATATATATTTTTTTACCCCAGATAATCATGCATTTGCATCCCAATGATGTCTCTTTGGGACAGCTGTTAAACATAAACATAACCCTTGTTTTACAAAAGAAAAGAAAACTATATCTAAACGATATGTTTTCTTGATCAGTGTCTATGGATATTTTAGAACATGTTGTTACATAGTGAGTGTGTGAAGTGTGAATGACAACTAAATGTTTTGTTTTGTTTGCAGGTAATCTGTATTTACATCACAATGTGGCTTCTTTGAAACGTTCTCTTAACCTTAACTAGGCCCTGACTGCACAAAGCAGACAACGCAAATACTCAACAATAAGTAACGTTCACAAAATCTTTTCACTAAGCAACTAAACGGCATCAGACATTTAAAAAATTTTTTTTTTAAGATTATTGATACGGCAAATGGGCCCCTTCAAAATATTCCATTTATCCTTATGGAGCGACCCCTGACCTCTGTGTAAAATATGACGACTTAGGAGTAGAGGTGTGCTTTGGAACTAGTACTGAAATGGTGTAGCTTACCTGTATCTAGTGTGTAGTTGCTAAGTGACAAGGTTTCAGGATGTAACCTATTGCGTGTTTTAGTTTTTTTGTACGGCCTTGTCTGATTGGTGCGTTCAGGGTTCATCTCATAGGGATCTATTGCAGGAAATCAGACACTTTCAAGGTCGTTCAGCATGGATGAATTGAACATTGTCAAGGCCCATTTGCCAAATCATTAATGTTTCTTTACTTAAATTACAGTTTTTCTAGTATTAATACTTTACTGTTCACAGGGGTATATGGGATGTGTATATAGACATGAATAGATAAGTTAAGTTACAAAGATGCGCTTTTGGTGAACATTTTACATAGAAGCCCTATAGAGTTATACAGTGCCTTGCAAAAGTGTTCATCCCCCTTGGCATTTTTTCCTATTTTGTTGCATTACAATCTGTAATTTAAATAGATTTTTATTTGGATTTCATGTAATGGACATACACAAAATAGTCCTGATTGGTGAAGTGAAATGAAAAAAAAAACTTGTTTCAAAATTAAATAAAATAAAAAAAAAACAACTGGAAAGTGGTGTGTGCATATGTTATGCTATGAAGCCCCTAAATAAGATCTGGTGCAACCAATTACCTTCAGAAGTCACATAATTAGTTAGATTACACACAGGTGGACTTTATTTAAGTGTCACATGAGCTGTCACATGATCTCAGTGTATATATACACCTGTTCTGAAAGGCCCCAGAGTCTGCAACACCACTAAGAAAGGGGCACCACCAAGCAAGTGGCACCATGAAGACCAAGGAGCTCTCCAAACAGGTCAGAGACAAAGTTGTGGAGAAGTACAGATCAGGGTTGGGTTATACAAAATATCCAGAACTTTGAACATCCCACGGAGCACCATTAAATCCATTATTAAAAAATGTAAAGAATATGGCACCACAACAAACCTGCCAAGAGAGGGCCGCCCACCAAAACTCACAGACCAGGCAAGGAGGGCATTAATCAGAGAGGCAACAAAGAGACCAAAGATAACCCTGAAGGAGCTGCAAAGCTCCACAGCGGAGATTGGAGTATCTGTCCATAGGACCACTTTAAGCCGTACACTCCACATAGCTGGGTTTTACGGAAGAGTGGCCAGAAAAAAAGCCATTGCTTAAGGAATAAAATAAGCAAACACGTTTGGTGTTCGCCAAAAGGCATATGGGAGACTCCCCAAAAAATATGGAAGAAGGTACTCTGGTCAGATGAGACAAAAATGTAGCTTTTTGGCCATCAAGGAAAACGCAATGTCTGGCGCAAACCCAACACCTCTCATTCCCCCGAGAACACCATCCCCACAGTGAAGCATGGTGGTGGCAGCATCATGCTGTGGGGATGTTTTTCATCAGCAGGGACTGGGAAACTGGTCAGAATTGAAGGAATGATGGAGAGAGCTAAATACAGGGAAATTCTTGAGGGAAACTTATTTCAGTCTTCCAGAGATTTGAGACTGGGATGGAGGTTCACCTTCCAGCAGGACAATGGCTCTAAGCATACTGCTAAAGCAACACTTGAGTGGTTTAAGGGGAAACATTTAAATGACTTGGAATGGCCTAGTCAAATCTCAGAACTCAATCCAATTGAGAATCTGTGGTATGACTTAAAATTGCTGTATACCAGCGGAACACATCCAACTTGAAGGAGCTGGAGCAGTTTTGCCTTGAAGAATGGGCAAAAATCCCAGTGGCTAGATGTACCAAGCTTATAGAGACATACCCCAAGAGACTTGCAGCTGTAATTGCTACAAAATGTGGCTCTACAAAGTATTGACTTTGGGGGGGTGAATAGTTATGCACGCTCAAGTTTTCTGTTTTTTTTGTCCTATTTCTTGTTTGTTTCACAAAAAAAAATATTTTGTATCTTCAAAGTGGTAGGCATGTTGTGTAAATCAAATCATACAAACCCCCCAAAGGGGAATACTTTCACAAGCGGCTGTATAGCCCGTAGAGCTCAAGAGAACGCAAAGTGCAAGGAGTCCCTATAATTTTACAAGTATCATGGTATGAAAGGTTCTCTCCTTCAGTTTGCATAGAGGCCTTCACAGCTCTCAACTCAACTCACCATGACCTAAAAGACTAAACTGATCCCAGATTAGCACTCCTACTGTGAAATACCAGATGAATACTGTCCCAGATGTATTTGGTGTTCGATTGCTTAAGAATTTGAAAATGGTGACAAATCAGCATTTGAAATGCATGTTGATGTAACAGATAATTATTATCATGGTTCCATGGTCGTAATTATTACTTCATGGACTTCTCAGCAGGGAGAGGACGGGCTCCGATCAACGTGAGTGATGTCATAGTGACTGACCTTAGCTACGTAATATTACATGGTGTGGCTACAGTAACAGGACGTTGTCGAGCGCCAGGCACTGTAGAATTCTACAATTCAGACTCTTTTGGAGAACGTTGAGAGCCCTGGTTCTACATTGCAGTTTTACTTTACCAAAATAACCTTGTGCATCTTTGGTAACTAGTTGGGATGGGACATAATGAATGACTGGATTGATGGATGTATGTATAGTAGGCTACTTCATTTCGACGTCTCAGAAGAATCCATATATTCCTAGAAGCCAAACTGGATCACCGTTTAACAGATTGATCATCGTGATGCGTTATTCACCGTGTTATTGAACTGTACACACACACACACACACACACACACACACACAGAGCCACAAAGAAAGACACACAGGGAGCAGAGTGGAGTTGACTCAATATAACTGAAATCTAGCGAGGAAAGCATTTGATCCTTTGTTGACTCAACACAACCTTTTCTCTCTGTCTCTCTTCTCTCTTATGTCTCCTCTTCAGAAAATAAATCACGCACAACACCATGAAATATTGGCAGTTTCAATGGTTTCCTGGATCATTCACACTGCCTTTAAGTGGATAGGGATTGAGAAACCTGTTATATATTCAGGCTGCCGGCTGGCTCATTCATTCGCTGGTTCATTCAGTAAAACCAGGGCTTTTAAGAAGCTGTTCTCAACGCCTCGCTGGATTAGGGAGGGAGAGGGGGCGATGCAGAGACAAGCTCTGGGGAGATGAGAGAGATCGCTCACCACCCATTCACTGGTGGGTAAAACCTTGACACAGCTTGAACGCAAACTTCTCTTGAATACGGGCATGCAAGCAGTGAAGTCACATCCTGGTTTCTCCGGGTCTGTCTTCTCAGGATAGTGAAGTCACCTCCTGGTCTGTCTTCTCAGGATAGTGAAGTCATATCCTGGTCTCTCAGGTTCTGTCTTCTCAGGATAGTGAATTCACATCCTGGTCTCTCAGGGTCTGTCTTCTCAGGATAGTGAATTCACATCCTGGTCTGTCTTCTCAGAATAGGGAATTCACCACAACAAGCAGAGCTGCAGCTCGTTAGACCCTTGATCACCTCAACAACGTAAGAAGAGATAGGACATGATACCCTGAGCTGAGTAGACTTATAGATGGGATAGGACATGATACCC
>NC_138300.1:59032500-59095000 GCF_965601325.2 Salmo salar
CCTCCTCTCTCTCTCTCTCTCTCCTCACTCTCTACTCTCCTCTCTCTCTCTCTCCTCACTCTCTCCCTCCTCTCTCTCTCTCTCCTCACTCTCTAACCTCCTCTCTCTCTCTCTCCTCACTCTCTACCTCCTCTCTCTCTCTCTCCTCACTCTCTACCTCCTCTCTCTCTCTCTCTCCTCACTCTCTACCTCCTCTCTCTCTCTCTCTCCTCACTCTCTACCTCCTCTCTCTCACTCTCTACCTCCTCTCTCTCTCTCTCTCCTCACTCTCCCTCCTCATCTCTACCGCCTCTCTCTCTCTCTCTCTCTCTACCTCCTCAGTCTCTACCTCCTCTCTCTCTCTCTCTCCCTCCTCAGTCTCTACCTCCTTAACGAGCTCTGTAGCTGTGCCTTTCTGTGTAGTTCAGACTAAGTGCTGATAGGCTGGATGGCTGGCTCAGTCTCAGCTGCTGATAGGCTGCAATGCTGGCTGTATTTCCTTCAATTGTAGTTGCTCAAGTCTTTAGGAAGACCAGTTGATCAAGTCTTTAGGAAGACCAGTTGATCAAGTCTTTAGGAAGACCAGTTGATCAAGTCTTTTTAGGAAGACCAGTTGATCAAGTCTTTTTAGGAAGACCAGTTGATCAAGTCTTTTTAGTAAGACCAGTTGAATTTGTCATAAGCTTTTAGTTTTTTATTTCATTCATGTATTTTGATCTTCCTTCCCAGGGTGTATTTAAGGGATTCTGTAAGGGAAGTCGCCAGGCAGTGTGTGTTCTCTAAACACTGCGTTTATTGATGGGTAGATTTTATAGTGCCGTGCTAACGAGGGGGCTAGAGTTGTATCGATTATGTTCTCCAGCCAAAGCCATTTAGAAGAAGTTTGGAACAGGGGGTGGATGTGTAGCTAGCACTCAATGTGGAACTAGGATAAGCTGCAAAGGGAGCCACGGTAAAACACAATAAAACAATCATGGAAATTCTCAATACCTGTGATATGAAAAGGTTCAGAAAGCCCACACTTTTAAAAATATGAATTGATTGGCTCGATTTTTGTTTGCTCTCACGCAACAAATTATTCCTGCAGTACGTCTCTTGCAGTACGACAATATTTACCACAGAGTAGTTGCCACCACACACAACCCAGTAATCCCTGAACCTAATACCGTACTGGCTATACGCTGTGGTGTTTGTCAACTAGTTTGATTAGTGTTAGAGTGCTCCTGATAACAGCTAACAGATTGTCATGGGCTTCTGATTTGGTTCAACCCTGTGGTCTTAAAGGAGCAGGTCTTTAACTGATGAACGAGACTTACGCTGCATCCCAAATGGCACCCTATTCCCTACATTGTGCACTACTATTGACCCTACATAGGGAATAGAGTGCCATTTGGAATTCGGGCCTTAGCACTTGTGTATTACTGATAGAGACTTAGCATTAGTAACTAAGGCACCACTGGCTACTGAGAGTAGGGTTGGAAGGTGTAGTATAACAGCATATGTTAGTGCAGATTGGATGGACTGTGAGAGCTGAGATGAGGAGAAATCCTCTTACTGAATCCTTGGTATGCAGATTCCTTACAGTGTTGTGTTGTGCTGTGTGGATAATACCTTCTATCTGTGGCCCTGGGTCTGAGACCTTTATTTTTGTGTTGTTTAACTTCTTGCCCAGACGTATCCGTCGACCCGCAATCTGGGTTCAATCACCGGTGGGTGCCAGAACGATTACGGTCATCTCAATGAAGCTGTTTTCATTTCAGTAATGAAGGCTCTCTCTCTCTCTGTGCGTCTGCCTCTGGCTGTGTCAATGAGGTCTGTCTATGGCTGTGTCATAATGAGGTCTGTCTATGGCTGTGTCATAATGAGGTCTGTCTATGGCTGTGTCATAATGAGGTCTGTCTATGGCTGTGTCATAATGAGGTCTGTTTATGGCTGTGTCATAATGAGGTCTGTCTATGGCTGTGTCATAATGAGGTCTGTCTATGGCTGTGTCATAATGAGGTCTGTCTATGGCTGTGTCATAATGAGGTCTGTCTATGGCTGTGTCATAATGAGGTCTGTCTATGGCTGTGTCATAATGAGGTCTGTCTATGGCTGTGTTTTAATGAGGTTTGTCTATGGCTGTGTTTTAATGAGGTCTGTCTATGGCTGTGTCTTAATGAGGTCAGTGTCTGGCTGTCATAATGAGGTCTGTCAATGGCTGTGTCATAATGATGTCTGTGTCATAATGAGGTCTGTGTCTGGCTGTGTTATAATGAGGCCTGTGGCTGGCTGTGTTATGAGGTCTGTGTTATAATGAGGTCTGTCTATGACTGTGTCATAATGAGGTCTGTGTCTGGCTGTGTTATAATGAGGTCTGTGTTATGAGGTCTGTCTATGGCTGTGTCATAATGAGGTCTGTGTCTGGCTGTGATTAAATTGAGGCCTGTCTATGGCTGTGTTATGAGGCCTGTGTCTGGCTGTGTTTATAATGAGGCCTGTGTCTGGCTGTGATGGTGCTGTGGCTTTGTGTGCGTGTGTGTTTGTTTGTTTGTTTGTGTGTTTGAGGAGCGTTGCTCCTTCCAGTGAGGCGGTAGGTTCTGTAATGTCATGACTGCTGAGACATCTTATTGAGATCTGACACGCCTCCGTCAGTCACAATATCTGTCAAAATGTCCTTGTTTCCACAAGCGCTGTAAGAATTGTCAACATCTTGCCTTTTTCTTGTTTTATAAAGCAAGGCCTGTTCATTCACCACTGAGCATGGAAACAAAAAGCACTAAGAAACAGCAAAATATTCTATGTAGTGTGTTAAGTTGTTTTAATTAATTGTAACAAATGTAAGATGTACACTTGATGTTCACACACAAGATATATTTTTCAAGGATTTAAACACAATAAAGATATTTTGGTTAACTGATGCTCACCAAGGGAGTGGAGCAACGTTTATTCTGGGGAAGGTTTTTAAACTAAGAGAGGTAGATAAACCCACTGACCCAGCTTTGAAGATGCAATCTGCAGTTCAAACAACAAAAATGCAGTACCCGGCCACTGTTAGGCCGTGAGGAGAAATGTTACCAACCACTCAAATTCATATGGATGCAAGGTATGGATGCAAGGTCTGACCAGATCAAAATTATAGTTTTAATCATGTTTTGAATCTATACAGTGTTTGTTTACAAGTACATTGTTTACAAAAAATGGAGTAAAAACGTATATTTTCAGTACTACAGTTGAACTAAGTTCATGAGGCATTTGCAAATGCAGGTGGCCCCTTTTTTAAAGATTGATTCCAACACAATGTTGTGGCAAAACGTGAAATATCTGGAATGATTTCGAATTTGTTTCGGAACAATCAGGTTCTGAGCTTGGGTTGTCTTTTTTCAGGTTAGGTAAATCAGTTAAATGATTTGAATAGGACATTTTTTTTTAAGTTGATGGTATATAATTACACAATTGCCTCTTCATTTAGTGTTTTGACTATCTAGGTCTAAAGGCATTTTGAAGTTCATAAAATGTATAGTGTCTGAGTGGACTGTTCCGTAGTGGCTGACTGTTCCGTAGTGGCTGACTGTTCCGTAGTGGCTGACTGTTCCGTAGTGGCTGACTGATGTTGAGAATGCCACTCACCCCAAGACACCCAGCCTCAGTTATTACACAGTGTTATGTAATGAAACCAGTACCACACCTGGTGTTGTAATGAAACCAGTACCACACCTGGTGTTGTAATGAAACCAGTACCACACCTGGTGTTGTGTAATGAAACCTGTACCACACCTGGTGTTGTGTAATGAAACCTGTACCACACCTGGTGTTGTGTAATGAAACCGGTACCACACCTGGTGTTATGTAATGAAACCGGTACCACACCTGGTGTTAGGTGATGAAACCGGTACCACACCTGGTGTTAGGTGATGAAACCGGTACCACACCTGGTGTTATGTAATGAAACCGGTACCACTTTGGATCAGGCACACACTTACTTAAAAACGCACACATGCCAGTAAACTCACACACCACACCACACACAAGTCATTTCTCTACTCTCTCAGATCTCCAAACTGCAAAGTTTTTATCTCTGTGAAGTTGAACCATAGAAGGGAAGTGGGAGCTGCTGCTCTCAATATTAATAACAGATCCCGCTGTGAGTCAAGTAGGAGACCAAAGACACACAAGGTTACTTCTCAAGCAGGGCTTTAACCTTTTTAATGTTGTTATTCATTTAAATCTAATCAAATGTATTTATATAGCCCTTACATCAGCTGATATCTCAAAGTGCTGTACAGAAACCCAGCCTAAAACCCCAAACAGCAAGCAATGCAGGTGTAGAAGTATAATGGCTAGGAAAAACTCCATAGAAAGGCCAAAACCTAGGAAGAAACCTAGAGAGGAACCAGGCTATGAGGGGTGGCCAGTCCTCTTCTGGCTGTGCCGGGTGGAGATTATAACAGAACATGGCCAAGATGTTCAAACGTTCATAGATGACCAGCAGGGTCAAATAATAATAATCACAGTAGTTGTCGAGGGTGCAACAGGTCAGCACCTCAGGTGTAAATGTCAGTTGGCTTTTCATAGCTTATCATTGAGAGTATCTCTACCGCTCCTGCTGTCTCTAGAGAGTTGAAAACAGCAGGTCTGGGACAGGTAGCACGTCCGGTGAACAGGTCAGGGTTCCATAGCCGCAGGTAGAACAGTTGAAACTGGAGCAGCAGCACGGCCAGGTGGACTGGGGACAGCAAGGAGTCATCATGCCAGGTAGTCCTGAGGCATGGTCCTAGGGCTCAGGTCCTCCGAGAGAGAGAAAGAAAAAGTCAGAAAGAGAGAATTAGAGAGAGCATACGTAAATTCACACAGAACACCGGATAAGACAGGAGAAATACTCCAGATATAACAGACTGATCCTAGCCCCACGACACATAAACTACTGCAGCATAAATACCGGCGGCTGAGACAGGAGGGGTCAGGAGACACTGTGGCCCCATCCGACGATACCCCCAGACAGGGCCAAACAGGCAGGATATAACCCCACCCACTTTGCCAAAGCACAGCCCCCACACCACTAGAGGGATATCTTCAACCACCAACTTACCATCCTGAGACAGACCACCTTTCATCCTCCTTTCTCTTCTATCTCAGACCCTGCCTGCTTCCCAAATGGCACCCTATTCCCTACATAGCACACTACTTTTGACCATGGCCCATATGGACGTGATGCTTTCTGGTATCAACATGAAGCTTGGCGTAGTCCTCTGTTGGTCCATATGGAAGTGATGCTTAGTGGTATCAACGTGAAGCTTGGCGTAGTCCTCTGTTGGTCCATATGGAACTGATGCTTAGTGGTATCACCGTGAAGCTTGGCGTAGTCCTCTGTTGGTCCATATGGAAGTGATGCTTAGTGGTATCAACATGAAGCTTGGCGTAGTCCTCTGTTGGTCCATATGGAAGTGATGCATTCTGTACATGGGGTGATCGTAATTGTGTCCAAAACAAACCTTGTGTAAGTAAATTGTTCCACTTCCTACAGTAGTCTCCTGTAGCGTGGAATCGGTCTGTGCAGGGCTCTGTTAGAGATCTAAATTACGCTGAACACCACTGAATTAGCACCTGCTGTTTTAGGTTAAGGAGGCAACATGTTAGAGAGGTCGTGTGTGTGTGTGTGTGTGTGTGTGTGTGTGTGTGTGTGTGTGTGTGTCGCTCTCTGTCTGTGTGTGTGTGTGTCGCTCTCTGTCTGTGTGTGTGTCGCTCTCTGTCTGTGTGTGTGTGTGTGTCGCTCTCTGTCTGTCTCTGTCTGTCTCTGTCTGTCTTTCTTTCTAGGCCTTTTCAGCACAGAGAGAGGGAGAAAGAGGGTGGTTGTTGAGAAGGGAGAAATGAGCTGAGCCATTGATTCCACACATTTCTGTGTGTGCATGCCTGCTTGTACACCTGTGCTTACCTCACCCCAACATACTTTTCTGTCTCTCTACTGTTTGGAAAACTAGCTCCTCTTGTTGCTTTCATAATAGAGGGTCTGATTGAGTGGAATGTAGTCTGAACTGGTAAAAGACTGCATGGACTTTTAACAACAAATAGAGCCCTATGGTCAGTGTTCAATATAGAGGCTGGGACCACGGTCAGTGTTCTATATAGAGGCTGGGACCACGGTCAGTGTTCTGTATAGAGGCTGGGACCACGGTCAGTGTTCTATATAGAGGCTGGGACCACGGTCAGTGTTCTATATAGAGGCTGGGACCACGGTCAGTGTTCTATATAGAGGCTGGGACCACGGTCAGTGTTCTATATAGAGGCTGGGACCACGGTCAGTGTTCTATATAGAGGCTGGGACCACGGTCAGTGTTCTATATAGAGGCTGGGACCACGGTCAGTGTTCTATATAGAGGCTGGGACCACGGTCAGTGTTCTATATAGAGGCTGGGACCACGGTCAGTGTTCTATATAGAGGCTGGGACCACGGTCAGTGTTCTATATAGACGCTGGGACCACGGTCAGTGTTCAATATAGACGCTGGGACCACGGTCAGTGTTCAATATAGACGCTGGGACCACGGTCAGTGTTCAATATAGAGGCTGGGACCACGGTCAGTGTTCTATATAGAGGCTGGGACCACGGTCAGTGGTAGCGAGAGAAGGATTGCGTTTGCGTCTTATTCATCTTGGTAAAGCTTCAAAACTATTTGCAGCACCAACCTCTTTATTGTTCTTGCAGTTCTTCACTTCCTGAAAAAAAAAAAATATTATTCTGTGAGTGTAGCGGTGCCACATCACAGCTATTCAGGGTAAACACCGTTGTGAGTTGGGGCGGGGGGGTTTGTCTGGGGACAGGACACGCAGGAGGGGAGTTAGAACCACGCAGGAGGGGAGTTAGAACCACGCAGGAGGGGCGTTAGAACCACGCAGGAGGGGCGTTAGAACCACGCAGGAGGGGAGTTAGAACCACACAGGAGGTTACGTTATGTTTGGTATTCACTGCTGTCTGTCTGTCACTCAAGAACCTCCTGGGATTCACATGAGATGAACTTACTCCTGAGACCATAGAGCTTGAAGAATCGAGGAGCAAATTCCACACACACACACACACACACACACACAAATAGAACCATGTTTTGACCAGAGGTGGGACCAAATCATTGTTTTACAAGTCACAATTAAGTCTCAAGTCTTAGCACTCAAGTCCAAAGTCAAGTCCCAAGTCTAGACAGGCAAGTCCGAGTCAAGTCTTTAACTTTGAATTTCGAGTCCTAAACAAGTCATAATGTGCTCTTCACCAAATGTAATACCATTTTCATATTTTTAACTGAAGTTCTGTTAGTAAATAGAACCGTGTTGTGGCACGGCACTGCAGCGCTCACGTCTCCACACGTTATACAAGCCGTCCAATTCCTTCTGATGTATCCCGTGTCGATACAGGCTGTCACTCTGAATCAAACTGTTCCTATTTACACTTTTCATTTCAGACAGAAAGTTCTGTCACTGCAGAGAAACGTCTGTAAGACCAAGTCAACTGCTAGCAAACGACAAAATAAGGCAAAAAAAAAAAAGTCTTAAGTTAACTTTTCAAGTGGTAGAGTTTGGATTGCTAAGTAATTATTTTGTCAATATTTTAGGCCTTTTTCGACACTTCACAATCTAAAACATGTCTGGATTTAATACACGGGGCAAAAACATGCGTGGAACAGAAGTAAATGTGCCCAGCAGGTGTTTTTACTGAGAGCAATGAGAGGTAGCAGTTAATTTCACACATTCTGAAGTTAAATGTGTTTTTTTTCTCTGGCTTGCATCTCAAATGACACTCTCGTCCCTTTAAATGGCACCCTATACCGTATTTAGTGCACTACATTTCACCAGAGCCCTACGGAACCTGGTCCAAAAGTAGTGCACTACATAGGGAATAGGGTGCAATTTGGGACGTACCATCTGCCTTACCTGCTCAGCGAAGGGTGTGAAATCTCTTCTTTGTAGTAGTCACAGTGCTAAATCTCATTTGTAATGCATATCAACAGGATCCTTGGCTAATGGGGGGGATCTGTTCTTTTCTGTGTTTATCGTTTGATTAGTCTGTAATTAGACTTTAAAAACAAATACCATGTCTTATTGTCACATACACCGTGCAGTGAAAAGTGTATTACAGGGTCATCCATAGTAGAGCCATTCGAGTGAAGGGCCTTACTGAAGGACACATCCACATATTTTTCACCTAGTTGACTCTGGTCTTTTGGGTTACCGGCCCAACGTTTCAATCTCTAGGCTACCCGCAGCAGCAATAAGCAACAGCAAAGTTACCATTAACAGCAATGGCTTACCATCACAAAACAAGTCTGCATCCTTTATTTTTTTGAAAAAAAAATAAAGGGAACACTTAAACAACACAATGTAACTCCAAGTCAATCACACTTCTGTGAAATCAAACTGTCCACTTAGGAAGCAACACTGATTGACAATACATTTCACATGCTGTTGTGCAAATGGAATAGACAACAGGTGGAAATGATAGGCAATAAGCAAGACACCCCCAATAAAGGAGTGGTTCAGCAGATGGTGACCACAGACCACTTCTCAGTTCCTATGCTTCCTGGCTGATGTTTTGGTCACTTTTGAATGCTGGCGGTGCTTTCACTCTAGTGGTAGCATGAGACCGAGTCTACAACCCACACAAGTGGCTCAGGTAGTGCAGCTCATCCAGGATGGCACATCAATGCGAGCTGTGGCAAGAAGGTTTGCTGTGTCTGTCAGCGTAGTGTCCAGAGCATGGAGGCGCTACCAGGAGACAGGCCAGTACATCAGGAGACGTGGAGGAGGCCGTAGGAGGGCAACAACCCAGCAGCAGGACCGCTACCTCCACCTTTGTGCAAGGAGGAGCAGGAGGAGCACTGCCAGAGCCCTGCAAAATGACCTCCAGCAGGCCACAAATGTGCATGTGTCTGCTCAAACAGTCAGAAACAGAATCCATGAGGGTGGTATGAGGGCCCAACATCCACAGGTGGGGGTTGTGCTTACAGCCCAACACCGTGCAGGACGTTTGGCATTTGCCAGAGAACACCAAGATTGGCAAATTCGCCACTGGCGCCCTGTGCTCTTCACAGATGAAAGCAGGTTCACACTGAGCATGTGACAGACATGACAGAGTCTGGAGACGCCGTGGAGAACGTTCTGTTGCCTGCAACATCCTCCAGCATGACCGGTTTGGCGGTGGGTCAGTCATGGTGTGGGGTGGCATTTCTTTGGGGTGCCGCCCAGCCCTCCATGTGCTCGCCAGCGGCAGCCTGACTGCCATTAGGTACCAAGATGAGATCCTCAGACCCCTTGTGAGACCATATGCTGGTGCGGTTGGCCCTGGGTTCCTCCTAATGCAAGACAATGCTAGACCTCATGTGGCTGGAGTGTGTCAGCAGTTCCTGCAAGAGGAAGGCATTGATGCTATGGACTGGCCCGCCCGTTCCCCAGACCTGAATCCAATTGAGCACATCTGGGACATCATGTCTCGCTCCATCCACCAACGCCACGTTGCACCAGTGACTGTCCAGGAGTTGGCGGATGCTTTAGTCCAGGTCTGGGAGGAGATCCCTCAGGAGACCATCCGCCACCTCATCAGGAGCATGCCCAGGCATTGTAAGGAGGTCATACAGTCACGTGGAGGCCACACACACTCCTGAGCCTCATTTTGACTTGTTTTAAGGACATTACATCAAAGTTGGATCAGCCTGTAGTGTGGTTTTCCACTTTAATTTTCAGTGTGACTCCAAATCCAGACCTCCATGGGTTGATAAATTGGATTTCCATTGATTATTTTTGTGATTTTGTTGTCAGCACATTCAACTATGTAAAGAAAAAAGTATTTAATAAGATTATTTCTTTCATTCAGATCTAGGATGTGTTGTTTAAGTGTTCCCTTTATTTTTTTGAGCAGTGTGTGTATATAATATATATATATATATATATGTATGTATGTATGTATGTATGTGTGTCTGTGTCTGTGTATGTATGTTATGTATATGTATATGTATAGTTTGAAGTGGGAAGTTTACATACACTTAGGTTGGAGTCATTAAAACTCGTTTTTTAACCACTCCACAAATTCCTTGTTAACAAACTATAGTTTTGGCATGTTCGTTAGGACATCTACTTTGTGCATGACACAAGTAATTTTTCCAACAATTGTTTGCAGACAGATTATTTCACATATAATTCACTGTATCACAATTCCAGTGGGTCAGAAGTTTACATACACTAAGTTGACTGTGCCTTTAAACAGCTTGGAAAATTACAGAAAATGATGTCATGGCTTTAGAAGCTTCTGATTGGCTAATTGACATAATTTGAGTCAATTGGAGGTGTACCTGTGGATGTATTTCAAGGCCTACCTTCAAACTCAGTGCCTCTTTGCTTGACATCATGGGAAAATCAAAATAAATCAGCCAAGACCTCAGAAAAAGAATTGTAGACCTCCACAAGTCTGGTTCATCCTTGGGAGCAATTTCCAAACCCCTGAAGGTACCACATTCATCTGTACAAACAATAGTACGCAGGTATAAACACCATGGGACCACGCAGCCGTCATACCTCTCAGGAAGGAGACACGTTCTGTCTCCTAGAGATGAACGTACTTTGCTGCGAAAAGTGCAAATCAATCCCAGAACAAAAGCAAAGGACCTTGTGAAGATGCTGGAGGAAACAGGTACAAAAGTATCTATATCCACAGTAAAACGAGTCCTATATCGACATAACCTGAAAGGCCGCTCAGCAAGGAAGAAGCCACTGCTCCAAAACCGCCATAAAAAAGCCAGACTACGGTTTGCAACTGCACATGGGGACAGGGATCATACTTTTTGGGGAAATGTCCTCTGTTTTGATGAATCAAAAATAGAACTGTTTGGACATAATGACCATCGTTATGTTTGGAGAAGAAATGGGGAGCTTGCAAGCCGAAGAAAACCATCCCAACCGTGAAGCACGGGGGTGCCAGCATCATGTTGTGGGGGTGCTTTGCTGCAGGAGGGACTGGTGCACTAAACAAAATAGACGGCATCATGAGGACGGAAAATTACGTGGATATATTGAAGCAACATCTCAAGACATCAGTCTGGAAGTTAAAGCTTGGTCTCAAATGGGTCTTCCAAATGGACAATGACCCCAAACAAACTTCCAAAGTTGTGGCAAAATGGCTTAAAGACAACAAAGTCAAGGTATTGGAGTGGCCATCACAAACCCTGATCTCAATCCTATTGAAAATTTGTGGGCAGAACTGAAAAAGCGTGTACGGTCACCCAACTTATTGTGGGAAGCTTGTGAAAGGCTACCCGAAACGTTTGACCCAAGTTAAAACAGTTAAAGGCAATGCTACCAAATACTAATTGAGTGTTTGTAAACTTCTGACCCACTGGGAATGTGATGAAAGAAATAAAAGCTGAAATAAATCATTCTCTCTACTATTATTCTGACCATTTCACATTCTTAAAATAAAGTGGTGATCCAACTGACCTAAAACAGGGATTTCTTACTAGGATTAAATGACAGGAATTGTGAAACTGAGTTTTTAAATGTATTTGGCTAAGGTGAATGTAAACTTCCAACTTCAACTGTAGATAGATATATACTGTCTGTTGGTAGATAAATAGATGGCTGTTGGTAGATAGATATATACTGTCTGTTGGTAGATGGATAGATATATACTGTCTGTTGGTAGATGGATAGATATATACTGTCTGTTGGTAGATGGATAGATATATACTGTCTGTTGGTAGATGGATAGATAAATAGATGGTTGTTGGTAGATATATATATACTGGCTGTTGGTAGATGGATATATACTGGCTGTTGGTAGATAGATAGATATATATACTGTCTGTTGATAGATAGATAGATACTGTCTGTTGGTAGATGGATAGATAGATATATACGGTCTGTTGGTAGATGGATAGATAGATATATACGGTCTGTTGGTAGATAGATAAATAGATGGCTGTTGGTAGATGGATAGATAAATAGATGGCTGTTGGTAGATAAATAGATGGCTGTTGGTAGATAGGTAGATAAATAGATGGCTGTTGGTAGATAAATAGATGGCTGTTGGTAGATAAATAGATGGCTGTTGGTAGATAGGTAGATGGCTGTTGGTAGATAAATAGATGGCTGTTGGTAGATAAATAGATGGCTGTTGGTAGATAAATAGATGGCTGTTGGTAGATAAATAGATGGCTGTTGGTAGATTGATGGATAGATAAATAGATAGATGGCTGTTGGTAGATTGATGGATAGATAAATAGATAGATGGCTGTTGGTAGATTGATGGATAGATAAATAGATATTTACTGTCTGTTGGTAGATAGATATTTACTGTCTGTTGGTAGATAGATAAATAGATGGCTGTTGGTAGATAAATAGATGGCTGTTGGTAGATAAATAGATGGCTGTTGGTAGATAAATAGATGGCTGTTGGTAGATAAATAGATGGCTGTTGGTAGATAGGTAGATAAATAGATGGCTGTTGGTAGATTGATGGATAGATAAATAGATAGATGGCTGTTGGTAGATTGATGGATAGATAAATAGATAGATGGCTGTTGGTAGATTGATGGATAGATAAATAGATATTTACTGTCTGTTGGTAGATAGATATTTACTGTCTGTTGGTAGATAGATAAATAGATGGCTGTAGGTAGGTAGATAAATAGATGGCTGTAGGTAGGTAGATATATACTGGCTGTTGGTAGGTAGATATATATACTGGCTGTTGGTAGGTAGATATATACTGGCTGTTGGTAGGTAGATATAGACTGGCTGTTGGTAGGTAGATATATATACTGGCTGTTGGTAGGTAGATATATATACTGGCTGTTGGTAGGTAGATATATATACTGGCTGTTGGTAGATAGATATTTAATGTCTGTTGGTAGATAGATAGATAAATAGATGGCTGTTGGTAGATAGGTAGATGAATGGATGACTGTTGGTTGGTAGACATACTGTCTGTTGGTAGATAAATAGATGGCTGTTGGTAGGTAGATAAATAGATGGCTGTTGGTAGGTAGATAAATAGATGGCTGTTGGTAGGTAGATAAATAGATGGCTGTTGGTAGGTAGATAAATAGATGGCTGTTGGTAGGTAGATAAATACTGGCTGTTGGTAGGTAGATATATTTTGTCTGTTGGTAGATGGATAGATAAATACATGGCTGTAGGTAGGTAGGTAGATAGATATTTACTGTCTGTTGGTAGATAAATAGATAGATATATTCTGTCTGTTGGTTGATAGATATATTCTGTCTGTTGGTTGATGGATGGATAAATAGATAGATATTTACTGTCTGTTGGTAGATAGATATATACTGTCTGTTGGTAGATAGATAAATAGATGGCTTTAGGTAGATATATACTGTCTGTTGGTAGATATATACTGTCTGTTGGTAGATATATACTGTCTGTTGGTAGATAGATATATACTGTCTGTTGGTAGATAGATATATACTGTCTGTTGGTAGATAAATAGATGGCTGTTGGTAGATGGATATATACTGTCTGTTGGTAGTTGGATCGATAAACTGATGACTGTTGGTAGATAGATATATACTGTCTGTTGGTAGATAGGTAGATATATAGATGGCTGTTGGTAGATAGATATATACTGTCTTTTGATAGATAGGTAGATACATAGATGGCTGTTGGTAGGTAGATACATAGATGGCTGTTGGTAGGTAGATACATAGATGGCTGTTGGTAGGTAGATAAATAGATGGCTGTTGGTAGGTAGATAAATAGATGGATGTTGGTAGGTAGATAAATAGATGGCTGTTGGTAGGTAGATATATACTGGCTGTTGGTAGGTAGATATATACTGTCTGTTGGTAGATAAATATATATACTGTCTGTTGGTAGATGGATAGATAAATAGATGGCTGTTGGTAGATAGATATATACTGTCTGGTAGATGGATAGATAAATAGATGGCTGTTGGTAGATGGATAGATAAATAGATGGCTGTTGGTAGATAGATAGATAAATAGATGGCTGTTGATAGATAGATAGATAGATAAATAGATGGCTGTTGGTAGATGGATAAATAGATGGCTGTTGGTAGATAGATATATACCGGCTGTAGGTAGATAGATATATACCGGCTGTAGGTAGATGGATATATACCGGCTGTTGGTAGATAGATAGATAAATAGATGACTGTTGGTAGATAGATAGATAAATAGATGACTGTTGGTAGATAGATAGATAAATAGATGACTGTTGGTAGATAGATAGATAAATAGATGACTGTTGGTAGATAGATAGATAGATAGATGACTGTTGGTAGATAGATAGATAAATAGATGACTGTTGGTAGATAGATAGATAGATAGATAAATAGATGACTGTTGGTAGATAGATAGATATATACTGTCTGTTGGTAGATAGATAGATATATATACTGTCTGTTGGTAGATAGATAGATATATACTGTCTGTTGGTAGATGGATCGATAAACTGATGACTGTTGGTAGATAGATATATACTGTCTGTTGGTAGATAGGTAGATATATAGATGGCTGTTGGTAGATAGATATATACTGTCTTTTGATAGATAGGTAGATACATAGATGGCTGTTGGTAGGTAGATACATAGATGGCTGTTGGTAGGTAGATACATAGATGGCTGTTGGTAGATAGATACATAGATGGCTGTTGGTAGGTAGATAAATAGATGGCTGTTGGTAGGTAGATATATACTGGCTGTTGGTAGGTAGATATATACTGTCTGTTGGTAGATAAATATATATACTGTCTGTTGGTAGATGGATAGATAAATAGATGGCTGTTGGTAGATAGATATATACTGTCTGGTAGATGGATAGATAAATAGATGGCTGTTGGTAGATAGATAGATAAATAGATGGCTGTTGGTAGATAGATAGATAAATAGATGGCTGTTGGTAGATGGATAGATAAATAGATGGCTGTTGGTAGATAGATAGATAAATAGATGGCTGTTGGTAGATAGATAGATAAATAGATGGCTGTTGGTAGATGGATAAATAGATGGCTGTTGGTAGATAGATATATACCGGCTGTTGGTAGATAGATAGATATATACCGGCTGTTGGTAGATAGATAGATATATACTGTCTGATGGTAGATAGATAGATATATACTGTCTGTTGGTAGATGGATAGAGATAGATTACTCTCTGTTGGTAGATAGATAGATAGATAGATAGATAGATATATACTGGCTGTTGGTAGATAGATAGATAGATATATACTGGCTGTTGGTAGATAGATAGATATATACTGGCAGTTGATAGATAGATAGATATATACTGGCAGTTGATAGATAGATAGATAGATAGATAGATACTGGCTGTTGGTAGATAGATACATAGATAGATATATACTGGCTGTTGGTAGATGGATAGATAAATAGATGACTGTTGGTAGGTAGATATATACTGTCTGTTGGTAGGTAGATATATACTGTCTGTTGGTAGGTAGATATATACTGTCTGTTGGTAGATGGATAGATAAATAGATGGCTGTTGGTAGATAGATATATACTGTCTGTTGGTAGATGGATAGATAAATAGATGGCTGTTGGTAGATAGATATATACTGGCTGTTGGTAGATAGATATATACTGGCTGTTGGTAGATAGATATATACTGGCTGTTGGTAGATAGATATATACTGTCTTTTGATAGATAGGTAGATACATAGATGGCTGTTGGTAGGTAGATACATAGATGGCTGTTGGTAGATAGATAAATAGATGGCTGTTGGTAGATAGATAAATAGATGGCTGTTGGTAGATAGATAAATAGATGGCTGTTGGTAGATAGATAAATAGATGGCTGTTGGTAGATAGGTAGATATATACTGTCTGTTGGTAGATAGATATATACTGTCTTTTGATAGATAGGTAGATACATAGATGGCTGTTGGTAGGTAGATACATAGATGGCTGTTGGTAGGTAGATACATAGATGGCTGTTGGTAGATAGATACATAGATGGCTGTTGGTAGGTAGATAAATAGATGGCTGTTGGTAGGTAGATATATACTGGCTGTTGGTAGGTAGATATATACTGTCTGTTGGTAGATAAATATATATACTGTCTGTTGGTAGATGGATAGATAAATAGATGGCTGTTGGTAGATAGATATATACTGTCTGGTAGATGGATAGATAAATAGATGGCTGTTGGTAGATAGATAGATAAATAGATGGCTGTTGGTAGATAGATAGATAAATAGATGGCTGTTGGTAGATGGATAGATAAATAGATGGCTGTTGGTAGATAGATAGATAAATAGATGGCTGTTGGTAGATAGATAGATAAATAGATGGCTGTTGGTAGATGGATAAATAGATGGCTGTTGGTAGATAGATATATACCGGCTGTTGGTAGATAGATAGATATATACCGGCTGTTGGTAGATAGATAGATATATACTGTCTGATGGTAGATAGATAGATATATACTGTCTGTTGGTAGATGGATAGAGATAGATTACTCTCTGTTGGTAGATAGATAGATAGATAGATAGATATATACTGGCTGTTGGTAGATAGATAGATAGATATATACTGGCTGTTGGTAGATAGATAGATATATACTGGCAGTTGATAGATAGATAGATATATACTGGCAGTTGATAGATAGATAGATAGATAGATAGATAGATACTGGCTGTTGGTAGATAGATACATAGATAGATATATACTGGCTGTTGGTAGATGGATAGATAAATAGATGACTGTTGGTAGGTAGATATATACTGTCTGTTGGTAGGTAGATATATACTGTCTGTTGGTAGGTAGATATATACTGTCTGTTGGTAGATGGATAGATAAATAGATGGCTGTTGGTAGATAGATATATACTGTCTGTTGGTAGATGGATAGATAAATAGATGGCTGTTGGTAGATAGATATATACTGGCTGTTGGTAGATAGATATATACTGGCTGTTGGTAGATAGATATATACTGGCTGTTGGTAGATAGATATATACTGTCTTTTGATAGATAGGTAGATACATAGATGGCTGTTGGTAGGTAGATACATAGATGGCTGTTGGTAGATAGATAAATAGATGGCTGTTGGTAGATAGATAAATAGATGGCTGTTGGTAGATAGATAAATAGATGGCTGTTGGTAGATAGATAAATAGATGGCTGTTGGTAGATAGGTAGATATATACTGTCTGTTGGTAGATAGATATATACTGTCTTTTGATAGATAGGTAGATACATAGATGGCTGTTGGTAGGTAGATACATAGATGGCTGTTGGTAGGTAGATACATAGATGGCTGTTGGTAGATAGATACATAGATGGCTGTTGGTAGATAGATACATAGATGGCTGTTGGTAGGTAGATAAATAGATGGCTGTTGGTAGGTAGATATATACTGGCTGTTGGTAGGTAGATATATACTGTCTGTTGGTAGATAAATATATATACTGTCTGTTGGTAGATGGATAGATAAATAGATGGCTGTTGGTAGATAGATATATACTGTCTGGTAGATGGATAGATAAATAGATGGCTGTTGGTAGATAGATAGATAAATAGATGGCTGTTGGTAGATAGATAGATAAATAGATGGCTGTTGGTAGATGGATAAATAGATGGCTGTTGGTAGATAGATATATACCGGCTGTAGGTAGATAGATATATACCGGCTGTAGGTAGATAGATATATACCGGCTGTTGGTTGATATATATATACTGGCTGTTGGTAGATAGATAGATAAATAGATGACTGTTGGTAGATAGATAGATAGATATCTATCTATCTACCAACAGACAGTATATATCTATCTATCTATCTACCAACAGACAGTATATATATACTGTCTGTTGGTAGATAGATATATACTGTCTGTTGGTAGATAGATAGATATATATACTGTCTGTTGGTAGATGGATAGAGATAGATGACTCTCTGTTGGTAGATGGATAGATAAATAGATGGCTGTTGGTAGATAGATAGATAGATACTGGCTGTTGGTAGATAGATAGATAGATAGATATATATACTGGCTGTTGGTAGATAGATAGATAGATAGATAGATATATACTGGCTGTTGGTAGATAGATAGATAGATAGATATATACTGGCTGTTGGTAGATAGATAGATAGATATATACTGGCTGTTGGTAGATAGATAGATAGATAGATATATACTGGCTGTTGGTAGATAGATAGATAGATAGATATATACTGGCTGTTGGTAGATAGATAGATAGATACTGGCTGTTGGTAGATAGATACATAGATAGATATATACTGGCTTTTGGTAGATGGATAGATAAATAGATGACTGTTGGTAGGTAGATATATACTGTCTGTTGGTAGGTAGATATATACTGTCTGTTGGTAGATGGATAGATAAATAGATGGCTGTTGGTAGATAGATATATACTGGCTGTTGGTTGATAGATATATACTGGCTGTTGGTAGATAGATATATACTGGCTGTTGGTAGATAGATATATACTGGCTGTTGATAGATAGATAGATATATACTGGCTGTTGGTAGATAGATAGATATATACTGGCTGTTGGTAGATAGATAGATAAATAGATGGCTGTTGGTAGATAGATAGATAAATAGATGGCTGTTGGTAGATAGATAAATAGATGGCTGTTGGTAGATAGATAAATAGATGGCTGTTGGTAGATAGATAAATAGATGGCTGTTGGTAGATAGATAAATAGATGGCTGTTGGTAGATAGATAAATAGATGGCTGTTGGTAGATAGATAAATAGATGGCTGTTGGTAGATAGATAAATAGATGGCTGTTGGTAGATAGATATATACCGTCTGTTGATAGATAGATATATACTGGCTGTTGGTAGATAGAGATATACTGGCTGTTGGTAGATAGAGATATACTGGCTGTTGGTAGATAGATATATACTGGCTGTTGGTAGATGGATATATACTGGCTGTTGGTAGATATATAGATGACTGGCTGTTGGTAGATAGATAGATGACTGTCTGTTGGTAGATAGATAGATGACTGTCTGTTGGTAGATAGATAGATATATACTGTCTGTTGGTAGATAGATAGATATATACTGTCTGTTGGTAGATGGATAGATAAATAGATGGCTGTTGGTAGATGGATAGATAAATAGATGGCTGTTGGTAGATAAATAGATGGCTGTTGGTAGATAGGTAGATATATACTGGCTGTTGGTAGATAGATAGATATATACTGGCTGTTGGTAGATGGATAGATAGATATATATATACTGGCTGTTGGTAGATAGATAGATATATACTGGCTGTTGGTAGATAGATAGATAGATAGATAGATAGATATATACTGGCTGTTGGTAGATAGATAGATAGATATATACTGGCTGTTGGTAGATAGATAGATAGATAGATAGATAGATAGATATATACTGGCAGTTGATAGATAGATAGATAGATACTGGCTGTTGGTAGATAGATAGATAGATAGATAGATATATACTGGCTGTTGGTAGATAGATAGATAGATATTTACTGGCTGTTGGTAGATAGATAGATATATACTGGCTGTTGGTAGATAGATAGATAGATAGATAGATAGATAGATATATACTGGCTGTTGGTAGATAGATAGATATATACTGGCTGTTGGTAGATAGATAGATATATACTGGCAGTTGATAGATAGATAGATAGATAGATAGATACTGGCTGTTGGTAGATAGATACATAGATAGATATATACTGGCTGTTGGTAGATGGATAGATAAATAGATGACTGTTGGTAGGTAAATATATACTGTCTGTTGGTAGGTAGATATATACTGTCTGTTGGTAGGTAGATATATACTGTCTGTTGGTAGATGGATAGATAAATAGATAGATATATACTGTCTGTTGGTAGATGGATAGATAAATAGATGGCTGTTGGTAGATAGATATATACTGGCTGTTGGTTGATAGATATATACTGGCTGTTGGTAGATAGATATATACTGGCTGTTGGTAGATAGATATATACTGGCTGTTGGTAGATAGATAGATATATACTGGCTGTTGGTAGATAGATAGATATATACTGGCTGTTGGTAGATAGATAGATATATACTGGCTGTTGGTTGATAGATATATACTGGCTGTTGGTAGATAGATATATACTGGCTGTTGGTAGATAGATAGATATATACTGGCTGTTGGTAGATAGATAGATATATACTGGCTGTTGGTAGATAGATAAATAGATGGCTGTTGGTAGATAGATAAATAGATGGCTGTTGGTAGATAGATAAATAGATGGCTGTTGGTAGATAGATATATACCGTCTGTTGGTAGATAGATATATACTGGCTGTTGGTAGATAGATATATACTGGCTGTTGGTAGATAGATATATACTGGCTGTTGGTAGATGGATATATACTGGCTGTTGGTAGATAGATAGATGACTGGCTGTTGGTAGATAGATAGATGACTGGCTGTTGGTAGATAGATAGATGACTGGCTGTTGGTAGATAGATAGATGACTGGCTGTTGGTAGATAGATAGATATATACTGTCTGTTGGTAGATGGATAGATAAATAGATGGCTGTTGGTAGATGGATAGATAAATAGATGGCTGTTGGTAGATAAATAGATGGCTGTTGGTAGATAGGTAGATATATACTGGCTGTTGGTAGATAGGTAGATATATACTGGCTGTTGGTAGATAGATAGATATATACTGGCTGTTGGTAGATGGATAGATAGATATACTGGCTGTTGGTAGATAGATATATATATATACTGGCTGTTGGTAGATAGATAGATAGATAGATAGATAGATAGATAGATAGATAGATAGATATACTGGCTGTTGGTTGGTAGATAGATAGATATACTGGCTGTTGGTTGGTAGATAGATAGATAGATATACTGGCTGTTGGTAGATAGATGGATAGATAGATATATATATACTGGCTGTTGGTAGATAGATAGATAGATAGATAGATAGATAGATAGATAGATAGATAGATAGATAGATAGATATACTGGCTGTTGGTAGATAGATAGATAGATAGATAGATATACTGGCTGTTGGTAGATAGATATATAGATAGATATACTGGCTGTTGGTAGATAGATAGATAGATAGATAGGTAGATAGATAGATAGATAGATAGATAGATAGATAGATAGATAGATAGATAGATAGATAGATATACTGGCTGTTGGTAGATAGATAGATAGATATACTGGCTGTTGGTAGATAGATAGATAGATAGATAGATATACTGGCTGTTGGTAGATAGATAGATAGATAGATAGATATACTGGCTGTTGGTAGATAGATAGATAGATAGATAGATAGATATACTGGCTGTTGGTAGATAGATAGATAGATAGATAGATAGATAGATATACTGGCTGTTGGTAGATAGATATATATATATACTGGCTGTTGGTAGATAGATAGATAGATAGATAGATATACTGGAAGTTGGTAGATAGATAGATAGATATACTGGAAGTTGGTAGATAGATAGATAGATATACTGGCTGTTGGTAGATAGATAGATATACTGGCTGTTGGTAGATAGATAGATATATATATACTGGCTGTTGGTAGATAGATAGATATATATATACTGGCTGTTGGTAGATAGGTAGATAAATAGATGGCTGTTGGTAAATAGATATATACTGTCTGTTGGTAGGTACATAAATAGATGGCTGTTGGTAGATATATACTGTCTGTTGGTAGATAGATAGATATATACTGTCTGTTGGTAGATAGATAGATAAATAGATGGCTGTTGGTAGATATATACTGTCTGTTGGTAGATAGATAGATATATACTGGCTGTTGGTAGATAGATAGAGATAGATGACTCTCTGTTGGTAGATGGATAGGTAGATAGATAGATAGATATATACTGGCTGTTGGTAGATAGATAGATAGATATATACTGGCTGTTGGTAGATAGATAGATAGATAGATAGATAGATAGATAGATAGATAGATAGATAGATATATACTGGCAGTTGATAGATAGATAGATAGATAGATACTGGCTGTTGGTAGATAGATACATAGATAGATATATACTGGCTGTTGGTAGATGGATAGATAAATAGATGACTGTTGGTAGGTAGATATATACTGTCTGTTGGTAGGTAGATATATACTGTCTGTTGGTAGATGGATAGATAAATAGATAGATATATACTGTCTGTTGGTAGATGGATAGATAAATAGATGGCTGTTGGTAGATAGATATATACTGGCTGTTGGTTGATAGATATATACTGGCTGTTGGTAGATAGATATATACTGGCTGTTGGTAGATAGATATATACTGGCTGTTGGTAGATAGATAGATATATACTGGCTGTTGGTAGATAGATAGATAAATAGATGGCTGTTGGTAGATAGATAAATAGATGGCTGTTGGTAGATAGATAAATAGATGGCTGTTGGTAGATAGATAAATAGATGGCTGTTGGTAGATAGATAAATAGATGGCTGTTGGTAGATAGATAAATAGATGGCTGTTGGTAGATAGATAAATAGATGGCTGTTGGTAGATAGATATATACTGGCTGTTGGTAGATAGATATATACTGGCTGTTGGTAGATGGATATATACTGGCTGTTGGTAGATAGATAGATGACTGGCTGTTGGTAGATAGATAGATGACTGTCTGTTGGTAGATAGATAGATATATACTGTCTGTTGGTAGATGGATAGATAAATAGATGGCTGTTGGTAGATGGATAGATAAATAGATGGCTGTTGGTAGATAAATAGATGGCTGTTGGTAGATAGGTAGATATATACTGGCTGTTGGTAGATAGATAGATATATACTGGCTGTTGGTAGATAGATATATATATATACTGGCTGTTGGTAGATGGATAGATAGATATACTGGCTGTTGGTAGATAGATAGATAGATATACTGGCTGTTGGTAGATAGATAGATAGATATATATACTGGCTGTTGGTAGATGGATAGATAGATATATATACTGGCTGTTGGTAGATGGATAGATAGATATATATACTGGCTGTTGGTAGATGGATAGATAGATATATATACTGGCTGTTGGTAGATAGATAGATAGATAGATATACTGGCTGTTGGTAGATAGATAGATAGATATACTGGCTGTCAGTAGATAGATAGATAGATATACTGGCTGTTGGTTGGTAGATAGATAGATAGATATACTGGCTGTTGGTTGGTAGATAGATAGATATATATACTGGCTGTTGGTAGATAGATAGATATATATACTGGCTGTTGGTAGATAGATATACTGGCTGTTGGTAGATAGATAGATAGATATACTGGCTGTTGGTAGATAGATATATATATACTGGCTGTTGGTAGATAGATAGATAGATAGATATACTGGCTGTTGGTAGATAGAGAGATAGATAGATAGATATACTGGCTGTTGGTAGATAGATAGATACATATACTGGCTGTTGGTAGATAGATAGATAGATAGATAGATAGATAGATAGATAGATAGATAGATAGATAGATATACTGGCTGTTGGTAGATAGATAGATAGATATATATATATATATATATACTGGCTGTTGGTAGATAGATAGATATATATACTGGCTGTTGGTAGATAGATAGATAGATAGATATACTGGAAGTTGATAGATAGATAGATAGATAGATAGATAGATAGATAGATAGATAGATAGATATACTGGAAGTTGATAGATAGATAGATATAGATAGATAGATATACTGGAAGTTGGTAGATAGATAGATAGATAGATAGATATACTGGCTGTTGGTAGATAGATAGATATATATATACTGGCTGTTGGTAGATAGATAGATATATATATACTGGCTGTTGGTAGATAGGTAGATAAATAGATGGCTGTTGGTAAATAGATATATACTGTCTGTTGGTAGGTACATAAATAGATGGCTGTTGGTAGATATATACTGTCTGTTGGTAGATAGATAGATATATACTGGCTGTTGGTAGATAGATAGATATATATATACTGGCTGTTGGTAGATAGATAGATAGATATATATACTGGCTGTTGGTAGATAGATAGATAGATATATATACTGGCTGTTGGTAGATAGATAGATAGATATATATACTGGCTGTTGGTAGATAGATAGATAGATATATATACTGGCTGTTGGTAGATAGATAGATAGATATATATACTGGCTGTTGGTAGATAGATAGATAGATATATATACTGGCTGTTGGTAGATAGATAGATATAGATATACTGGCTGTTGGTAGATAGATAGATATATATATACTGGCTGTTGGTAGATAGGTAGATATATATATACTGGCTGTTGGTAGATAGGTAGATAAATAGATGGCTGTTGGTAAATAGATATATACTGTCTGTTGGTAGATAGATAGATAAATAGATGGCTGTTGGTAGATATATACTGTCTGTTGGTAGATAGATAGATATATACTGGCTGTTGGTAGATAGATAGATATATACTGGCTGTTGGTAGATAGATAGATATATATACTGGCTGTTGGTAGATAGATAGATATATATACTGGCTGTTGGTAGATAGATAGATAGATATATATACTGGCTGTTGGTAGATAGATAGTTAGATATATATACTGGCTGTTGGTAGATAGATATATATATAATGGCTGTTGGTAGATATATAGATAGATAGATATATATATACTGGCTGTTGGTAGATATATAGATAGATATATATACTGGCTGTTGGTAGATATATAGATAGATAGATATACTGGCTGTTGGTAGATAGATAGATAGATAGATATATACATATACTGGCTGTTGGTAGATAGATAGATATATATATACTGGCTGTTGGTAGATAGATAGATAAATACATGGCTGTTGGTAGATAGAGATATATATACTGGCTGTTGGTAGATAGATAGATATATATACTGGCTGTTGGTAGATAGATAGATATATATACTGGCTGTTGGTAGATAGATATATATACTGGCTGTTGGTAGATAGATAGATAAATAGATGGCTGTTGGTAAATAGATATATACTGTCTGTTGGTAGATAGTATATATACTGGCTGTTGGTAGATAGTATATATACTGTCTGTTGGTAGATAGTATATATACTGGCTGTTGGTAGATAGATATATACTGGCTGTTGGTAGATAGATATATACTGGCTGTTGGTAGATAGATATATACTGGCTGTTGGTAGATAGATAGATAAATACATGGCTGTTGGTAGATAGGTAGATAAATAGATGGCTGTTGGTAGATAGATAGATATATATACTGGCTGTTGGTAGATAGATAGATATATATACTGGCTGTTGGTAGATAGATAGATATATATACTGGCTGTTGGTAGATACATAGATATATATACTGGCTGTTGGTAGATACATAGATATATATACTGGCTGTTGGTAGATAGATAGATATATATACTGGCTGTTGGTAGATAGATAGATATATATACTGGCTGTTGGTAGATAGGTAGATAAATAGATGGCTGTTGGTAGATAGTATATATACTGGCTGTTGGTAGATAGATATATACTGGCTGTTGGTAGATAGGTAGATAAATAGATGGCTGTTGGTAGATAGATAGATAAATACATGGCTGTTGGTAGATGGATAGATAGATGGATAGATAGATAGATAGATAGATAGATAGATAGATAGATAGATGGCTGTTGGTAGAAAGATATTTACATTCTGTTGGTAGATAGATAGATAAATAGATGGCTGTTGGTAGAAAGATATTTACTGTCTGTTGGTAGATAGATAGATAAATAGATGGCTGTTGGTAGATAGATTTATACTGTCTGTTGGTAGATAGATAGTTAAATAGATGACTGTTGGTAGATATATACTGTCTGTTGGTAGATGGATAGATAAATAGATAGCTGTTGGTAGATAGATATATACTGTCTCTTGGTAGATGGATAGATAAATAGATGGCTGTTGGTAGATGGATATATTCTGTCTGTTGGTAGATAGATATATTCTGTCTGTTGGTAGATAGATATATTCTGTCTGTTGGTAGATAGATATATACTGTCTGTTGTTAGATTGATATATACTGTCTGTTGGTAGATAGATATATACTGTCTGTTGGTAGATAGATATGTACTGTCTGTTGGTAGAAAGATATATACTGTCTGTTGGTAGAAAGATATATACTGTCTGTTGGTAGATAGATAGATATATACTGTCTGTTGGTAGATGGATAGATATATACTGGCTGTTGGTAGATGGATAGATATATACTGGCTGTTGGTAGATGGATAGATATATACTGGCTGTTGGTAGATGGATAGATATATACTGGCTGTTGGTAGATGGATAGATATATACTGGCTGTTGGTAGATGGACAGATATATACTGGCTGTTGGTAGATGGATAGATAAATAGATGGCTGTTGGTAGATGGATAGATATATACTGGCTGTTGGTAGATAGATATATACTGGCTGTTGGTTGGTAGATAGATATATACTGGCTGTTTGTAGATAAATAGATGTCTGTTGGTAGATAGATATATACTGTCTGTTGGTAGATAGATATATACTGTCTGTTTTTAGATAGATATATATACTGTCTGTTGGTAGATAGATACTGTCTGTTGGTAGATGGGGATATACTGTCTGTTGGTAGATAGGTAGATAAATAGATGGCTGTTGGTAGATAGATATATACTGTCTGTTGGTAGATAGATATATACTGTCTGTTGGTAGGTAGATATATATGTCTGTTGGTAGATGGATATATACTGTCTGTTGGTAGATGGATATATACTGTCTGTTGGTAGATAGATAAATAGATGGCTGTTGGTAGATTAGATAAATAGATGGCTGTTGGTAGATTAGATAAATAGATGGCTGTTGGTAGATAGGTAGATACTGTCTGTTGGTAGATAGATAGATACTGTCTGTTGGTAGATAGATAGATACTGTCTGTTGGTAGATAGATACTGTCTGTTGGTAGATAGATTCTGTCTGTTGGTAGATAGATATATATACTGGCTGTTGGTAGATAGATATATACTGGCAGTTGGTAGATAGATATATACTGGCTGTTGTTAGATAGATAAATAGATGGCTGTTGGTAGATAGATATATACTGTCTGTTGGTAGATAGATAGATAAATAGATGGCTGTTGGTAGATAGATATATACTGTCTGTTGGTAGATAGATATATATACTGTCTGTTGGTAGATAGATATATACTGTCTGTTGGTAGATAGATATATATACTGTCTGTTGGTAGATAGAGATATACTGTCTGTTGGTAGATAGGTAGATAAATAGATGGCTGTTGGTAGATAGATATATACTGTCTGTTGGTAGATAGGTAGATAAATAGATGGCTGTAGGTAGGTAGATAAATAGATGGCTGTAGGTAGGTAGATAAATAGATGGCTGTAGGTAGGTAGATAAATAGATGGCTGTAGGTAGGTAGATAAATAGATGGCTGTTGGTAGGTAGATAAATAAATGGCTGTTGGTAGGTAGATAAATAGATGGCTGTTGGTAGATAGATAAATAGATGGCTGTTGGTAGATAGATATATACTGGCTGTTGGTAGATAGATATATACTGGCTGTTGGTAGATAGATAAATAGATGGCTGTTGGTAGATAGATATATATACTGTCTGTTGGTAGATAGATAAATAGATGGCTGTTGGTAGATAGATAAATAGATGGCTGTTGGTAGATAGATGTATACTGTCTGTTGGTAGATAGATATATACTGTCTGTTGGTAGGTAGATGTATACTGTCTGTTGGTAGGTAGATGTATACTGTCTGTTGGTAGATAGATAAATAGATGGCTGTTGGTGGATAGATAAATAGATGGCTGTTGGTAGATTAGATAAATAGATGGCTGTTGGTAGATTAGATAAATAGATGGCTGTTGGTAGATTAGATAAATAGATGGCTGTTGGTAGATTAGATATATACTGTCTGTTGGTAGATAGATATATACTGTCTGTTGGTAGATAGCTAGATAAATAAATGGCTGTTGGTAGATAGATATATATACTGGCTGTTGGTAGATAGATATATACTGGCTGTTGGTAGATAGATAGATACTGGCTGTTGGTAGATAGATAGATACTGTCTGTTGGTAGATAGATAGATACTGTCTGTTGGTAGATAGATAGATACTGTCTGTTGGTAGATAGATAGATTCTGTCTGTTGGTAGATAGATACTGTCTGTTGGTAGATAGGTAGATAAATAGATGGCTGTTGGTAGATATATACTGTCTGTTGGTAGATAAATAGATGGCTATTGGTAGATAGATATATACTGGCTGTTGGTAGATAGATATATACTGGCTGTTGGTAGATAGGTAGATAAATAGATGGCTGTTGGTAGATAGATATATACTGGCTGTTGGTAGATAGATATATATACTGGCTGTTGGTAGATAGATATATATACTGGCTGTTGGTAGATAGATATATACTGGCTGTTGGTAGATAGATATATACTGGCTGTTGGTAGATAGATATATACTGGCTGTTGGTAGATATATACTGGCTGTTGGTAGATAGATATATACTGGCTGTTGGTAGATAGATATATACTGGCTGTTGGTAGATAGATATATACTGGCTGTTGGTAGATAGATATATACTGGCTGTTGGTAGATAGATAAATAGATGGCTGTTGGTAGATAGATATATACTGTCTGTTGGTAGATAGATATATACTGTCTATTGGTAGATAGGTAGATAAATAGATGGCTGTAGGTAGGTAGATAAATAGATGGCTAGTAGGTAGGTAGATAAATAGATGGCTGTAGGTAGGTAGATAAATAGATGGCTGTAGGTAGGTAGATAAATAGATGGCTGTAGGTAGGTAGATAAATAGATGGCTGTAGGTAGGTAGATAAATAGATGGCTGTAGGTAGGTAGATAAATAGATGGCTGTTGGCAGGTAGATAAATAGATGGCTGTTGGCAGGTAGATAAATAGATGGCTGTTGGTAGGTAGATATATACTGGCTGTTGGTAGATAGGTAGATACTGGCTGTTGGTAGATAGGTAGATACTGGCTGTTGGTAGATAGGTAGATACTGGCTGTTGGTAGATAGGTAGATACTGTCTGTTGGTAGATAGGTTGATAAGTAGATGGCTGTTGGTAGATAGATATATGCTGTCTGTTGGTATATAGATATATATATGGCTGTTGGTAGATAGATAAATGGATGGCTGTTGGTCGATAGGTAGATATATAGATAGATATATACTGTCTCTTGGTAGATGGATAGATAGATACATAGATGGCTGTTGGTGGATATATAGATACTGTCTGTTGGTTGATAGATAGATACTGTCTGTTGGTAGATAAATAGATGGCTGTTGGTAGATAGATATATATATACTGGCTGTTGGTAGATAGATAGATATATACTGGCTGTTGGTAGATAGATAGATATATACTGGCTGTTGGTAGATAGATAGATAGATAGATATACTGGCTGTTGGTAGATAGATAGATATATATACTGGCTGTTGGTAGATAGATAGATAGATATATATACTGGCTGTTGGTAGATAGATATATATACTGGCTGTTGGTAGATAGATAGATAGATATATATACTGGCTGTTGGTAGATAGATAGATATATATACTGGCTGTTGGTAGATAGATAGATAGATAGATAGATAGATAGATATATATACTGGCTGTTGGTAGATGGATAGATATATACTGGCTGTTGGTAGATGGATAGATATATACTGGCTGTTGGTAGATGGATAGATATATACTGGCTGTTGGTAGATGGATAGATATATACTGGCTGTTGGTAGATGGATAGATATATACTGGCTGTTGGTAGATGGATAGATAAATAGATGGCTGTTGGTAGATGGATAGATATATACTGTCTGTTGGTAGATGGATAGATATATACTGTCTGTTGGTAGATAGATAGATAAATAGATGACTGTTGGTAGATAGATAGATAGATAGATAGATAAATAGATGACTGTTGGTAGATAGATATATATACTGTCTGTTGGTAGATAGATATATACTGTCTGTTGGTAGACTGATAGATAAATAGATGTCTGTTGGTAGATAGATAGATAAATAGATGACTGTTGGAAGATAGATATATATACTGTCTGTTGGTAGATAGGTAGATAAATAGATGGCTGTAGGTAGGTAGATAAATAGATGGCTGTAGGTAGGTAGATAAATAGATGGCTGTAGGTAGGTAGATAAATAGATGGCTGTAGGGAGGTAGATAAATAGATGGCTGTAGGTAGGTAGATAAATAGATGGCTGTAGGTAGGTAGATAAATAGATGGCTGTAGATAGATAGATAGATAGATAGATAAATAGATGACTGTTGGTAGATAGATATATATACTGTCTGTTGGTAGATAGATATATACTGTCTGTTGGTAGACTGATAGATAAATAGATGTCTGTTGGTAGATAGATAGATAAATAGATGACTGTTGGAAGATAGATATATATACTGTCTGTTGGTAGATAGGTAGATAAATAGATGGCTGTAGGTAGGTAGATAAATAGATGGCTGTAGGTAGGTAGATAAATAGATGGCTGTAGGTAGGTAGATAAATAGATGGCTGTAGGGAGGTAGATAAATAGATGGCTGTAGGTAGGTAGATAAATAGATGGCTGTAGGTAGGTAGATAAATAGATGGCTGTAGGTAGGTAGATAAATAGATGGCTGTAGGTAGGTAGATAAATAGATGGCTGTAGGTAGATAGATAGATAGATAGATAGATAGATAGATAGATAGATAGATAGATAGATAAATAGATGACTGTTGGTAGATAGATATATATACTGTCTGTTGGTAGATAGATATATACTGTCTGTTGGTAGACTGATAGATAAATAGATGTCTGTTGGTAGATAGATAGATAAATAGATGACTGTTGGAAGATAGATATATATACTGTCTGTTGGTAGATAGGTAGATAAATAGATGGCTGTAGGTAGGTAGATAAATAGATGGCTGTAGGTAGGTAGATAAATAGATGGCTGTAGGTAGGTAGATAAATAGATGGCTGTAGGGAGGTAGATAAATAGATGGCTGTAGGGAGGTAGATAAATAGATGGCTGTAGGTAGGTAGATAAATAGATGGCTGTAGGTAGGTAGATAAATAGATGGCTGTAGGTAGGTAGATAAATAGATGGCTGTAGGTAGGTAGATAAATAGATGGCTGTAGGTAGGTAGATAAATAGATGGCTGTAGGTAGGTAGATAAATAGATGGCTGTAGGTAGGTAGATAAATAGATGGCTGTAGGTAGGTAGATAAATAGATGGCTGTAGGTAGGTAGATAAATAGATGGCTGTAGGTAGGTAGATAAATAGATGGCTGTAGGTAGGTAGATAAATAGATGGCTGTAGGTAGGTAGATAAATAGATGGCTGTAGGTAGGTAGATAAATAGATGGCTGTTGGTAGGTAGATATATACTGGCTGTTGGTAGATAGGTAGATACTGGCTGTTGGTAGATAGGTTGATAAGTAGATGGCTGTTGGTAGAAAGATATATACTGGCTGTTGGTAGATAGGTAGATAAATAGATGGCTGTTGGTAGATAGATATATGCTGTCTGTTGGTATATAGATAAATGGATGGCTGTTGGTCGATAGGTAGATATATAGATAGATATATACTGTCTCTTGGTAGATGGATAGATAAATAGATAGATGGCTGTTGGGTGATAGATATTTACTGGCTGTTGGTAGATAGATAGATAAATAAATAGATGGCTGTTGGTAGATAGATATATACTGTCTGTTGGTAGATAGATAGATAAATAGATGTCTGTTGGTAGATAGATATATATACTGTCTGTTGGTAGATAGATAGATATATATATACTGTCTGTTGGTAGATAGATAGATACATAGATGGCTGTTGGTGGATATATAGATACTGTCTGTTGGTAGATAGGTATATACTGTCTGTTGGTAGATAGGTAGATAAATAGATGGCTGTTGGTAGATAGGTAGATAAATAGATGGCTGTTGGTAGATAGATATATGCTGTCTGTTGGTATATAGATATATGGATGGCTGTTGGTCGATAGGTAGATATATAGATAGATATATACTGTCTCTTGGTAGATGGATAGATAAATAGATAGATGGCTGTTGGGTGATAGATATTTACTGGCTGTTGGTAGATAGATAGATAAATAAATAGATGGCTGTTGGTAGATAGATATATACTGTCTGTTGGTAGATAGATAGATAGATAAATAGATGGCTGTTGGTAGATAGATATATATACTGTCTGTTGGTAGATAGATAGATACATAGATGGCTGTTGGTGGATATATAGATACTGTCTGTTGGTTGATAGATAGATACTGTCTGTTGGTTGATAGATAGATACTGTCTGTTGGTAGATAGGTATATACTGTCTGTTGGTAGATAGGTAGATAAATAGATGGCTGTTGGTAGATAGGTAGATAAATAGATGGCTGTTGGGAGATATATACTGTCTGTTGGTAGATAAATAGATGGCTGTTGGTAGATATATACTGTCTGTTGGTAGATAAATAGATGGCTATTGGTAGATAGATATATACTGGCTGTTGGTAGATGGGTAGATAAATAGATGGCTGTTGGTAGATGGGTAGATAAATAGATGGCTGTTGGTAGATAGGTAGATAAATAGATGGCTGTTGGTAGATAGATATATACTGGCTGTTGGTAGATAGATATATACTGGCTGTTGGTAGATAGATATTTACTGGCTGTTGGTAGATGGATATATATATATACTGGCTGTTGGTAGATAGATAGATATATATACATGGCTGTTGGTAGATAGAGATATACTGTCTGTTGGTAGAGAGATATATATATATACTGGCTGTTGGTAGATAGATAGATATATACTGGCTGTTGGTAGATAGATAGATAGATAGATATATACTGGCTGTTGGTAGATAGATATATATACTGGCTGTTGGTAGATAGATAGATATACTGGCTGTTGGTAGATAGATAGATATATATACTGGCTGTTGGTAGATAGATAGATATATATACTGGCTGTTGGTAGATAGGTAGATAAATAGATGGCTGTTGGTAAATAGATATATACTGTCTGTTGGTAGATAGTATATATACTGGCTGTTGGTAGATAGATATATACTGGCTCTTGGTAGATAGATATATACTGGCTGTTGGTAGATGGGTAGATAAATAGATGGCTGTTGGTAGGTAGATATATACTGTCTGTTGGTAGATAGATATATACTGTCTGTTGGTAGATGGATATATACTGTCTGTTTTTAGATAGATATATATACTGTCTGTTGGTAGATAGATACTGTCTGTTGGTAGATAGATACTGTCTGTTGGTAGATAGATACTGTCTGTTGGTAGATAGATAGATACTGTCTGTTGGTAGATAGGGATATACTGTCTGTTGGTAGATAGGTAGATAAATAGATGGCTGTTGGTAGATAGATATATATACTGTCTGTTGGTAGATAGATATATATACTGTCTGTTGGTAGATAGAGATATACTGTCTGTTGGTAGATAGGTATATATACTGGCTGTTGGTAGATAGATATATACTGTCTGTTGGTAGATAGATAGATAAATAGATGGCTGTTGGTAGATAGATATTTACTGTCTGTTGATAGATAGATAGATAGATAGATAGATAGATACTGTCTGTTGGTAGATAGATAGATACTGTCTGTTGGTAGATAGATAGATACTGTCTGTTGGTAGATAGATAGATACTGTCTGTTGGTAGATAGATAGATACTGTCTGTTGGTAGATAGATAGATAATGTCTGTTGGTAGATAGGTAGATAAATAGATGGCTGTTGGTAGATAAATAGATGGCTATTGGTAGATAGATATATACTGGCTGTTGGTAGATAGGTAGATAAATAGATGGCTGTTGGTAGATAGATATATACTGGCAGTTGGTAGATAGATATATACTGGCTGTTGTTAGATAGATAAATAGATGGCTGTTGGTAGATATATACTGTCTGTTGGTAGATAGATAGATAAATAGATGGCTGTTGGTAGATAGATAGATAGATACTGTCTGTTGGTAGATAGATAGATACTGTCTGTTGGTAGATAGATAGATAATGTCTGTTGGTAGATAGATAGATAATGTCTGTTGGTAGATAGATAGATAATGTCTGTTGGTAGATAGATAGATACTGGCTGTTGGTAGATAGGTAGATATATACTGTCTGTTGGTAGATAGTATATATACTGGCTGTTGGTAGATAGATATATACTGGCTGTTGGTAGATAGGTAGATAAATAGATGGCTGTTGGTAGGTAGATATATACTGTCTGTTGGTAGATAGATATATATACTGTCTGTTGGTAGATAGATATATACTGTCTGTTGGTAGATAGATAAATAGATGGCTGTTGGGTGATAGATATTTACTGGCTGTTGGTAGATAGATAGATACTGTCTGTTGGTAGATAGATAGATAATGTCTGTTGGTAGATAGATAGATAATGTCTGTTGGTAGATAGATATATATACTGTCTGTTGGTAGATAGATATATACTGTCTGTTGGTAGATAGATAAATAGATGGCTGTTGGGTGATAGATATTTACTGTCTGTTGGTAGATAGATAGATACTGTCTGTTGGTAGATAGATAGATAATGTCTGTTGGTAGGTAGATATATACTGTCTGTTGGTAGATAGATATATATACTGTCTGTTGGTAGATAGATATATACTGTCTGTTGGTAGATAGATAAATAGATGGCTGTTGGGTGATAGATATTTACTGTCTGTTGGTAGATAGATAGATACTGTCTGTTGGTAGATAGATAGATAATGTCTGTTGGTAGATAGATAGATAATGTCTGTTGGTAGATAGATAGATAATGTCTGTTGGTAGATAGATAGATACTGGCTGTTGGTAGATAGGTAGATATATACTGTCTGTTGGTAGATAGTATATATACTGGCTGTTGGTAGATAGATATATACTGGCTGTTGGTAGATAGGTAGATAAATAGATGGCTGTTGGTAGGTAGATATATACTGTCTGTTGGTAGATAGATATATATACTGTCTGTTGGTAGATAGATATATACTGTCTGTTGGTAGATAGATAAATAGATGGCTGTTGGGTGATAGATATTTACTGGCTGTTGGTAGATAGATAGATAAATAAATAGATGGCTGTTGGTAGATAGATATATACTGTCTGTTGGTAGATAGATAGATAGATAAATAGATGGCTGTTGGTAGATAGATATATATACTGTCTGTTGGTAGATAGATAGATATATATACTGTCTGTTGGTAGATAGATAGATACATAGATGGCTGTTGGTGGATATATAGATACTGTCTGTTGGTTGATAGATAGATACTGTCTGTTGGTTGATAGATAGATACTGTCTGTTGGTTGATAGATAGATACTGTCTGTTGGTAGATAGGTATATACTGTCTGTTGGTAGATAGGTAGATAAATAGATGGCTGTTGGTAGATAGGTAGATAAATAGATGGCTGTTGGGAGATATATACTGTCTGTTGGTAGATAAATAGATGGCTGTTGGTAGATATATACTGTCTGTTGGTAGATAAATAGATGGCTATTGGTAGATAGATATATACTGGCTGTTGGTAGATGGGTAGATAAATAGATGGCTGTTGGTAGATGGGTAGATAAATAGATGGCTGTTGGTAGATAGGTAGATAAATAGATGGCTGTTGGTAGATAGATATATACTGGCTGTTGGTAGATAGATATATACTGGCTGTTGGTAGATAGATATTTACTGGCTGTTGGTAGATGGATATATATACTGGCTGTTGGTAGATAGATATATACTGGCTGTTGGTAGATATATATATATATACTGGCTGTTGGTAGATTGTTAGATAAATAGATGGCTGTTGGTAGATAGATAAATAGATGGCTGTTGGTAGATAGGTAGATAAATAGATGGCTGTTGGTAGGTAGATAGATAGATATTTATTGGCTGTTGGTAGATAGATATATATACTGGCTGTTGGTAGATAGATAGATATATATACATGGCTGTTGGTAGATAGAGATATACTGTCTGTTGGTAGAGAGATATATATATATATATACTGGCTGTTGGTAGATAGATAGATATATACTGGCTGTTGGTAGATAGATAGATAGATATATACTGGCTGTTGGTAGATAGATATATATACTGGCTGTTGGTAGATAGATAGATATACTGGCTGTTGGTAGATAGATAGATATACTGGCTGTTGGTAGATAGATAGATATATATACTGGCTGTTGGTAGATAGATAGATATATATACTGGCTGTTGGTAAATAGATATATACTGTCTGTTGGTAGATAGTATATATACTGGCTGTTGGTAGATAGATATATACTGGCTCTTGGTAGATAGATATATACTGGCTGTTGGTAGATAGGTAGATAAATAGATGGCTGTTGGTAGATAGATATATACTGTCTGTTGGTAGATGGATATATACTGTCTGTTTTTAGATAGATATATATACTGTCTGTTGGTAGATAGATACTGTCTGTTGGTAGATAGATACTGTCTGTTGGTAGATAGATACTGTCTGTTGGTAGATAGATAGATACTGTCTGTTGGTAGATAGGGATATACTGTCTGTTGGTAGATAGGTAGATAAATAGATGGCTGTTGGTAGATAGATATATATACTGTCTGTTGGTAGATAGATATAGATACTGTCTGTTGGTAGATAGAGATATACTGTCTGTTGGTAGATAGGTATATATACTGGCTGTTGGTAGATAGATATATACTGTCTGTTGGTAGATAGATAGATAAATAGATGGCTGTTGGTAGATAGATATTTACTGTCTGTTGATAGATAGATAGATAGATACTGTCTGTTGGTAGATAGATAGATACTGTCTGTTGGTAGATAGATAGATACTGTCTGTTGGTAGATAGATAGATACTGTCTGTTGGTAGATAGATAGATAATGTCTGTTGGTAGATAGGTAGATAAATAGATGGCTGTTGGTAGATAAATAGATGGCTATTGGTAGATAGGTAGATAAATAGATGGCTGTTGGTAGATAAATAGATGGCTATTGGTAGATAGATATATACTGGCTGTTGGTAGATAGGTAGATAAATAGATGGCTGTTGGTAGATAGGTAGATAAATAGATGGCTGTTGGTAGATAGATATATACTGGCAGTTGGTAGATAGATATATACTGGCTGTTGTTAGATAGATAAATAGATGGCTGTTGGTAGATATATACTGTCTGTTGGTAGATAGATAGATAAATAGATGGCTGTTGGTAGATAGATATTTACTGTCTGTTGATAGATAGATAGATAGATAGATAGATAGATAGATAGATAGATACTGTCTGTTGGTAGATAGATAGATACTGTCTGTTGGTAGATAGATAGATACTGTCTGTTGGTAGATAGATAGATAATGTCTGTTGGTAGATAGATAGATAATGTCTGTTGGTAGATAGATAGATACTGGCTGTTGGTAGATAGGTAGATAGATACTGTCTGTTGGTAGATAGTATATATACTGGCTGTTGGTAGATAGATATATACTGGCTGTTGGTAGATAGGTAGATAAATAGATGGCTGTTGGTAGGTAGATATATATACTGTCTGTTGGTAGATAGATATATATACTGTCTGTTGGTAGATAGATATATACTGTCTGTTGGTAGATAGATAAATAGATGGCTGTTGGTAGATAGATATATACTGTCTGTTGGTAGATAGGGATATACTGTCTGTTGGTAGATAGGTAGATAAATAGATGGCTGTTGGTAGATAGGTAGATAAATAGATGGCTGTTGGTAGATAGATATATATACTGTCTGTTGGTAGATAGAGATATACTGTCTGTTGGTAGATAGAGATATACTGTCTGTTGGTAGATAGGTATATATACTGGCTGTTGGTAGATAGATATATACTGTCTGTTGGTAGATAGATAGATAAATAGATGGCTGTTGGTAGATAGATATTTACTGTCTGTTGATAGATAGATAGATAGATAGATAGATAGATAGATAGATAGATAGATAGATAGATAGATAGATAGATAGATAGATACTGTCTGTTGGTAGATAGATAGATACTGTCTGTTGGTAGATAGATAGATAATGTCTGTTGGTAGATAGATAGATAATGTCTGTTGATAGATAGATAGATAATGTCTGTTGGTAGATAGGTAGATAAATAGATGGCTGTTGGTAGATAAATAGATGGCTATTGGTAGATAGATATATACTGGCTGTTGGTAGATAGGTAGATATATACTGGCTGTTGGTAGATAGGTAGATAAATAGATGGCTGTTGGTAGATAGGTAGATAAATAGATGGCTGTTGGTAGATAGATATATACTGGCAGTTGGTAGATAGATATATACTGGCTGTTGTTAGATAGATAAATAGATGGCTGTTGGTAGATATATACTGTCTGTTGGTAGATAAATAGATGGCTGTTGGTAGATAGATATATACTGTATATACTGTAGAGTATATCTCTATCTGTATGTAGATAGAGATATACTGTCTGTTGGTAGATGGGTAGATAAATAGATGGCTGTTGGTAGGTAGATAGATATATATATACTGGCTGTTGGTAGATAGATAGATATATATACTGGCTGTTGGTAGATAGATAGATATATATACATGGCTGTTGGTCGATAGAGATATACTGTCTGTTGGTAGATAAATAGATGGCTGTTGGTAGAGAGATGTATATATACTGGCTGTTGGTTAATAGATAGATATATATACTGGCTGTTGGTAGATAGATAGATATATATACAGGCTGTTGGTAGATAGATATATATACTGGCTGTTGGTAGATATATACTGGCTGTTGGTAGATAGGTAGATAAATAGATGGCTGTTGGTAAATAGATATATACTGTCTGTTGGTAGATAGTGTATATATACTGGCTGTTGGTAGATAGATATATACTGGCTGTTGGTAGATAGATATATACTGGCTGTTGGTAGATAAATAGATGGCTGTTGATAGATATATATATACTGGCTGTTGGTAGATAGATAGATATATACTGGCTGTTGGTAGATAGATAGATATATACTGGCTGTTGGTAGATAGATAGATATATATATATACTGGCTGTTGGTAGATAGATAGTTATATATACTGGCTGTTGGTAGATAGATAGATAGATATATATACTGGCTGTTGGTAGATAGATAGATAGATATATATACTGGCTGTTGGTAGATAGATAGATAGATAGATAGATAGATATATATACTGGCTGTTGGTAGATAGATAGATAGATAGATATATATACTGGCTGTTGGTAGATAGATAGATGGATATATATACTGGCTGTTGGTAGATGGATAGATATATACTGGCTGTTGGTAGATGGATAGATATATACTGGCTGTTGGTAGATGGATAGATATATACTGGCTGTTGGTAGATGGATAGATATATACTGGCTGTTGGTAGATGGATAGATAAATAGATGGCTGTTGGTAGATGGATAGATATATACTGTCTGTTGGTAGATGGATAGATATATACTGTCTGTTGGTAGATAGATAGATAAATAGATGACTGTTGGTAGATAGATAGATAGATAGATAGATAAATAGATGACTGTTGGTAGATAGATATATATACTGTCTGTTGGTAGATATATACTGTCTGTTGGTAGATAGGTAGATAAATAGATGGCTGTAGGTAGGTAGATAAATAGATGGCTGTAGGAAGGTAGATATATACTGGCTGTTGGTAGATAGGTAGATACTGTCTGTTGGTAGATAGGTTGATAAGTAGATGGCTGTTGGTAGAAAGATATATGCTGTCTGTTGGTATATAGATAAATGGATGGCTGTTGGTCGATAGTTAGATATATAGATAGATATATACTGTCTCTTGGTAGATGGATAGATAAATAGATAGATGGCTGTTGGGTGATAGATATTTACTGGCTGTTGGTAGATAGATAGATAAATAAATAGATGGCTGTTGGTAGATAGATATATACTGTCTGTTGGTAGATAGATAGATAAATAGATGGCTGTTGGTAGATAGATATATATACTGTCTGTTGGTAGATAGATAGATATATATATACTGTCTGTTGGTAGATAGATAGATATATATACTGTCTGTTGGTAGATAGATAGATACATAGATGGCTGTTGGTTGATATATAGATACTGTCTGTTGGTAGATAGGTATATACTGTCTGTTGGTAGATAGGTAGATAAATAGATGGCTGTTGGTAGATAGGTAGATAAATAGATGGCTGTTGGTAGATAGATATATGCTGTCTGTTGGTATATAGATAAATGGATGGCTGTTGGTCGATAGGTAGATATATAGATAGATATATACTGTCTCTTGGTAGATGGATAGATAAATAGATAGATGGCTGTTGGGTGATAGATATTTACTGACTGTTGGTAGATAGAGAGATAAATAAATAGATGGCTGTTGGTAGATAGATATATACTGTCTGTTGGTAGATAGATAGATAAATAGATGGCCGTTGGTAGATAGATATATACTGTCTGTTGGTAGACTGATAGATAAATAGATGTCTGTTGGTAGATAGATAGATAAATAGATGACTGTTGGAAGATAGATATATATACTGTCTGTTGGTAGATATATACTGTCTGTTGGTAGATAGGTAGATAAATAGATTGCTGTAGGTAGGTAGATAAATAGATGGCTGTAGGTAGGTAGATAAATAGATGGCTGTAGGTAGGTAGATAAATAGATGGCTGTAGGTAGGTAGATAAATAGATGGCTGTAGGTAGGTAGATAAATAGATGGCTGTAGGTAGGTAGATAAATAGATTGCTGTAGGTAGGTAGATAAATAGATGGCTGTAGGTAGGTAGATAAATAGATGGCTGTAGGTAGGTAGATAAATAGATGGCTGTAGGTAGGTAGATAAATAGATGGCTGTAGGTAGGTAGATAAATAGATGGCTGTAGGTAGGTAGATAAATAGATGGCTGTAGGTAGGTAGATAAATAGATGGCTGTAGGTAGGTAGATAAATAGATGTCTGTAGGTAGGTAGATAAATAGATGGCTGTAGGTAGGTAGATAAATAGATGGCTGTAGGTAGGTAGATAAATAGATGGCTGTAGGAAGGTAGATATATTCTGGCTGTTGGTAGATAGGTAGATACTGTCTGTTGGTAGATAGATAGATACTGTCTGTTGGTAGATAGATAGATTCTGTCTGTTTGTAGATAGATACTGTCTGTTGGTAGATAGGTAGATAAATAGATGGCTGTTGGTAGATAGATATATACTGTCTGTTGGTAGATAGGTAGATAAATAGATGGCTGTTGGTAGATAGATATATATACTGACTGTTGGTAGATATATACTGGCTCTTAGTAGATATATACTGGCTGTTGGTAGATAGATATATACTGGCTGTTGGTAGATAGAGATATACTGTCTGTTGGTAGATAGGTAGATAAATAGATGGCTGTTGGTAGATAGGTAGATAAATAGATGGCTGTTGGTAGATAGATATATACTGTCTGTTGGTAGATAGATATATACTGTCTGTTGGTAGATAGATATATACTGTCTGTTGGTAGATAAATAGATGGCTGTAGGTAGGTAGATAAATAGATGGCTGTAGGTAGGTAGATAAATAGATGGCTGTAGGTAGGTAGATAAATAGATGGCTGTAGGTAGGTAGATAAATAGATGGCTGTAGGTAGGTAGATAAATAGATGGCTGTAGGTAGGTAGATAAATAGATGGCTGTAGGTAGGTAGATAAATAGATGGCTGTAGGTAGGTAGATAAATAGATGGCTGTAGGTAGATAGATATATACTGGCTGTAGGTAGATAGATATATACTGGCTGTTGGTAGATAGATAAATAGATGGCTGTTGGTAGATAGATATATACTGTCTGTTGGTAGATAGATAAATAGATGGCTGTTGGTAGATAGATATATACTGTCTGTTGGTAGATAGATATATACTGTCTCTTGGTAGGTAGATGTATACTGTCTGTGGGTAGATAGATATATACTGTCTGTTGGTAGATAGATAAATAGATGGCTGTTGGTAGATTAGATAAATAGATGGCTGTTGGTAGATTAGATAAATAGATGGCTGTTGGTAGATTAGATAAATAGATGGCTGTTGGTAGATAGATAAATAGATGGCTGTTGGTAGATAGATAAATAGATGGCTGTTGGTAGATAGATATATACTGGCTGTTGGTAGATAGATATATACTGTCTGTTGGTAGATAGATATATACTGTCTGTTGGTAGATAGATATATACTGTCTGTTGGTAGATAGATATATACTGTCTGTTGGTAGATAGATATATACTGTCTGTTGGTAGATAGATATATACTGGCTGTTGGTAGATAGGTATATACTGGCTGTTGGTAGATAGATATATACTGGCTGTTGGTAGATAGATATATACTGGCTGTTGGTAGATATATACTGGCTGTTGGTAGATAGATATATACTGTCTGTTGGTAGATAGATAGATAAATAGATGGCTGTTGATAGATAGATAAATAGATGGCTGTTGGTAGATAGATATATACTGTCTGTTGGTAGATAGGTAGATAAATAGATGGCTGTTGGTAGATAGGTAGATAAATAGATGGCTGTTGGTAGATAGGTAGATAAATAGATGGCTGTTGGTAGATAGATATATACTGTCTGTTGGTAGATAAATAGATGGCTGTTGGTAGGTAGATAAATAGATGGCTGTAGGTAGGTAGATAAATAGATGGCTGTATGTAGGTAGATAAATAGATGGCTGTATGTAGGTAGATAAATAGATGGCTGTTGGTAGATAGATATATACTGTCTGTTGGTAGATAGATAGATACTGTCTGTTGGTAGATAGATAGATTCTGTCTGTTTGTAGATAGATACTGTCTGTTGGTAGATAGGTAGATAAATAGATGGCTGTTGGTAGATAGATATATACTGTCTGTTGGTAGATAGATAGATACTGTCTGTTGGTAGATAGATAGATTCTGTCTGTTTGTAGATAGATACTGTCTGTTGGTAGATAGGTAGATAAATAGATGGCTGTTGGTAGATAGATATATACTGTCTGTTGGTAGATAGGTAGATAAATAGATGGCTGTTGGTAGATAGATATATACTGGCTGTTGGTAGATATATACTGGCTCTTAGTAGATATATACTGGCTGTTGGTAGATAGATATATACTGGCTGTTGGTAGATAGATATATACTGGCTGTTGGTAGATAGAGATATACTGTCTGTTGGTAGATAGGTAGATAAATAGATGGCTGTTGGTAGATAGGTAGATAAATAGATGGCTGTTGGTAGATAGATATATACTGTCTGTTGGTAGATAGATATATACTGGCTGTTGGTAGATAGATATATACTGGCTGTTGGTAGATAGATATATACTGGCTGTTGGTAGATAGAGATATACTGTCTGTTGGTAGATAGGTAGATAAATAGATGGCTGTTGGTAGATAAATAGATGGCTGTTGGTAGATAGATAAATAGATGGCTGTAGGTAGGTAGATAAATAGATGGCTGTAGGTAGGTAGATAAATAGATGGCTGTAGGTAGGTAGATAAATAGATGGCTGTAGGTAGGTAGATAAATAGATGGCTGTAGGTAGATAGATAAATAGATGGCTGTAGGTAGATAGATATATACTGGCTGTAGGTAGATAGATATATACTGGCTGTTGGTAGATAGATAAATAGATGGCTGTTGGTAGATAGATATATACTGTCTGTTGGTAGATAGATAAATAGATGGCTGTTGGTAGATAGATATATACTGGCTGTTGGTAGATAGATATATACTGGCTGTTGGTAGATATATACTGGCTGTTGGTAGATAGATATATACTGGCTGTTGGTAGATAGATATATACTGGCTGTTGGTAGATAGATATATACTGGCTGTTGGTAGATAGATATATACTGGCTGTTGGTAGATAGATATATACTGGCTGTTGGTAGATAGATATATACTGGCTGTTGGTAGATAGATATATACTGGCTGTTGGTAGATAGATATATACTGGCTGTTGGTAGATAGATATATACTGGCTGTTGGTAGATAGATAAATAGATGGCTGTTGGTAGATAGATATATACTGTCTGTTGGTAGATAGAGATATACTGTCTGTTGGTAGATAGGTAGATAAATAGATGGCTGTTGGTAGATAGATATATACTGTCTGTTGGTAGATAAATAGATGGCTGTAGGTAGGTAGATAAATAGATGGCTGTAGGTAGGTAGATAAATAGATGGCTGTAGGTAGGTAGATAAATAGATGGCTGTAGGTAGGTAGATAAATAGATGGCTGTAGGTATGTAGATAAATAGATGGCTGTAGGTAGGTAGATAAATAGATGGCTGTAGGTAGGTAGATATATACTGGCTGTTGGTAGATAGATAAATAGATGGCTGTTGGTAGATAGATAAATAGATGGCTGTTGGTAGATAGATAAATAGATGGCTGTTGGTAGATAGATAAATAGATGGCTGTTGGTAGATAGATAAATAGATGGCTGTTGGTAGATAGATAAATAGATGGCTGTTGGTAGATAGATATATACTGGCTGTTGGTAGATAGGTAGATAAATAGATGGCTGTTGGTAGATAGATATATACTGGCTGTTGGTAGATAGATATATACTGGCTGTTGGTAGATAGATATATACTGGCTGTTGGTAGATAGATATATACTGGCTGTTGGTAGATAGATATATACTGGCTGTTGGTAGATAGATATATACTGGCTGTTGGTAGATAGATATATACTGGCTGTTGGTAGATAGATATATACTGGCTGTTGGTAGATAGATAGATAAATAGATGGCTGTTGATAGATAGATATATACTGTCTGTTGGTAGATAGGTAGATAAATAGATGGCTGTTGGTAGATAGGTAGATAAATAGATGGCTGTTGGTAGATAGATATATACTGTCTGTTGGTAGATAAATAGATGGCTGTAGGTAGGTAGATAAATAGATGGCTGTAGGTAGGTAGATAAATAGATGGCTGTATGTAGGTAGATAAATAGATGGCTGTATGTAGGTAGATAAATAGATGGCTGTAGGTAGGTAGATAAATAGATGGCTGTAGGTAGGTAGATAAATAGATGGCTGTAGGTAGGTAGATAAATAGATGGCTGTAGGTAGATAGATAAATAGATGGCTGTAGGTAGATAGATATATACTGGCTGTTGGTAGATAGATAAATAGATGGCTGTTGGTAGATAGATATATACTGTCTGTTGGTAGATAGATAAATAGATGGCTGTTGGTAGATAGATATATACTGTCTGTTGGTAGATAGATATATACTGTCTGTTGGTAGATAGATGTATACTGTCTCTTGGTAGGTAGATGTATACTGTCTGTTGGTAGATAGATATATACTGTCTGTTGGTAGATAGATAAATAGATGGCTGTTGGTAGATAGATATATATACTGTCTGTTGGTAGATAGGTAGATAAATAGATGGCTGTTGGTAGATAGATATATACTGTCTGTTGGTATATAGATACATACTGTCTGTTGGTAGATAGGTAGATAAATAGATGGCTGTAGGTAGGTAGATAAATAGATGGCTGTAGGTAGGTAGATAAATAGATGGCTGTAGGTAGGTAGATAAATAGATGGCTGTAGGTAGGTAGATACATAGATGGCTCTAGGTAGGTAGATAAATAGATGGCTGTAGGTAGGTAGATAAATAGATGGCTGTTGGTAGGTAGATAAATAGATGGCTGTTGGTAGATAGATAAATAGATGGCTGTTGGTAGATAGATATATACTGGCTGTTGGTAGATAGATAAATAGATGGCTGTTGGTAGATAGATATATACTGTCTGTTGGTAGATAGATATATAGATGGCTGTTGGTAGATAGATATATACTGTCTGTTGGTAGATAGATATATACTGTCTCTTGGTAGGTAGATGTATTTTGTCTGTTGGTAGATAGATATATACTGTCTGTTGGTAGATAGATAAATAGATGGCTGTTGGTAGATAGATAAATAGATGGCTGTTGGTAGATAGATAAATAGATGGCTGTTGGTAGATAGATAAATAGATGGCTGTTGGTAGATAGATAAATAGATGGCTGTTGGTAGATAGATAAATAGATGGCTGTTGGTAGATAGATAAATAGATGGCTGTTGCTAGATAGATAAATAGATGGCTGTTGGTAGATAGATATATACTGGCTGTTGGTAGATATATATATAAACTGTCTGTTGGTAGATAGATATATACTGTCTGTTGGTAGATAGATATATACTGTCTGTTGGTAGATAGATAAATAGATGGCTGTTGGTAGATAGATATATACTGGCTGTTGGTAGATAGATATATACTGTCTGTTGGTAGATAGATATATACTGTCTCTTGGTAGGTAGATGTATACTGTCTGTTGGTAGAGAGATATATACTGTCTGTTGGTAGATAGATAAATAGATGGCTGTTGGTAGATTAGATAAATAGATGGCTGTTGGTAGATTAGATAAATAGATGGCTGTTGGTAGATTAGATAAATAGATGGCTGTTGGTAGATAGATAAATAGATGGCTGTTGGTAGATAGATATATACTCTCTGTTGGTAGATAGATATATACTGTCTGTTGGTAGATAGATATATACTGTCTGTTGGTAGATAGCTAGATAAATAAATGGCTGTTGGTAGATAGATATATACTGTCTGTTGGTAGATAGATAGATACTGTCTGTTGGTAGATAGATATATACTGTCTGTTGGTAGATAGGTAGATAAATAGATGGCTGTTGGTAGATAGATATATACTGTCTGTTGGTAGATAAATAGATGGCTATTGGTAGATAGATATATACTGGCTGTTGGTAGATAGATATATACTGGCTGTTGGTAGATAGGTAGATAAATAGATGGCTGTTGGTAGATAGATATATACTGGCTGTTGGTAGATAGATATATACTGGCTGTTGGTAGATATATACTGGCTGTTGGTAGATAGATATATACTGGCTGTTGGTAGATAGATATATACTGGCTGTTGGTAGATAGATATATACTGGCTGTTGGTAGATAGATATATACTGGCTGTTGGTAGATAGATATATACTGGCTGTTGGTAGATAGATAGATAAATAGATGGCTGTTGATAGATAGATAAATAGATGGCTGTTGGTAGATAGATATATACTGTCTGTTGGTAGATAGGTAGATAAATAGATGGCTGTTGGTAGATAGGTAGATAAATAGATGGCTGTTGGTAGATAGATATATACTGTCTGTTGGTAGATAAATAGATGGCTGTAGGTAGGTAGATAAATAGATGGCTGTAGGTAGGTAGATAAATAGATGGCTGTAGGTAGGTAGATAAATAGATGGCTGTATGTAGGTAGATAAATAGATGGCTGTATGTAGGTAGATAAATAGATGGCTGTAGGTAGGTAGATAAATAGATGGCTGTAGGTAGGTAGATAAATAGATGGCTGTAGGTAGGTAGATAAATAGATGGCTGTAGGTAGATAGATATATACTGGCTGTTGGTAGATAGATAAATAGATGGCTGTTGGTAGATAGATATATACTGTCTGTTGGTAGATAGATAAATAGATGGCTGTTGGTAGATAGATATATACTGTCTGTTGGTAGATAGATATATACTGTCTGTTGGTAGATAGATGTATACTGTCTGTTGGTAGATAGATATATACTGTCTGTTGGTAGATAGATAAATAGATGGCTGTTGGTAGATAGATATATATACTGTCTGTTGGTAGATAGGTAGATAAATAGATGGCTGTTGGTAGATAGGTAGATAAATAGATGGCTGTTGGTAGATAGATATATACTGTCTGTTGGTATATAGATACATACTGTCTGTTGGTAGATAGGTAGATAAATAGATGGCTGTAGGTAGGTAGATAAATAGATGGCTGTAGGTAGGTAGATAAATAGATGGCTGTAGGTAGGTAGATAAATAGATGGCTGTAGGTAGGTAGATACATAGATGGCTGTAGGTAGGTAGATACATAGATGGCTCTAGGTAGGTAGATAAATAGATGGCTGTAGGTAGGTAGATAAATAGATGGCTGTTGGTAGATAGATAAATAGATGGCTGTTGGTAGATAGATATATACTGGCTGTTGGTAGATAGATAAATAGATGGCTGTTGGTAGATAGATATATACTGTCTGTTGGTAGATAGATATATAGATGGCTGTTGGTAGATAGATATATACTGTCTGTTGGTAGATAGATATATACTGTCTCTTGGTAGGTAGATGTATTTTGTCTGTTGGTAGGTAGATGTATTTTGTCTGTTGGTAGATAGATATATACTGTCTGTTGGTAGATAGATAAATAGATGGCTGTTGGTAGATAGATAAATAGATGGCTGTTGGTAGATAGATAAATAGATGGCTGTTGGTAGATAGATAAATAGATGGCTGTTGGTAGATAGATAAATAGATGGCTGTTGGTAGATAGATAAATAGATGGCTGTTGGTAGATAGATAAATAGATGGCTGTTGGTAGATAGATATATACTGGCTGTTGGTAGATATATATATAAACTGTCTGTTGGTAGATAGATATATACTGTCTGTTGGTAGATAGATATATACTGTCTGTTGGTAGATATATATATAAACTGTCTGTTGGTAGATAGATATATACTGTCTGTTGGTAGATGGATATATACTGTCTGTTTGTAGATAGATATATACTTTCTGTTGGTAGATAGATATATACTGTCTGTTGGTAGATGGATAGATAAATAGATGGCTGTTGGTAGATAGATATATACTGTCTGTTGGTAGATGGATAGATATATACTGTCTGTTGGTAGATGGATAGATATATACTGTCTGTTGGTAGAAGGATAGATATATACTGTCTGTTGGTAGATGGATAGATATATACTGTCTGTTGGTAGATGGATATATACTGTCTGTTGGTAGATATATATATATACTGTCTGTTGGTAGATAGATATATACTGTCTGTTGGTAGATAGATATATACTGTCTTTTGGTAGATAGATAGATAGATATATACTGTCTGTTGGTAGATAGATAGATAGATAGATATATACTGTCTGTTGGTAGATAGATAGATAGATAGATAGATACTCTGTTGGTAGATAGATAGATAGATACTGTCTGTTGGTAGATAGATAGATAGATAGATAGATAGATAGATAGATAGATAGATAGATAGATAGATAGATAGATAGATAGATAGATAGATAGATAGATAGATAGATAGATAGATAGATAGATAGATACTGTCTGTTGGTAGATAGATAGTTGGCTGTTGGTAGATAGATAGTTGGCTGTTGGTAGATAGATAGTTGGCTGTTGGTAGATAGATAGTTGGCTGTTGGTAGATAGGTAGATACTGTCTGTTGGTAGATAGGTAGATACTGTCTGTTGGTAGATAGATATATACCGACTGTTGGTAGAAACGACTAGTGCACTAAATTGGGAAAATTGGTCCATTTGGGAGGCCTCCTCTGGTGCTGAGCTGTGTGCAGGAGACAGGATAGGTTGTGACTCACACCCTTTTCTTTGCTGAGCTTTGACTCCCGTTGCTTTGACAACAAACTGTCTGATTTTGCCCGCCGGCTCTCTCGCCGTCTGTTGTCGTCATGTATGAGGTGTGTGTGTGTGTACGTGTTGCCGTGGTGGAGAAGAGATGGTAGTCACAACAGGAGAGAGTTGACTCTATATGCAGACCACTTGTTTTAATAAATTTCAGACCCGGTTTCTTCCATTCATCTGGTGTTTCAAATGTTACCTCAATTTGGGAACATCTCAGGATACAAAATATATGAACTGCAAAAGTGAACTGTACCCAATTAACTAAAGACTACTCTGTCTATTACTACTGTTAATGTCCCAGTCAAAATAGTTCCTGATTTTGTTTTGGATACTTAGGAATTACTGGTAACCCGCTCCCTGTCAGATTTGCTGAAGGAAAATCTCATGTGGCGATTGGAAATGACTAGGAAAGACCTGATTGGATGGTCAACCCCACCAATATCACTTATGGGTAGAATAAATTCCATCTTCCTCAATTTTTTCCCCCAGTGTATTCCAACTGCTACACGTATTTTAAGGTGCTGGACACAGTGATCTCAGAGTTTATTTATTTATTTATTTATATATATACACTGCTCAAAAAAATAAAGGGAACACTTAAACAACACAATGTAACTCCAAGTCAATCACACTTCTGTGAAATCAAACTGTCCACTTAGAAAGCAACACTGATTGACAATAAATTTCACATGCTGTTGTGCAAATGGAATATACAACAGGTGGAAATTATAGGCAATTAGCAAGACACCCCCAATAAAGGAGTGGTTCTGCAGGTGGGGACCACAGACCACTTCTCAGTTCCTATGCTTCCTGGCTGATGTTTTGGTCACTTTTGAATGCTGGCGGTGCTTTCACTCTAGTGGTAGCATGAGACGGAGTCTACAACCCACACAAGTGGCTCAGGTAGTGCAGCTCATCCAGGATGGCACATCAATACGAGCTGTGGCAAGAAGGTTTGCTGTGTCTGTCAGCGTAGTGTCCAGAGCATGGAGGCGCTACCAGGAGACAGGCCAGTACATCAGGAGACGTGGAGGAGGCCGTAGGAGGGCAACAACCCAGCAGCAGGACTGCTACCTCCGCCTTAGTGCAAGGAGGAGCAGGAGAAGCACTGCCAGAGCCCTGCAAAATGACCTCCAGCAGGCCACAAATGTGCATGTGTCTGCTCAAACAGTCTGAAACAGACTCCATGAGGGTGGTATGAGGGCCCGACGTCCACAGGTGGGGGTTGTGCTTACAGCCCAACACCGTGCAGGACGTTTGGCATTTGCCAGAGAACACCAAGATTGGCAAATTCGCCACTGGCGCCCTGTGCTCTTCACAGATGAAAGCAGGTTCACACTGAGCACCTGACAGACGTGACAGAGTCTGGAGACGCCATGGAGAACGTTCTGCTGCCTGCAACATCCTCCAGCATGACCGGTTTGGCGGTGGGTCAGTCATGGTGTGGGGTGGCATTTCTTTGGGGGGCCGCACAGCCCTCCATGTGCTCGCCAGAGGTAGCCTGACTGCCATTAGGTACCGAGATGAGATCCTCAGACCCCTTGTGAAACCATATGCTGGTGCAGTTGGCCCTGGGTTCCTCCTAATGCAAGACAATGCTAGACCTCATGTGGCTGGAGTGTGTCAGCAGTTCCTGCAAGAGGAAGACATTGATGCTATGGACTGGCCCGCCCGTTCCCCAGACCTGAATCCAATTGAGCACATCTGGGACATCATGTCTCGCTCCATCCACCAACGCCACGTTGCACCACAGACTGTCCAGGAGTTGGCGGATGCTTTAGTCCAGGTCTGGGAGGAGATCCCTCAGGAGACCATCCGCCACCTCATCAGGAGCATGCCCAGGCGTTGTAGGGAGGTCATACAGGCACGTGGCAGCCACACACACTATTGAGCCTCATTTTGACTTGTTTTAATGACATTACATCAAAGTTGGATCAGCCTGTAGTGTGGTTTTCCACTTTAATTTTGAGTGTGACTCTAAATCCAGACCTCCATGGGTTGATAAATTGGATTTCCATTGATTATTTTTGTGTGATTTTGTTGTCAGCACATTCAACTATGTAAAGAAAAAAGTATTTAATAAGATTATTTCCTTCATTCAGTTCTAGGATGTGTTGTTTAAGTGTTCCCTTTATTTTTTTGAGCAGTATAATATGGAATAATAAAAAGCCATGAATCCGTAAAGCCATACTGCAACAACCAAAACAAATAGTGGGTTTGGGTCGCCCTCATTTTCAGAAATATTATTGGGTTGCAAACATTCGTAATATCATGTTTTATATTCAACATTATGACTCTTCACTTCAGAGTGGGCAGTCATAGAATTAAAATATTGCATAGAGTCACAACGTTTTGAATCCAAAAATATGATATTCTGAAAATGAGGGCGACCCCAAACCACCATGTCATAGAATCCGTTATCCTGCATGACTCCAACGTGAAGAGCTATCGACTGTTCTCCTCTTCCAGCTTCATTCGCTAACTTCAGTGAGAATTACCTGGTCAGACAGTGGCAACATTTTCTTTGTTTTTGTTGAACCCAATACCAGTGTTTTGATTATGTACATGTGTTTACATTCGTACTGGTGTATAGATATGTGAACTTTTAATATGAGGATGTAAATATCATTTAAAAGTTGAGAAACATTTGGGGTGGAAGGGGAGGGAGGGATTTGAAACAATCTTTTATTTCTTGAATGCTGAAGCCATCTTGAAACGTGTCAGTTTGGACGTGCCGCCTGTTTCTGCTCTTTTAACCAATCAGATCAGCTCTGAGAAAGATCTGACGTGGTCGGGAAACCGGTTGGTGGAGGGGATATTAGAATTGGGCTATCGATGTAAACACATGTTGATATTTTACATTGTTTATATAAAGCCGCTCTTCTACATATATAGAAATGATTGTATCTTTGTATGACCTGCTGATCAAATAAAATATTTAAAAAATATATTTTATAAAAAGGAGAGCGAGAGGGTCTGAGTCATATGGAGAGACGTGACAGGGTCTGAGCCGTAGGGAGAGAGACGTGACAGGGTCTGAGCCGTAGGGAGAGAGACGTGACAGGGTCTGAGCCGTAGGGAGAGAGACGTGACAGGGTCTGAGCCGTAGGGAGAGAGACGTGACAGGGTCTGAGCCGTAGGGAGAGAGACGTGACAGGGTCTGAGCCGTAGGGAGAGAGACGTGACAGGGTCTGAGCCGTAGGGAGAGAGACGTGACAGGGTCTGAGCCGTAGGGAGAGAGACGTGACAGGGTCTGAGCCGTAGGGAGAGAGACGTGACAGGGTCTGAGCCGTAGGGAGAGAGACGTGACAGGGTCTGAGCCGTAGGGAGAGAGACGTGACAGGGTCTGAGCCGTAGGGAGAGAGACGTGACAGGGTCTGAGCCGTAGGGAGAGAGACGTGACAGGGTCTGAGCCGTAGGGAGAGAGACGTGACAGGGTCTGAGCCGTAGGGAGAGAGACGTGACAGGGTCTGAGCCGTAGGTTTGAGAGACGTGACAGGGTCTGAGCCGTAGGGAGAGAGACGTGACAGGGTCTGAGCCGTAGGGAGAGAGATTAGAGGTGTGTAGATTTCACTGGGGAGGTTTGATCTAGACCTACTTTAGACCAGAGACCTATGGCGCCTTATTCCCTACGTAGTGCACTACTTTAGACCAGTCAACATATAGTAATAGTTGAGCCATTTGAGAGTCTAACAACAGTTGTGGTTAACTATGAGGTGTTGGTTTGCAGAAATGTAATAATACATGTTTTTAACGATGCTTTGTGTTTTGATGTTCTCTGAATTCAATTCCTCTGCATGTCATGAGTGGATTCATTTCCACAGACAGATTCACACATAGAATAATCTAAAGTAGTGCACTAGGTACGGAATAGGGTGCCATTTGGAACACACATCTTGTGAATAGGGTGCAGCAGGTTAGCCTAGTGGTTAGAGCGTTGGACTAGTAACTGAAAGGTTGCAAGATCGAATCCCCGAGCTGACAAGGTAAAAATCTGTTGTTCTTCCTCTGAACAAGGCAAGTTAACCCACTGTTCCTAGGCCATCATTGTAAAATAAGAATTTGTTCTTAACTGATTTGCCTAGTTAAATAAAACAATTAAAAATAATAAGCAATGACAATCACAGCCTCTACTCTTCAGTCAGTGAGATTATCCTGTCCTCTCCTCCCTCCATAGCTCCATGGCTGGTTCATTTAAAATCATCTTAACTTCTGACTTTCCCAGCCCACTCTGGTTCTCTTATCCTCCCTCCCGCCCACTGCTCCTGTTTCTCTCTCACACACACACACACTCTAAAACACTTCCACTATGAAACATTGAGCAGTCAGAAAAGCTCCAGGGGAAGAGTTTGTTTTTATTAATATGTCAACACGTGGCGTGGTGTCAACCTTCAGGCACTTTCAAATATTTACCCTCGCTGCACAAAACATTTCAGGATCTATAATGACCACTTCCCCCCTCCCTCTTCCCTCCCTCCCTCCCTCTCTCTCTCCCCCCTCCCTCTCTCTCTTCCCCCCTCCCTCTCTCTCCCCGCCCCCCCTCCCCCTTCCCCCTCCCTCTCTCCCTCTCCCTCTTCCCCCCTCCCTCTCTCTCCCCCTCTCCCTCTCTCTCTCTACCCTCTCCCTCTCCCCCTTCTCCCTCTCGCTCTCTCCCTCTTCCCCCTCTCTCCCTCTTCCCCCTCTCTCCCCCCTCCCTCTCTCACCCCTCTCCCTCTTCCCCCTCCCTCTCTCTCCCCGCCTCTCCCTCTTCCCCCCCTCTCCTCCCTTCTCCCTCTCGCTCTCTCCCTCTTCCCCCTCCCCCCTCCCTCTCTCTCCCCCTCTCCCTCGCTCTCCCTCTTCCCCCCTCTCCCTCTTCCCCCCCTCCCCCTCTCCCCTTCTCCCTCTTCCCCCCTTCTCCCTCTTCCCCTCTCTCTCCCCCCTCTCTCTCTCCCCCATCTCTCCCTCTCTCCCCCCTTCCCCCTTCTCCCTCTCTCCCCCCTCTCTCTCCCCCCTCTCTCTCCCCCCCTCTCTCTCCCCCCCTCTCTCTCCCCCCCTCTCCCTCTCTCTCTCTACCCCCTCTCCCTCTTCCCCCCTCTCCCTCTTCCCCCCTCTCCCTCTTCCCCCCCTCCCTCTCTCTCCCCCCTCCCTCGCTCTCCCTCTTCCCCCCCTTCTCCCTCTTCCCCCCTCCCTCTTTCCCCCTCTCTCTCCCCCCCTCTCTCCCTCTCCCCCCTCTCTCCCTTTCTCCCCCCCTTCCCCCCCTCTCTCCCCCTTCTCCCTCTTCCCCCCCTCTCCCCCCCTCTCTCTCTCCCCCTCTCTCTCCCCCCCTCTCCCTCTCTCTCTCTACCGCACCTGCTGTCTCGACCTCTGAATGCTGGGCTATGAAAAGCCAACTGACATTTACTCCTGAGGTGCTGACCTGTTGCACCCTTGACAACCACTGTGATTATTATGGTAACCCTGCTGGTCTCTATGAACGTCTTTGAAGAATGATCTGGCCTTAATGGCCATGTACTCTTATCTCCATCTGGCCACCCCTCAGAGCCTGGTTCCTCTCTAAGGTTTCTTCCTAGGTTCCTGCCTTTCTAGTGTCCCATGATGCACCTGCTTTCCGTACAGAACCAGGATAACAACGACGAGACATCTGTTAAATTAGCATGCCCTTACCTTCTCACATTGACTTGGATAGATTTAGTGTAACAGCAAAGAAAAGTCACTTCAAATCAAGTGCAAAGTGTATTTATTTATTGAAGATTTCAAGGTGCCATGTGTTCTTTTCTGCAGGATCCTCTAGAGGGCAGAATTTGAAAGAATGATTCCACGGCAACAACAACAAAGGAAAGCAGGCAGAAAGACTGTGATTTCCCGCAGTTTTTTTTGGGGCAGGTTTTCACTTTCAAAATCACACATTTATAGTGGATGTTCTAAGTCCACAACGATGCTTAAAACACATCGGGGGCCCGTACTGTTTTTGTGTACTTACCCTTTAATTCCGGTGTGCACCAGTCAGATTGTTGTGTTTGGCTAGCGCTGTTTCTGTAGCCGCGTGTGATTTAAGTTTTCAAAACAAATGGCCACTTGATTGATGCAAATAATCATGATTCTACCAGGTATTGTTGTCTTAGCTACTTTGTAGATGCTTACAAAACACTTGTTCTAATGAACAGACTGAGCAACTAGAAAAAGCATTAAAAACTAAAAAAGACTAAGACCCAAAGCACTCTAATCAGAGATAATTATTATTACATTATTACTAAAGACACAGGGATAATCAGAGAGAATTATTATTACAGTATTACTAAAGACAGGGTTAATCAGAGATAATTATTATTACATTATTACTAAAGACACAGGGATAATCAGGGATCAGAGTACATTATTACTAAAGACACATGGTTAATCAGGGATCAGAGTACATTATTACTAAAGACACAGGGTTAATCAGGGATCAGAGTACATTATTACTAAAGACACATTGTTAATCAGGGATCAGAGTACATTATTACTAAAGACACATGGTTAATCAGGGATCAGAGTACATTATTACTAAAGACACATGGTTAATCAGTGATCAGAGTACATTATTACTAAAGACACATGGTTAATCAGGGATCAGAGTACATTATTACTAAAGACACAGGGTTAATCAGGGATCAGAGTACATTATTACTAAAGACACAGGGTTAATCAGGGATCAGAGTACATTGTTACGAAAGACAGATGGTTAATCAGGGATCAGAGTACATTATTACTAAAGACAGGGTTAATCAGGGATCAGAGTACATTATTACTAAAGACACATTGTTAATCAGGGATCAGAGTACATTATTACTAAAGACACATTGTTAATCAGGGATCAGAGTACATTATTACTAAAGACACATGGTTAATCAGGGATCAGAGTACATTATTACTAAAGACACATGGTTAATCAGGGATCAGAGTACATTATTACTAAAGACACAGGGTTAATCAGGGATCAGAGTACATTATTACTAAAGACACAGGGTTAATCAGGGATCAGAGTACATTATTACTAAAGACACATGGTTAATCAGGGATCAGAGTACATTATTACTAAAGACACATGGTTAATCAGGGATCAGAGTACATTATTACTAAAGACACATGGTTAATCAGGGATCTGAGTACATTATTACTAAAAAATGCCTTGTACCGTATAACCTCACTCAAAAAGATTACAGAGGGGTCGTTTTTTAAGAAAGAAGAAACATTGTTGAACCCTTGCAGCCAATTAAAAATGTGTACCGCACTGCCAAGTCAAACGGTCACTACTGTAAAGACCTAGTTATTTTGTTGTGTTGGTAAAGTCATCTCTGAACATTAGCATTTATTTCATGTGATTAGTGATTCATTTATTTCATGTGATTTAGTGATTCATTTATTTCATGTGATTCATTTACATCTGTCCCTTATGTTAAGGTCAACACTGTTACGTGAGTTGATCTGTCATTTTAATATGATGAAACTATTCCTTTATTTATATTTAATATATATTTATATCTATTTATATCTAATAGTCATAGCATAGTGTAAAAACAGGTGATATTCTTTTTGGCCATTTTCTGATGTTTTGTGGTAGAAAACTGAGCAGGTTGCACATAACATGTCAACCCTGTTACTCAGAAATAGACAGGCTAGAATTTTTAACAATAGAAAGAAGATGACCGTAGTGAATTATTGTAATGTTTGATTTGATTTTTGTTTATGTGTCAATTATTCCCATAAAGAATGGGTTGCCAAACGGGCGATTTGACACAAATATACAATTTCATCAATTAATTAATAAATTGTAGTTGAATATGTACAGTCGTGGCCAGAAGTTTTGACAATGAGACATATTAATTTCCACAAAGTTTGCTGCTTCAGTGTCTTTAGATATTTTTGTCAGATGTTACTATGGAATACTGAAGTATAATTACAAGCATTTCATAAGTGTCAAAGGCTTTTATTGACAATTACATGAAGTTGATGCAAAGAGTCAATATTTGCAGTGTTGACCCTTCTTTTTCAAGACCTCTGCAATCCGCCCTGGCATGCTGTCAATTAACTTCTGGGCCACATCCTGACTGATGGCAGCCCATTCTTGCATAATCAATGCTTGGAGTTGGTCAGAATTTGTGGGTTTTTGTTTGTCCACCCGCTCTTGAGGATTGACCACAAGTTCTCAATGGGATTAAGGTCTGGGGAGTTTCCTGGCGATGGACCCAAAATATTGATGTTTTGTTCCCCGAGCCACTTAGTTATCACTTTTGCCTTATGGCAAGGTGCTCCATCATGCTGGAAAAGGCATTGGTCGTCACCGAACTGTTCCTGGATGGTTGGGAGAAGTAGCTCTCGGAGGATGTGTTGGTACCATTCTTTATTCATGGCTGTGTTCTTAGTTAAAATTGTGAGTGAGCCCACTGCCTTGGCTGAGAAGCTACCCCACACATGAATGGTCTCAGGATGCTTTACTGTTGGCATGACACAGGACTGATGGTAGCGCTCACCTTGTCTTCTCCGGACAAGCTTTTTTTCCAGATGCCCCAAAAAATCGAAAAGGGGATTCATCAGAGAAAATGACTTTCCCCCAGTCCTCAGCAGTCCAATCCCTGTACCTTTTGCAGAATATCAGTCTGTCCCTGATGTTTTTCCTGGCGAGAAGTGACTTCTTTGCTGCCCTTCTTGACACCAGGCCATCCTCCAAAAGTCTTTGCCTCACTGTGCGTGCAGATGCACTCACACCTGCCCACTGCTATTCCTGAGCAAGCTCTGTACTGGTGGTTCCCCGATCCCGCAGCTGAATCAACTTTAGGAGACGGTCCTGGCGCTTGCTGGACTTTCTTGGGCGCCCTGAAGCCTTCTTCACAACAATTGAACTGCTTTCCTTGAAGTTCTTGATGATCCGTTAAATGGTTGATTTAGGTGCAATCTTACTGGCAGCAATATCCTTGCTTGTGAAGCCCTTTTTGTGCAAAGCAATGATGACGGCACGTGTTTCCTTGCAGGTAACCATGGTTGACAGAGGAAGAACAATGATTCCAAGCAGCACCCTCCTTTTGAAGCTTCCAATCTGTTATTCGAACTCAATCAGCATGACAGAGGGATCTCCAGCCTTGTCCTCGTCAACACTCACACCTGTGTTAACGAGAGAATCACTGACATGATGTCAGGTGGTCCTTTTGTGGCAGGGCTGAAATGCAGTGGAAATGTTTTGGGGGGATTCAGTTCATTTACATGGCAAAGAGGGACTTTGCAATTAATTGCAATTCATCTGATCACTCTTCTTAACATTCTGGACTATATGCAAATTGTCATCATACAAACTGAGGCAGCAGACTTTGTGAAAATGTATATTTGTGTCATTCTCAAAACATTTGGCCGCGACTGTACTCTTTATGACAAAATGTTGAAATTATGTGAAATCAAACGTTTCTTTCTGTTGTAGACCAAGTTACACTTCTCAAAAGGTACTGAATTGGTGGAACGACCCATTGGGCACCACGGTGATGCGCTTTAGGATATCACACAAAGGGTAACAAGGGTTTGTTGGGATTAGGGGGGGGATATCTTGTAGCCGAAACATCCAGCTTGTTAAGTAGCTATGTGCCCTGTATAGACAAACTGAAATCAAGGGCCTTATTCAGTCAAATAGGGTACAGACTCTGTAGCAGTAGTCTATGTTATCCAGGTGTTGACCAGACCAGTTTTCTTCTTTTTTTTTTTTTTTACTAGGCTGGGATGCAGCTTTTGATTTCATGGTTACCAATGGGTGAAGTTGATTGACTGGTGTCTCCATAGTAGAGACCTATTCAGGAGCCCCGTGAAGTGCCGTAATATTGTATTTTGACTAATGAATGCAACTTTATATAAATAAGGTTTATTTTAATTCCCAGTCTCACCGAGAACAGGCTTAGTTCTCCTTTAGTTTTTAAAACATCTCATATTGAAGCGTTGAGAGCAGCAGGAATGAATGAGAGCATTTTGCATTAGAAGGACACGTGGGTGTGAAACTGGTGAGAGAGAGAGAGAGAGAGAGAGCGAGAGAGAGAGAGAGAGAGAGAGGCTGATGGTGGGGGGGAGGAGCAGGAGGATTTGAGCAGATATTAAAAGATGATTGTGTGTGGCCTTTTCTCCATCTCTCTCTCTCTCCCCCTCTCTCTCTCTCTCTCCCCCTCTCTCTCTCTCCACAGGGAGAATGTTACAGATACGGGATAATAAACAGCACAACAGAGAGAGCATCAACAAAAAGAAAGATGGGGAAAAAAGCAGCTGACATAAATAGTGATGGTGAAATATCTTCTAGTATCCTCAGCTGCATAGAATAATACAACTGTTTCCTGTCTCACCATAGTCAGGTTGCGATATAATACAACTGTTTCCTGTCCCTTCATAGTCAGGTTGGGATATTGTACAACTGTTTCCTGTCTCACCATAGTCAGGTTGGGATATAATACAACTGTTTCCTGTCTCACCATAGTCAGGTTGGGATATAATACAACTGTTTCCTGTCTCACCATAGCCAGGTTGAGATATAATACAACTGTTTCCTGTCTCACCATAGTCAGTTTGGGATATAATACAACTGTTTCCTGTCTCACCATAGTCAGGTTGGGATATAATACAACTGTTTCCTGTCTCACCATAGCCAGGTTGGGATATTGTACAACTGTTTCCTCTCTTACCATAGTCAGGTTGGGATATAATACAACTGTTTCCTGTCTCACCATAGTCAGGTTTGGATATAATACAACTGTTTCCTGTCTAGTTGCTTCCCCCTGGTGAATCTAGTTGCTTCCCCCTGGTGAATCTAGTTGCTTCCCCCTGCTGTATCTAGTTGCTTCCCCCTGCTGTATCTAGTTGCTTCCCCCTGCTGTATCTAGTTGCTTCCCCCCGCTGTATCTAGTTGCTTCCCCCCGCTGTATCTAGTTGCTTCCCCCCGCTGTATCTAGTTGCTTCCCCCCGCTGTATCTAGTTGCTTCCCCCCGCTGTATCTAGTTGCTTCCCCCCGCTGTATCTAGTTGCTTCCCCCCGCTGTATCTAGTTGCTTCCCCCTGCAGTATCTAGTTGCTTCCCCCTGCTGTATCTAGTTGCTTCCCCCTGGTGAATCTAGTTGCTTCCCCCTGGTGAATCTAGTTGCTTCCCCCTGGTGAATCTAGTTGCTTCCCCCTGGTGAATCTAGTTGCTTCCCCCTGGTGAATCTAGTTGCTTCCCCCTGGTGAATCTAGTTGCTTCCCCCTGGTGAATCTAGTTGCTTCCCCCTGGTGAATCTAGTTGCTTCCCCCTGGTGAATCTAGTTGCTTCCCCCGGCTGTATCTAGTTGCTTCCCCCGGCTGTATCTAGTTGCTTCCCCCTTGGTGAATCTAGTTGCTTCCCCCTTGGTGAATCGAGTTGCTTCCCCCTTGGTGAATCGAGTTGCTTCCCCCTTGGTGAATCGAGTTGCTTCCCCCTTGGTGAATCTAGTTGCTTCCCCCTGCTCTATCTAGTTGCTTCCCCCTGCTCTATCTAGTTGCTTCCCCCTGCTCTATCTAGTTGCTTCCCCCTGCTCTATCTAGTTGCTTCCCCCTGCTGTATTTAGTTGTTGATTTAATTTCTATGGCTTTGTACTATTGTATCTTTAGCTCACCACTGTCATAGGCAACTGTTGTTTTCATCTAGCAGAGCAGTGTTTTTAGTTGATTTCATATCTTGTTGTTGTTATCATGTGGTTTACGTCATCCTCAAATAGGATACTGTTCTGAAGATGGACCATCGTTCAGGGCTCCAGGAACACAGCAAGTCATTGTTTAGTAACAGTATCAGCATCACAAGGTCTCTTCCTGTCATGTTTATTACAAGGCTTTTGGTTCTAAGAAGTAGCCTACGCTATTGAACGGTTGTGTCTGGGTTTTTTATTTTTTATTTAAGAGATTCATGTTGTCAAGTAACACAGGAAGTCATTGTTAGTGACAGTATCAGCATCACTAGATTACTGTTGATTTATCACAAGAGGACTGTTTACTACATGGCTTTTCAATCTTAAGAATGCCACTTCTTAACTGTTGAAGTTGCATTTTACCGTTTGTATTATGTGGACATGACCGATGGCTGCATCACAGACGTTCTGCGGCACTGTATTGGCCAGATCAGATTTATATTAGTCATTTTATTACATCAAACCTGTTTGTAGTTGGTTAGGCGTTACAATGTGAGGAACCTTTCCCAGGCTGTGTCCGAGGTGGCACCCTATTCCCCGCACTCTTAGGGAAAAAGAGGTACTGTCTAGAACCTAAAAGGGCTCTTCGGCTGTCCCCATAGGAGAACCTTTTGAAGAACCCTTTTTGGTTCCATGTAGAACGCTTTTTGGTTCCATGTAGAACGCTTTTGGGTTCCATGTAGAACCCTTTTGGGTTCCATGTAGAACCCTTTTGGGTTCCATGTAGAACCATTGTGGGTTCCATGTAGAACCATTGTGAGTTCCATGTAGAACCATTGTGGGTTCCATGTCTAACCCATTTGTGTTCCATGTATAACCATTTTGAGTTCCATGTAGAACCCTTTCCTACATGGAACCAAAAAGGTTTCTCCTATAGGGACAGCCGAATAACTTTTTTAGGAAGAGTATACATAGTGCACACATTTTGACAAGGGTCCGCATAGGACAGGAGGGGGCCCTGGTCAAAAGTAGTGCACTATATAGGGCATAGGTTGTTATTTGGAAGGATTTGGGATAACCAGAGATACAGCCTGACCTACAGTTTATTAAATAGAGCATCGTAACCAGAGATACAGCCTGACCTACAGCGTTTTGTAAAGGGTTCTCTCTCTCTCTCTCTCTCTCGCTCGCTCGCTCGCTCGCTCTCTCTCGCGCTCTCCTTCCTCCTCTCTCGCGCTCTCCTTCCTCCTCTCTCACGCTCTCTCTCTTGCTCTCTCTCTCGCTCGCTCTCTCGCTCTCTCTCTCGCTCTCTCTCTCGCTCTC
>NC_138300.1:59100000-59170000 GCF_965601325.2 Salmo salar
TATAATACTACAGAGAATTTTCCCCAAGTTGCTGTTAACACAAATTCCTCTAATTATTTGGGTCAAATTTGTCTCCATTTTTATAGATTGGTGTGATCAATCCCTGGTTCCAAATATCGGGGGAAAATACCTGCAGTGAGGATAATGTTGAATAGTTTGAGTATAGCCAATTTGAATTTGTGGTCTGTATATTTGATCATTTCATTTCATTCCTTCAGCACCACAGGCCTTTTTGGGTTGGAGAGTGCGTAGTTTTTCCAATAATTCTTCTTCTGTAATTGGGGTATCCACTGGATTCTGATAGTCTTTGACTGCTGGTTCAAGGATTTGTAATTTTTCTTGTATATCTTTTTGTTCTGGGCTCTTTGTTATATTGCTGTAGAGGTTTGCAAAGTGATTTCTCCACATATCCCCATTTTGGATAGCCAATTCCTCCTGATGAGGTTTGTTTCATTTATTCCAATTCTCCCAGAAGTGGTTTGATTCTATGGATTCCTCAATTCCATCCAGCTGATTTCTAATGTGCTGTTACCTTTTTGTTCTTAGGGTGTGTTTGTATTGCTTCAGTGTTTCCCCGTATTGAAGGCGAATATTTTTGTTGTCTGGTTCTGTGTTTTTAATTAGATATATTTCTCAATGACTTTCTTAGATTTTTGCCATCATTATCAAACCATTTTTCATTTTCTGTTTTTTCTGGTTTGCTCTTATGCTTCTTTAGATTAGCCAAGGAGGCTAATTTGTCAAATATAAAGTTTATGTTCCAAATGGCCAAATTTACACCTTCGTTGCTGTAGGAGAATGTTAAGGCTAAAAGATTGTCCAGGAGAGATTGTATTTTTTGGCTACTAATTGCTTTTTGGTAGATGTCTGTACTGTTTGCACGCCATCTATAAGCCTGTTTAGTACCATGTCATTTATTGGGCCGTGATGCTTCATGGTTGGGTTCCGCTCTTCTCAGATACACTGTGATTTTACTGTGGTCTGAGAGAGGTGTTAGTGGGCTGACTGTGAAGGCTCTGAGAGACTCTGGGTTTAGGTCGGTGAGGAAGTAGTCTATAGTACTGCTGCCAAGGGATGAGCTGTAGGTGTACCTACCAAAAGAGTCCCCTCTCAGCCTACCATTGACTATGTACAGACCCAGTGTTCCACAGAGCTTCACGAGCTGTACTCCATTTCTGTTTTTCACTTTGTCATCGTTGTTTCTGTGGGGGTATGTGGGGAGGGAAAGGTTGTTGCTTCCTGGTAGGTGTTTATCCTCATGACTGTTAGTGTCTTGTTCTTCTGCTGTTCTAGCATTCAGGTCTCCACAGACCAGTACGTTGCCTTGGGCCTGAAAGTGACTAATCTCCCCCTCTAGAATGGAGAAACTCTCTTCATTGAAGCAGGGTGACTCTGAGGGGGGAATGTATGTGGCACAGAGGAAGACGTTTTTATCTGTCAAGATAGCCTCCTTGTTGATTTTTAACCAGATAAAGAAATCTCCTGTTTTGATCAATTCGATTGAATTAATTAGTTCAGATTTATGCCATATTAGCATTCCCCCTGAGTCTCTGCCCGGTCCTGAGTCTCTGCCCGGTCCTGAGTCCTTTTAATTTAGTGGATGGTAGGATGATCTCCCTATAACCTAGTGGACAGCCAGTGGAAACATCACCTCTGCACCATGTTTCCTGTAGTACTACAATATCATCATCCATTTATTTCAGGAAGTCTGGGTTTCTGCTCTTTAGCCCAAAAGCAGAGGACTTCAAACCTTGTAAATTCCAACATGCAACGTAAAAAGATTTCATAACTTTTTTTTCTTTACCTTCAAAATGAGACAAACACTCACAATCCAACAAGAACTATTAAAATAGTTTTTTTTCAATTAAAGTAAACTCGTATTATGCAAATGTGATTTGGTTTATAATTTAAGATAGCATTTGTGCTATCCTCTAAGGCCTGGATGTCTGGTTGATGTTAACACCTTGGTTAGGAGCTCCTCTAAGGTCTGGTTGATGTTAACACCTTGGTTAGGAGCTCCTCTAAGGTCTGGTTGATGTTAACACCTTGGTTAGGAGGACCTCTAAGGTCTGGTTGATGTTAACACCTTGGTTAGGAGCTCCTCTAAGGTCTGGTTGATGTTAACACCTTGGTTAGGAGCTCCTCTAAGGTCTGGCTAATGTTAACACCTTGGTTAGGAGCTCCTCCAAGGTCTGGTTGATGTTCACACCTTGGTTAGGAGCTCCTCTAAGGTCTGGTTGATGTTAACACCTTGGTTAGGAGCTCCTCTATGGTGTAGATGTCTGGTTGCTGTTTGCTCTCCCTGAGCAAGACCACCTCTCCCTCCAGTCTGGTGAACTCATCCCTCATGGTATCCATGGTGGTGAGGAGGACCATCTCCCCCCTCCAGTCTGGTGAACTCATCCCTCATGGCAGCCATGGTGGTGAGGAGGACCACCTCCCCCTCCAGTCTGGTGAACTCATCCCTCATGGTATCCATGGTGGTGAGGAGGACCACCTCCCCCTCCAGTCTGGTGAACTCATCCCTCATGGTATCCATGGTGGTGAGGAGGACCACCTCCCCCCTCCAGTCTGGTGAACTCATCCCTCATGGCAGCCATGGTGGTGAGGAGGACCACCTCCCCCTCCAGTCTGGTGAACTCATCCCTCATGGTATCCATGGTGGTGAGGAGGACCACCTCCCCCTCCAGTCTGGTGAACTCATCCCTCATGGTATCCATGGTGGTGAGGAGGACCACCTCCCCCCTCCAGTCTGGTGAACTCATCCCTCATGGTAGCCATGGTGGTGAGGAGGACCACCTCCCCCTCCAGTCTGGTGAACTCATCCCTCATGGTAGCCATGGTGGTGAGGAGGACCACCTCCCCCTCCAGTCTGGTGAACTCATCCCTCATGGCAGCCATGGTGGTGAGGAGGGCCTGAGCCTGCTCTGCACTGAGGGGTCGCTCTCCTCCTGGGGTGTGTCCTCCACTATGGTGGGAAGAGAGGTGCTGGATGTGCCTTTTTGGGTGGGGATAGTAGGGGTGAGGTGGTGCTGGATGTGCCTTTTTCGGGTGGGGATAGTAGGGGTGAGGTGGTGCTGGATGTGCCTTTTCGGGTGGGGATAGTAGGGGTGAGAGTGGTGCTAGATGTGCCTTTTTGGGTGGGGATAGTAGGGGTGAGAATGGTGCTGGATGTGCCTTTTTGGGTGGGGATAGTAGGGGTGAGGGTGGTGCTGGTGGAGTTTGTCTTGTGGGAGGGCATGTCACTGGTGGTGTCCTTCTCTCTCTCCGCTCTCTACTTAATGGTCTGATGTTACCTGGCACCATGACAGTCCCAGTCTGTTTCAAACAGCCTGATGTTACCTGGCACCATGACAGTCCCAGTCTGTTACCTGGCACCATGACAGTCCCAGTCTGTTACCTGGCACCATGACAGCCCCAGTCTGTCACCTTGCACCATGACAGTCCCAGTCTGTCACCTTGCACCATGACAGTCCCAGTCTGTCACCTGGCACCATGACAGTCCCAGTCTGTCACCTGGCACCGTGACAGTCCCAGTCTGTAACCTGGCACCATGACAGTCCCAGTCTGTAACCTGGCACCATGACAGTCCCAGTCTGTAACCTGGCACCATGACAGTCCCAGTCTGTAACCTGGCACCATGACAGTCCCAGTCTGTAACCTGGCACCATGACAGTCCCAGTCTGTAACCTGGCACCATGACAGTCCCAGTCTGTAACCTGGCACCATGACAGTCCCAGTCTGTAACCTGGCACCATGACAGTCCCAGTCTGTAACCTGGCACCATGACAGTCCCAGTCTGTAACCTGGCACCATGACAGTCCCAGTCTGTAACCTGGCACCATGACAGTCCCAGTCTGTTACCTGGCACCATGACAGTCCCAGTCTGTTACCTGGCACCATGACAGTCCCAGTCTGTCACCTGGCACCATGACAGTCCCAGTCTGTCACCTGGCACCATGACAGTCCCAGTCTGTCACCTGGCACCATGACAGTCCCAGTCTGTTACCTGGCACCATGACAGTCCCAGTCTGTTACCTGGCACCATGACAGTCCCAGTCTAATGTTACCTGGCACCATGACAGTCCCAGTCTAATGTTACCTGGCACCATGACAGTCCCAGTCTAATGTTACCTGGCACCATGACAGTCCCAGTCTAATGTTACCTGGCACCATGACAGTCCCAGTCTAATGTTACCTGGCACCATGACAGTCCCAGTCTAATGTTACCTGGCACCATGACAGTCCCAGTCTAATGTTACCTGGCACCATGACAGTCCCAGTCTAATGTTACCTGGCACCATGACAGTCCCAGTCTAATGTTACCTGGCACCATGACAGTCCCAGTCTAATGTTACCTGGCACCATGACAGTCTCAGTCTAATGGTACCTGGCACCATGACAGTCCCAGTCTGTTTCCAACAGCCTGATGTTACCTGGCACCATGACAGTCCCAGTCTGTTTCCAACAGCCTGATGTTACCTGGCACCATGACAGTCCCAGTCTGTTTCCAACAGCCTGATGTTACCTGGCACCATGACAGTCCCAGTCTAATGTTACCTGGCACCATGACAGTCCCAGTCTGTTACCTGGCACCATGACAGTCCCAGTCTAATGTTACCTGGCACCATGACAGTCCCAGTCTGTTTCAAACAGCCTGATGTTACCTGGCACCATGACAGTCCCAGTCTGTTACCTGGCACCATGACAGTCCCAGTCTGTTACCTGGCACCATGACAGTCCCAGTCTGTAACCTGGCACCATGACAGTCCCAGTCTGTAACCTGGCACCATGACAGTCCCAGTCTGTTACCTGGCACCATGACAGTCCCAGTCTGTTACCTGGCACCATGACAGTCCCAGTCTGTTACCTGACACCATGACAGTCCCAGTCTGTTACCTGGCACCATGACAGTCCCAGTCTGTTACCTGGCACCATGACAGTCCAAGTCTGTTACCTGGCACCATGACAGTCCCAGTCTGTTACCTGGCACCATGACAGTCCCAGTCTGTTACCTGGCACCATGACAGTCCCAGTCTGTTACCTGGCACCATGACAGTCCCAGTCTGTTACCTGGCACCATGACAGTCCCAGTCTGTTACCTGGCACCATGACAGTCCCAGTCTGTTACCTGGCACCATGACAGTCCCAGTCTAATGTTACCTGGCACCATGACAGTCCCAGTCTAATGTTACCTGGCACCATGACAGTCCCAGTGTAATGTTACCTGGCACCATGACAGTCCCAGTCTAATGTTACCTGGCACCATGACAGTCCCAGTCTAATGTTACCTGGCACCATGACAGTCCCAGTCTAATGTTACCTGGCACCATGACAGTCCCAGTCTAATGTTACCTGGCACCATGACAGTCCCAGTCTAATGTTACCTGGAACCATGACAGTCCCAGTCTAATGTTACCTGGCACCATGACAGTCTCAGTCTAATGTTACCTGGCACCATGACAGTCCCAGTCTGTTACCAACAGCCTGATGTTACCTGGCACCATGACAGTCCCAGTCTGTTTCCAACAGCCTGATGTTACCTGGCACCATGACAGTCCCAGTCTGTTTCCAACAGCCTGATGTTACCTGGCACCATGACAGTCCCAGTCTGTTTCCAACAGCCTGATGTTACCTGGCACCATGACAGTCCCAGTCTAATGTTACCTGGCACCATGACAGTCCCAGTCTAATGTTACCTGGCACCATGACAGTCCCAGTCTAATGTTACCTGGCACCATGACAGTCCCAGTCTGTTTCAAACAGCCTGATGTTACCTGGCACCATGATAGTCCCATTCTGTTACCTGGCACCATGGCAGTCCCAGTCTGTTACCTGGCACCATGACAGTCCCAGTCTAATGTCACCTGGCACCATGACAGTCCCAGTCTTTTACCTGGCACCATGACAGTCCCAGTCTATTTCAAACAGCCTGATGTTACCTTGCACCATGACAGTCCCAGTCTAATGTTACCTGGCACCATGACAGTCCCAGTCTAATGTTACCTGGCACCATGACAGTCCCAGTCTAATGTTACCTGGCACCATGACAGTCCCAGTCTAATGTTACCTGGCACCATGACAGTCCCAGTCTAATGTTACCTGGCACCATGACAGTCCCAGTGTAATGTTACCTGGCACCATGACAGTCCCAGTGTAATGTTACCTGGCACCATGACAGTCCCAGTCTAATGTTACCTGGCACCATGACAGTCCCAGTCTAATGTTACCTGGCACCATGACAGTCCCAGTCTAATGTTACCTGGCACCATGACAGTCCCAGTCTAATGTTACCTGGCACCATGACAGTCCCAGTCTAATGTTACCTGGCACCATGACAGTCCCAGTCTAATGTTACCTGGCACCATGACAGTCCCAGTCTAATGTTACCTGGCACCATGACAGTCCCAGTCTAATGTTACCTGGCACCATGACAGTCCCAGTCTAATGTTACCTGGCACAATGACAGTCCCAGACTGTTACCCGGCACCATGACAGTCCCAGACTGTTACCCGGCACCATGACAGTCCCAGTGTAATGTTACCCGGCACCATGACAGTCCCAGTGTAATGTTACCCGGCACCATGACAGTCCCAGACTGTTACCTGGCACCATGACAGTCCCAGTCTGTTACCTGGCACCATGACAGTCCCAGTCTGTTACCTGGCACCATGACAGTCCCAGTCTGTTACCTGGCACCATGACAGTCCCAGTCTGTTACCTGGCACCATGACAGTCCCAGTCTGTTACCTGGCACCATGACAGTCCCAGTCTGTTACCTGGCACCATGACAGTCCCAGTCTAATGTTACCTGGCACCATGACAGTCCCAGTCTGTTACCTGGCACCATGACAGTCCCAGTCTGTTACCTGGCACCATGACAGTCCCAGTCTGTTTCAAACAGCCTGATGTTACCTTGCACCATGACAGTCCCAGTCTGTTACCTGGCACCATGACAGTCCCAGTCTAATGTTACCTGGCACCATTACAGTCCCAGTCTAATGTTACCTGGCACCATGACAGTCCCAGTCTAATGTTACCTGGCACCATGACAGTCCCAGTGTAATGTTACCTGGCACCATGACAGTCCCAGTGTAATGTTACCTGGCACCATGACAGTCCCAGTGTAATGTTACCTGGCACCATGACAGTCCCAGTCTAATGTTACCTGGCACCATGACAGTCCCAGTCTAATGTTACCTGGCACCATGACAGTCCCAGTCTAATGTTACCTGGCACCATGACAGTCCTAGTCTAATGTTACCTGGCACCATGACAGTCCCAGTCTAATGTTACCTGGCACCATGTCAGTCTCAGTCTAATGTTACCTGGCACCATGACAGTCCCAGTCTGTTACCTGGCACCATGACAGTCCCAGTCTAATGTTACCTGGCACCATGACAGTCCCAGTCTGTTACCTGGCACCATGACAGTCCCAGTCTGTTACCTGGCACCATGACAGTCCCAGTCTGTTACCTGGCACCATGACAGTCACAGTCTGTTACCTGGCACCATGACAGTCACAGTCTGTTACCTGGCACCATGACAGTCCCAGTCTAATGTTACCTGGCACCATGACAGTCCCAGTCTGTTTCCAACAGCCTGATGTTACCTGGCACCATGACAGTCCCAGTCTGTTTCCAACAGCCTGATGTTACCTGGCACCATGACAGTCCCTGTCTAATGGTACCTGGCACCATGACAGTCCCAGTCTGTTTCAAACAGCCTTATGTACCTGGCACCATGACAGTCCCAGTCTAATGGTACCTGGCACCATGACAGTCCCAGTCTGTTTCAAACAGCCTTATGTTACCTGGTACCATGACAGTCCCAGTCTGTTTCAAACAGCCTGATTTTACCTGGCACCATGACAGTCCCAGTCTAATGTTACCTGGCACCATGACAGTCCCAGTCTAATGTTACCTGGCACCATGACAGTCTCAGTCTAATGTTACCTGGCACCATGACAGTCCCAGTCTGTTTCCAACAGCCTGATGTTACCTGGCACCATGACAGTCCCATTCTGTTACCTGGCACCATGACAGTCCCAGTCTGTTTCAAACAGCCTGATGTTACCTGGCACCATGACAGTCCCAGTCTGTTTCAAACAGCCTGATGTTACCTGGCACCATGACAGTCACAGTCTGTTACCTGGCACCATGACAGTCACAGTCTGTTACCTGGCACCATGACAGTCCCAGTCTGTTACCTGGCACCATGACAGTCCCAGTCTGTTACCTGGCACCATGACAGTCCCAGTCTAATGTTACCTGGCACCATGACAGTCCCAGTCTAATGTTACCTGGCACCATGACAGTCCCAGTCTGTTACCTGGCACCATGACAGTCCCAGTCTGTTACCTGGCACCATGACAGTCCCAGTCTGTTACCTGGCACCATGACAGTCCCAGTCTGTTACCTGGCACCATGACAGGCCCAGTCTGTTACCTGGCACCATGACAGTCCCAGTCTGTTACCTGGCACCATGGCAGTCCCAGTCTGTTACCTGGCACCATGACAGTCCCAGTCTTATGTTACCTGGCACCATGACAGTCCCAGTCTTATGTTACCTGGCACCATGACAGTCCCAGTCTTATGTTACCTGGCACCATGACAGTCCCAGTCTTATGTTACCTGGCACCATGGCAGTCCCAGTCTGTTACCTGGCACCATGACAGTCCCAGTCTGTTACCTGGCACCATGACAGTCCCAGTCTGTTTCAAACAGCCTGATGTTACCTTGCACCATGACAGTCCCAGTCTGTTACCTGGCACCATGACAGTCCCAGTCTTGTAGAGGTTGATTGTTATCATGGTGCTGTCAGGGTCGGGTGTCTTTTTGATTTTCAGCTTCCACCCGTTACAGATTCCCTCTGTCTTTATGGATGGGTAGTGAGAGCGGACTGCTGAGCGCCATGCATTTGGCTGGTCAGTGAGGAAGATGAGATTACTCACATCACCGTTTTTGTAGAGGTCTGCGAAAAGGGTTTCTGACCTCCACTTTAGTAGCGTCTGTTTAAAAGCTTTCCTCGTTGTGTCATTTTTGGGCCTCTGGAGGGTAGAGAATGGATTCAGCGCTGAGTGGGGACATGGTGCCTGTGGACTCTGCTGCTGCTGCTCTGTCCTGCGGCCCCGTTGCCATAGCAACCGGTTTGTTTGTCTGCTGCTGTTGCTAGCTAGCGCTAATTTAGTTCAAAAACCAGCAAAAAAGAGTGAGAAATCTTCACACCCAAAAACAGAAGATATGTTTTAAAGTTAGTCCGTGCTCCTTCTTGGTTTACTCACTCCGTTTGGTCGTTTGATGTAGTTGTATTAACTCCCCTTTGCTAGGTTTTTTCTAGCTCGTTTCTTCTGGCTAGCTTGTTAGCCTGCTGGCTAGGTCTTTGTTGTGTAGCTAGCTAGCTAGAGTCAAAACTTCTTAACTTGAGGCGCAAAGTAACTTTTTTCTATTCTGAATGAATAGAGTTGTTGTTCATCACTTCTTGTCTGGATTTGTTTTTCCATTAGAGTGTTTATCTCATTCTAAAAACAAAAAAATATGAATATATATCAGGAGCTCATGTTGAGCATGACTCTCTCTCTCTCTCTCTCTCTCTCTCTCTCTCTCTGTGATTAACCTTTCTTAACATGTGTTCCTCATTGTCCACGTACTCCAGTCCTCCCTGCCTTATAACATACCTTGTCTGGCACCCTAACTTGCGCTCTATTCTCTATATAGTACACTACTTTTTACCTGGTTCTGTAGCAGTCACAAGCCCACTCACTGTGGGCCTGTTCAAAAGTAGTGCACTATTTACCATCTCAGACACACTTACGGAGAGCCTCCCCTTCATATAGTTATTCAGGATTGATTGATAGCTAGGGCAGTTATTGACATGTGATCCGCCAATACATAGCATTTAGTCATTTTCCTTGTCATCCAGACAGCCCCATGGTGTGTTGGTTGTGCCCTAGTGGTGTGATGGCGACTTTATGCCAGCATCGTTAGCTGATACAACTCTCTCTCTCACACACTCCCTCTCTCTTCCGTTCTTTCTCTCTCTCTCTCTCTCTCTCTCTCTCTCTCTCTCTCTCTCTCACACACTCCCTCTCTCACACACTCCCTCTCTTCTGTTCTCTCTCTCTCTCTCTCTCTCTCTCACACACTCCCTCTCTCACACACTCCCTCTCTTCTGTTCTCTCTCTCTCTCTCTCTCTCTCTCTCTCTCACACACTCCCTCTCTCACACACTCCCTCTCTTCCGTTCTTTCACTCTCTCTCTCTCTCTCTCTCTCTCACACACTCCCTCTCTCGTTCTATTTATCTCGTTCTTTCACTCTCTCTCCATTTCTCTCTCCCTCTCGTTCTTTCCCGCTCTCCTCTCTCTCCATCTCTTTCTCTATCATCTCTCTCTCCCTCCATCTCTGTGTGTGTGTCTCTCTCTCGCTCTCTAACCTCCTTCTCTGTCTCCCTCATCCATCATAGTGTGAGATGACGCCTCACAACATCTTGAGTTTCATACTAAGCAGGTCATTAAGCAGGTCAGTAAGCAGGTCAGCTTAATAACACGTCATGCTGACTCTCAGAGAAAATACAACCCTAAACTTTTCCTCTCTACTGACCACCAGTGGGACGGTCTAACTGCCCTAGGGTAGGTGGGGCCCGTGTTCTGACCACCAGTGGGACTAACTAACTGCCCTAGGGTAGGTGGGGCCCGTGTTCTGACCACCAGTGGAACTAACTGCCCTAGGGTAGGTAGGGCCCGTGTTCTGACCACCAGTGGGACTAACTAACTGCCCTAGGGTAGGTAGGGCCTGTGTTCTGACCACCAGTGGGACTAACTAACTGCCCTAGGGTAGGTAGGGCCCGTGTTCTGACCACCAGTGGGACTAACTAACTGCCCTAGGGTAGGTAGGGCCCGTGTTCTGACCACCAGTGGGACTAACTAACTGCCCTAGGGTAGGTGGGGCCCGTGTTCTGACCACCAGTGGGACTAACTAACTGCCCTAGGGTAGGTAGGGCCCGTGTTCTGACCACCAGTGGGACTAACTAACTTCCCTAGGGTAGGTAGGGCCCGTGTTCTGACCACCAGTGGGACTAACTAACTGCCCTAGGGTAGGTAGGGCCCGTGTTCTGACCACCAGTGGGACTAACTAACTGCCCTAGGGTAGGTAGGGCCCATGTTCTGACCACCAGTGGGACTAACTGCCCTAGGGTAGGTAGGGCCCGTGTTCTGACCACCAGTGGGACTAACTAACTTCCCTAGGGTAGGTAGGGCCCGTGTTCTGACCACCGGTGGGACTAACTAACTGCCCTAGGGTAGGTAGGGCCCGTGTTCTGACCACCGGTGGGACTAACTAACTGCCCTAGGGTAGGTGGGGCCCGTGTTCTGACCACAAGTGGGACTAACTAACTTCCCTAGGGTAGGTAGGGCCCGTGTTCTGACCACCAGTGGGACTAACTAACTGCCCTAGGGTAGGTAGGGCCCGTGTTCTGACCACCAGTGGGACTAACTAACTGCCCTAGGGTAGGTAGGGCCCATGTTCTGACCACCAGTGGGACTAACTGCCCTAGGGTAGGTAGGGCCCGTGTTCTGACCACCAGTGGGACTAACTAACTGCCCTAGGCTAGGTAGGGCCCGTGTTCTGACCACCAGTGGGACTAACTAACTGCCCTAGGGTAGGTAGGGCCCGTGTTCTGGGAAGAGAGTGATCGGTGTGGCTCCTCCTGTCTCGGTGGAATAAGGCTGCGCCAGTGTAGGCCTCTGGCCAGGATCCAGGTGCCTCCCTCCATCAGAACCCTCACTCCTCAAACCAGCGAACAAGTTCACAAGTTGCTCTTTATGTCAGGCATTAGAACTGGTATGGGACTCAAGGAAAAATGAACATGGTCGTTACAGAGGTGGAAGTTTTTAATCCGTCTTTTGAGACTTTGTCCTTCAATCAGGCATGACAATGTCACAAAGACAAGTGTATCTCATGGTCTTTGAAAGGAGTTACTTGAAACCTAGGACAGTGGCTTGAAACTTAGGACAGTGGCTTGTGGAACAGATTTTAAAAAGCTTTGTTTATCATTGGCGGCAAGTAGCCTAGTGGTTAGAGCGTTAGGCCAGTAACCAGAAGGTTGCTGGATCGAATCCCCGAGCAGGACAAGGTAAAAATCTGTTGTTCTGCCCCTGAACAAGGCAGTGAACCTGCTGTTCCTAGGCTGTCATTGTAAATAAGAATTTGTTCTTAACTGACTTGCCTGGTTAAATAAAGGTTAAATAAAAATAAAAAAATCGTCATTGTGATTCAAATGTCCATATGCAGGCAAAATTTTCAGACATAAACTTTCAACCCTTATTGAAGCATAAAATCTCTATGGAAACCATTGGACCAGTCAACCAGGAAGAATGACATGTCCCTTCAGAGTGCATCATTATGTCCATTCGGAATGCTTCAATATGTCCATTTGGAATGCTTCAATGTGTCCATTTGGAATGCTTCAATGTGTCCCTTCGAATGCTTCAATGTGTCCCTTTGGAATGCTTCAATATGTCAATTTGGAATGCTTCAATATGTCAATTGGGAATGCTTCAATATGTCCATTTGGAATGCTTCAATATGTCCCTACGGAATGCTTCAATATGTCCCTACGGAATGCTTCAATATGTCCCTATGGAATGCTTCAATATGTCCCTTTGGAATGCGTCAATGTGTCCATTTGGAATGCTTCAATATGTCCCTATGTAATGCTTCAATGTGTCCCTTCGGAATGCTTCAATGTGTCCCTTCGGAATGCTTCAATGTGTCCATTTGGAATTCTTCAATGTGTCCATTTGGAATTCTTCAATGTGTCCATTTGGAATGCTTCAATATGTCCCTATGGAATGCTTCAATATGTCCATTTGGAATGCTTCAATATGTCCCAAATCGGAATGCTTCAATATGTCCCAAATCGGAATGCTTCAATATGTCCCAAATCCGAATGCTTCAATATGTCCCAAATCGGAATGCTTCAATATGTCCCAAATCGGAATGCTTCAATATGTCCCAAATCGGAATGCTTCAATATGTCCATTTGGAATGCTTTAATGTGCCCTTGGAATGCTTCAATGTGTCCTTTGGAATGCTTCAATGTGTCCCTTTGGAATGCTTCAATGTGTCCCTTTGGAATGCTTCAATGTGTCCCTTTGGAATGCTTCAATGTGTCCCTTCGGAATGCTTCAATGTGTCCCTTCGGAATGCTTCAATGTGTCCCTTCGGAATGCTTCAATGTGTCCCTTCGGAATGCTTCAATGTGTCCCTTCGGAGTGCTTCAATGTGTCCCTTCGGAGTGCTTCAATGTGTCCCTTCGGAATGCTTCAATGTGTCCCATTCGGAATGCTTCAATGTGTCCCATTCGGAGTGCTTCAATGTGTCCCATTTGGAATGCTTCATTGTGTCTTTTTGGAATGCTTCAATGTGTCCATTTGGAATGCTTCAATGTGTCCATTTGGAATGCTTCAATGTGTCCATTTGGAATGCTTCAATGTGTCCCTTTGGAATGCCTCAATGTGTCCCTTTGGAATGCCTCAATGTGTCCATTTGGAATGCCTCAATGTGTCCCTTTGGAATGCCTCAATGTGTCCCTTTGGAATGCCTCAATGTGTCCCTATGGAATGCTTCAATATGTCCATTTGGAATGCTTCAATTATGGACACAGAGGTTGACCTTACACCATACTGATGCTTTGACTGGCTAGATCCCATATTGTGCCGTTTAGGACTCTGTCACTGTCCTCCTTGTCAATCATCTTTCAAACTGACTCCAATGGTACACGACATCAAATCAAATCAGACTTTATTTGTCACATGCGCCGAATACAACAAGTGTAGACCTGACCATGACATGTTTACTTTACAAGCCTTTAACCAACAATGCAGTTCAAGAAATAGAGTTAAGAAAATATTTACCAAATAAAACTAAAGTAAAATAATTATAAAGTAACACAATAAAACAAAAATAACGAGGCTGTATACAGGGGGTACCGGTACCGAGTCAATTTTTAGGGTCTTCCTCTGACACCGCCTGGTATAAAGGTCCTGGATGGCAGGAAGCTTGGCCCCAGTGATGTACTGGGTTGTACGCACTACCCTCTGTAGCACCTTACCATACCAGGCGGTGATGTAACCGGGCAGGATGCTCTCGATGGTGCAGCACTAGAACATTTTGAGGATCTGGGGACCCATGCCAAATCTTTTCAGTCTCCTGAGAGGGAAAAGGTGTTGTCATGCCCTCTTCACAACTGTCTTGGTGTGTTTGGGCCATGATAGTTTGTTGGTGATGTGGACAACAAGGAACTTGAAACTCTTGACCCGCTCCACTACAGCCCCGTCGATGAGAATGGGGGCCTGTTCGGTCCTCCTTTTCCTGTAGTCCACGATCAGCTCCTTTGTCTTGATCACATTGAGGAGAGGTTGTTGTCCTGGCACCACACGGCCAGGTCTCTGACCTCCTCCCTATAGGCTGTCTCAGCGTTGTCGGTGATCAGGCCTACCACTGTTGTGTCGTCAGCAAACTTGATGATGGTGTTGGAGTCGTGCCTGGCCATGCAGTCGTGAGTGAACAGGGAGTACAGGAGGGGACTGAGCACACACCCCTGAGGTGCCCCAGTGTTGAGGATCAGCGTGGCAGATGTGTTGTTACCTACCCTTACCACCTGGGGGCAGCCCGTCAGGATGTCCAGGATCCAGTTGCAGAGTGAGGTGTTTAGTCCCAGGTTCCTTAGCTTAGTGATGAGCTTTGTGGGCACTATGGTGTTGAACGCTGAGCTGTAGTCAATGAACAGCATTCTCACATAGGTGTTCCTTTTGTCCAGGTGGGAAAGGGCAGTGTGGAGTGCAATAGAGATTGCAGCATCTGTGGATCTGTTGGGGTGGTATGCGAGTTGGTGTGGGTCTAGGTTATCCGGGAGGATGCTGTTGATGTGAGCCATGACCAGCCTTTCAAAGCACTTCATGGCTACTGATGTGAGTGGTACGGGTCGGTAGTCATTTAGGCAGGTTACCTTGGTGTTCTTTGGCACAGGGACTATGGTGTTCTGCTTAAAACATGTTGGTATCACAGACTCAGACAGGTTGAAAATGTCAGTGAAGACACTTGCCAGTTGGTCTGCTTTGAGTACACTTCGTGGCTGTGCTGTTGTTGCTCCTAAACGTTTCCACTTCACAATAACAGCACTTACATTTGACCTGGGCAGCTCTAGCAGGGCAGAAATTTGATAAACTGACTTGTTGGAGATATGGCATCCTATGACGGTGCCACGTTGAAAGTCACTGAGCGCTTCAGTAAGGCCATTCTAATTCCAATGTTTGTCTATGGATTTAATACACCTGTCAGCTGTGGTTGAATCCACTATTTTGAATGGGTGTCCTCATACTGCTGTATGTATGTATGTATGTATGTATGTGTGTGTGTATATATATATGTATGTATGTGTGTGTGTATATGTGTATATTATATATATAGATATAGAGATAGAGATATAGAGATAGAGATATAGATAGTGTATGTTCTGTATGACATGGGGAGAGTCTGACCTCACCTGGCTGTTAACTCTTCCTCTCCTCCTCTTCCTCTGCAGAACCATTTTGACCAGGGACTTTACCTGTCTTAACTCTTCCTCTGTAGAACCATTGTAAACTATAACATCTGAAGACTATGTCCTAACCCTGCGCTTCCTTGTCTTCTTTTCCTTGTCCTCTGTAGAACCATGTGGGCCAGTGAAGGAGAGGTTCAGGTGACAGCCCGGATGGAGACCACCCCTGCCATGGGCGTACCTAGTATCTCTGTTTCCCAGAAACAGACCCCTAAAAAATTTGGCCCTGTGGTGGCCCCTAAGCCCCAGTTCAACCCCTACAAGACGGGAGACCCCATTGACCATGCTGAAGGTAAGAGATGGCAGGGGATTCAGACACTGATAGCTGGTACGTGCTTCATACAGCAAGTGGCGCTAAAAGGGTGCGTGCGTTGCAGGAGAAACTGAAATGTTCGTTGGCCACAATCAAGGGTCAAGGGTCAAACAAGGTGGTAGGAGTTGGGCCTGTAGACGAAAGGTTGCCTGTTCAAATCCTGTCGGGCGTTTGGAGAGGAGGAAAAAAAAGGAGGGGGGGTGGGGTATTGATCTAGCAACTGGAGGGCTGCTGGGTTCATACCCTAACAACAATCCCCTACCGTTGGGCCCTTGATCAAGGCCCTTAACCCCACAACATACTCTCCATCCAGGGGTGCTGCATGGCAGCTTGACCCTATGCTCCTTTCTACTGTATATCTGTGTGGTGTGTCTGGGGAGTTGAGAAATGAAGGGAACGGAATATTAATTTCTGTTGTTCGCTGTGGCTGTGGACAATAAAGTTGGATTGTTTTTTTTTTATTGTATCCAGGGGCTGAGACCTCCTATGTAGCCCACTACTGACTCCTATCCAGGGGCTGAGACCTCCTATGTAGCCCCAGTACTGACTCCTATCCAGGGGCTGAGACCTCCTATGTAGTCCACTACTGACTCATATCCAGGGGCTGAGACCTCCTATGTAGCCCCGGGACTGACTCCTATCCAGGGAATGAGACCTCCTATGTAGCCCCAGTACTGACTCCTATCCAGGGACTGAGACCTCCTATGTAGCCCCAGTACTGACTCCTATCCAGGGGGCTGAGACCTCCTATGTAGCCCACTACTGACTCCTATCCAGGGGCTGAGACCTGTGTCCTGGATGGCCCGATACTGACTCCTATCCAGGGACTGAGGCCTGTGTCCTGGACGGCCCGATACTGACTCCTATCCAGGAGGCTGAGCTCAAATACAGATTTATGATTGTAATATGTAGCGAACTCAACCGTTTTCTGTCCAGCTCCCTTGTCCTGTGAGCTGTGATTTAGCTACCGTAGCATTTCTTTACAAGCCAACCGTGCTTCACATGACCTTTCCATGACCTTATATGAAAGACAACACCATACTCCTCTCTTTCAACATTAAAGAAATCCAAGGGCTGTGTAAACAAAACAACAACAAAAACTCAGACCTTGAATTCATCTTTTTAAATCTGTTGAAAAATACCAAAATAGAGTTGCCTTAATTAATATCATGTTAATGCAAATATCAAGAAATGTGCAGAGGGAAAGAAAATAGAGAAATTATAGAAAAGTAAAACACATAATAATAAAAGTAATAATAGATACACAATGAGTAACGATAACTTGGTTATACACAGGAAGTACCAGTACTGAGTGGATGTGCAGGGGTACGAGGTAATAACTTGGTTATATACAGGAAGTACCATTACTGAGTGGATGTGCAGGGGTACGAGGTAATAACTTGGTTATATACAGGAAGTACCAGTACTGAGTCAATGTGTAGGGTACGAGGTAATAACTTGGTTATATACAGGAAGTACCAGTACTGAGTGGATGTGCAGGGGTACGAGGTAATAACTTGGTTATATACAGGAAGTACCAGTACTGAGTGGATGTGCAGGGGTACGAGGTAATAACTTGGTTATATACAGGATGTACCAGTACTGAGTGGATGTGCAGGGGAACAAGGTAACAACATGGCTATATACACAGGGTACCAGTACTGAGTCAATGATAACATGGCTATATACACGGGGTACCAGTACTGAGTAGATGTGTAGGGGTACGAGGTAATAACATGGCTATATACACAGGGTACCACATTTGCATTTAAGTCATTTAGCAGACGCTCTTATCCAGAGCGACTTACAAATTGGTGCATTCACCTTATGATATCCAGTGGAACAACCACTTTACAATAGTGCATCTAAATATTTTGGGGGGGGGGGGGGTTAGAAGGATTACTTTATCCTATCCCAGGTATTCCAGTACTGAGTTGATGTGCAGGGGTACGAGGTAATTGAGATAGATGTGTACATATAACTAGGAATAAAGTGACTGATTTAGTAAACAGTAGCAGCAGTGTATGTGATGAGTCAACAAAAATAAAATGTGTGCAAAAAGGGTCAATGCAGGAAGTTAAATAGTTAATCTAATATCTACCTGGACTAACTATCTAACTAACTATTCATCAGTCATATGGCTTGGGGGTAGAAGCTCTTCAGTGACCTGTTGGTTCCAGACTTGGTTCACCGTTAGTCATATTAGTCATATTTCTAATCAGTAAGCTTTTTAAGAAATAAAACACTGTTACTATGGAAACCGCTATAGAACAGAACCGCTATGAGCCAATTAGTGAGTGAAAGACAGAAAAACAAATACCTAATAATAATAATAATAATAATACTACTACTCTATAGAGGAAATGAACCAACGGCCAAAGTCAAACCAGTATTTGTTCTGAAAGCTTTGTGTGGAGAATTTGGAAAGGATTTGACTCTTAAGCAAACGGGAGACTGACTTCCTTAGAGCAGGTTTCTGTGGCTTTAGATGTGAGATGCATTTTTATTTCATTTTATTTAAGCCTTTTATTTAACCAGGTAGGCAAGTTGAGAACAAGTTCTCATTAACAACTGCGACCTGGTTAAGATAAAGCAAAGCAGTGCGACACAAACAACAACAACAGAGTTACACATGGAATAAACAAACATACAGTCAATAATACCATAGAAAACGTCTATATACAGTGTGTGCAAATGAGGTAGGATAAGGGAGGTAAGGCAATAAATTGGCCATAGTGGCGAATAGTTACAATATAGCAATTAAACACTGGAGTGATAGATGTGCAGAAGATGAATGTGCAAGTAGAGATACTGGGGTGCATTTGAGCAAAACATTTTAAATAAATAACAGTATGGGGATGAGGTAGTTGGATGGGCTATTTACAGATGGGCTATGTACAGGTGCAGTGATCTGTGAGCTGCAATGACAGCTGGTGCTTACAGTTAGTGAGGGAGATATGGGTCTCCAGCTTCAGTGATTTTTGCAGTTCGTTCCAGTCATTGGCAGCAGAGAACTGGAAGGAGAGACGGCCAAAAGAGGAATTGGCTTTGGGGGTGACCAGTGAAATATACCTGCTGGAGCGCGTGCTACGGTTGGGTTCTGCTATGGTGACTAGTGAACTGAGATAAGGCGGGGCTTTCCTAGCAAAGACTTATAGATGACCTGGAGCCAGTGGGTTTGGCGACGAATATGAAGCGAGGGCCAGCCAACGAGAGAGTGGCTTTACGGAAGAGTGTCCAGAAAAAAGCCATTGCTTAAAGAAAATAATAAGCAAACACGATTGGTGTCCGCCAAAAGGCATGTGGAAGACTCTCCAAACATATGGAAGAAGGTACTCTGGTCAGATGAGACTAAAATTGAGCTTTTTGCCCATCAAGGAAAACGCTATGTCTGGCGCAAATCCAACACCTTTCACAACCCTGAGAACACCATCCCCACAGTGAAGCATGGTGGTGGCAGCATCATGCTGTGGGGATGTTTTTCATTTGCAGGGACTGGGAAACTAGTCAGAACTGAAGGAATGATGGAGGGAGCTAAATACAGGGAAATTCTTGAGGGAAATCTGTTTCAGTCTTCCAGAGACTTGAGTCTGGTACGGAGGTTCACCTTCCAGCAGGACAATGACTCTAAGCATACTGCTAAAGCAACACTTGAGTGGTTTAAGGGGAACATTTAAATGTTTTGGAATAGCCTAGTCAAAGCCCAGACCTCAATCCAATTGAGAATCTGTGGTATGTCTTAAAAATTGCTGTACACCAGCGGAACCCATCCAACTTGAAGGAGCTGAAGCAGTTTTGCCTTGAAGAATGGGTAATAATTCCAGTGGCTAGATGTGCCAAGCTTATAGAGACATACCCCAAGAGACTTGCAGCTGTAATTGCTGTAAAAGATGGCTCTACAAAGTATTGACTTTGGGGGGGTGAATAGTTATGCACGCTCAAGTTTTCTTTTTTTTTTTTTGTCTTATTTCTTATTTGTTTCACAATAAAACATATTTTGCATCTTTAAAGTGGTAGGCATGTTGTTTAAATCAAATGATACAAACCCCCCCAAAATCTATTTTAATTCCAGGTTGTAAGGCAACAAAATAGGAAAAATTCCAAGGGGGGTGAAGACTTTCGCAAGCCACTGTACATAGGACATGTTTAGATCAGGGCCTTCCAATCCACCTGGACATGTTTAGATCAGGGCCTTCCAATCCACCTGGACATGTTTAGATCAGGGCCTTCCAATCCACCTGGACATGTTTAGATCAGGGCCTTCCAATCCACCTGGACATGTTTAGATCAGGGCCTTCCAATCCACCTGGACATGTTTAGATCAGGGCCTTCCAATCCACCTGGCAGTAGAAGAGAAGTTCATTTGATTCAGCCAAAATATGCTTTCATCAATATAAATCAAATCAGATGTTATTGGTCACATACACATATTTACCAGATGTTATTGGTCACATACACATATTTACCAGATGTTATTGCAGATGTAGAGAAATGCTTGTGTTCCTAGCTCCAACAGTGGAGTAATATCTAACAATACACCCATCTAAAAGGTAAAAGAAAGAAATATATAAATATTAGGACGAGCAATGCCAGAGTCGAGTATAAATCTTTACACAGGGATAAAATAATTGTTCAGTCAGCATAGATAGGCGTGTGAACTAAAGAATCGTTCAGTCAGCATAGATAGGTGTGTGAACTAAAAGATTTGTTCAGTCAGCATAGATAGGTGTGTGAACTAAATAATCGTTCAGTCAGCATAGATAGGTGTGTGAACTAAATAATCGTTCAGTCAGCATAGATAGGCGTGTGAACTAAAAGATTCGTTCAGTCAGCATAGATCGGTCTGTGAACTAAAAGAATCGTTCAGTCAGCATAGATCGGTCTGTGAACTAAACGCTGACATCAGCGTCAGCTATCCTGCTACGGAGCGTTTTGATGTCGGGATGCACACCGCATCACTTGAACTTGACGGTCAACAGAAAATGTCTCAGTAACGGCATTGACACGGCATTCAGATTCCTGTTTAGCCTAAATTATTAAGGGTCCTATTTTTTATTTCAACTAATATCAGTATTACACGGAGGTTTCTGGAACCGTAGCCCTCCTTTATATCGGCATGCACTATTATCTATCTAGTACACTACTTTTGACCAGAGCCCTATTCCCTGTCTAGTGCCCTACTTTTGACCAGAGCCCTATGGTGCCATTTGGGACAAACCCTTTGAATATGGTTCTTTATCTTCCAGTAAGGGGCAGGCCCTTCACCAAGCCTCGCTGTATGTCTCTCGCTGCTAAGGTCTCCTGGGCCTTTGTGGTTCACACTTCTGCTAATGGTTATACTAACAGTAATGTTACTGGGTAATAAACACTGTCAAACCAGAACTCGTACTTTCCCTTTTTAAACATATTACCTCAAACAGACTGCCTCAGACTGCCTTACATAATATCTATATTTTGACTGTATTACCACACGGTAACAGGAATTACCACAGATACGTACGCACGCATGTACACACACACACACACACACACACACACACACACACACACACACACCATGATAGTGCTACTGTGATTGGTCAGTGGCTGCGTTCTGAATATCTCTCTCATTCAGTCAAATGTTACTCCCTCATCGTTTTCTTATCTTCTACAGTGACGTAGTAGTCCTTTCATCCCAATTACTGTATCTCTGTAAGCAAAGTACCATTTATAGCCTTAGATTATACTCTCATTGACCCATCTCCACCCCTACTGCAGTCACGTTCAAGGTCAAATACATATTTAAAACTGTTCAGTATCATAGAGCTACCCGCTCTCAGCTGAAATCACATTTCTCTAAGAATGGATAGGGTATGGCCTGGAGATGAATCATGTTTAATCACCCACTACATTACAGGGTATAAACACCGCCCTACAGCCACTACATTACAGGGTATAAACACTGCTCTACAGCCACTGCATTACAGGGTATAAACACCGCTCTACTGCCACTGCATTACAGGGTATAAACACCGCTCTACAGCCACTACATTACAGGGTATAAACACCGCTCTACTGCCACTGCATTACAGGGTATAAACACCGCTCTACAGCCACTACATTACAGGGTATAAACACCGCTCTACTGCCACTGCATTACAGGGTATAAACACCGCTCTACAGCCACTACATTACAGGGTATAAACACCGCTCTACTGCCACTGCATTACAGGGTATAAACACCGCCCTACAGCCACTACATTACAGGGTATAAACACCGCCCTACAGCCACTACATTACAGGGTATAAACACCGCTCTACTGCCACTGCATTACAGGGTATAAACACCGCTCTACTGCCACTACATTACAGGGTATAAACACCGCTCTACTGCCACTGCATTACAGGGTATAAACACCGCTCTACAGCCACTACATTACAGGGTATAAACACCGCTCTACAGCCACTACATTACAGGGTATAAACACCGCTCTACAGCCACTGCATTACAGGTTATAAACACCGCTCTACTGCCACTGCATTACAGGGTATAAATACCACTCTACAGCCACTACATTACAGGGTATAAACACCGCTCTACAGCCACTACATTACAGGGTATAAACACCGCTCTACTGCCACTGCATTACAGGGTATAAACACCGCTCTACAGCCACTACATTACAGGGTATAAACACCGCTCTACTGCCACTGCATTACAGGGTATAAACACCGCCCTACAGCCACTACATTACAGGGTATAAACACCGCCCTACAGCCACTACATTACAGGGTATAAACACCACTCTACAGCCACTACATTACAGGGTATAAACACCGCTCTACAGCCACTGCATTACAGGGTATAAACACCGCTCTACAGCCACTGCATTACAGGGTATAAACACCACCCTACAGCCACTGCATTACAGGGTATAAACACCGCTCTACAGCCACTGCATTACAGGGTATAAACACCGCTCTACAGCCACTGCATTACAGGGTATAAACACCGCTCTACAGCCACTGCATTACAGGGTATAAACACCGCCCTACAGCCACTGCATTACAGGGTATAAACACCGCTCTACAGCCACTACATTACAGGGTATAAACACCGCTCTACAGCCACTATATTACAGGGTATAAACACCGCTCTACGGCTACATGTTAGTGACATGGTGGTGCTGTTTGGTTTTGGTGAGAGCTTTTGTTATGGTGGTGATGTTAGTGACATGGGTCACAGCTTGTATGCCCTGTTCTGTATGTAATTCATTGTTACGTGTGTGTTTTCCATTTCAGCATATTTTATCCAAAGTGACTTACAGTAGTGCCGACAGACATGTTGATATTGGCGACTCTCAGGTCCACACATGCACACTAGTATTTCTTCATCATTTATAACTGTTCATGTTTTTTTTGGCTGTTAAACATTTATCCTTTGATAAGCTTTCATAGTCATCATATTAACATCCAGAAACTGTTTTTTAAATTTTTTTTATTTAATTTTGAATGATTTGTTATTCAACCTTTTATTTAACTAGGCACGTATCTCCAACTCATGCAAATGTAGTTGTGCTGTTAACTCAATCGTCTCCTAATTTGTTTGTTCTACAACCAACTATTCATAATTATAGTGCAATTTATGTGTCCCAAACGGTACCCTGTTCCCTATATAGTGCACTACTTTCGACCAGAGTCAGTGGGCCCTGTAGTACACTACTTAGCGAATAGGGTGCCTTTTTTCAGATACGGCCAGTCAGATGGAACATTGAAAACAGGAAGTGGATCTTACAGTTGATAACAACAGAAAAGTAAGAAAGCACCTGGTTTACATTCTGTAGACAATGGGTGTTTGTACCCTGATACAATGTACCATAGGAATACATTGAGTCTGAATCCAAAATGCCAACCTATTCCCTATATAGTGCACTACTTTTTGAGTGGCCATGGTCAACTGTAGTGCACTATAGAGGGAATAGGGTGGCATTTGGGATGTAGGTTAGATGGAATACTGTCAGTATGTTTGATAACCATCTCATTTTAGTGCTTGGAGTCATTGAGTTCATACATGCCAAATGCCAAGGGCAGAATTTATATTTATTCATTCATTCATTTATTTATTTTATTTAAGCCTTATTTTACCCAGCAAGTTGACTGGGAACAGATTCTCATTTACAGGAACAACCTGGGGAATAGCTACTTAGATATAGCCGTTTACATTTTGTTAGGCATAAGGCTATTTGATTATCATTGTAGTATTTTATGTTTTAATCTAGAAATAGCCTAGAAATGGAGACAGACAACAGTCAATATGTTTTCCATTGAGGATCTGTTGGACTGTTTTCTGTGTGAAGGATACTGCCAGGAGAGAGAACACACGTTATGATGCAGTATGATGCCTTCTTCCCACAGCAGCTGTACTGATGTGGTATGATGCCTTCTTCCCACAGCAGCTGTACTGATGCGGTATGATGCCTTCTTCCCACAGCAGCTGTACTGATGCGGTATGATGCCTTCTTCCCACAGCAGCTGTACTGATGCGGTATGATGCCTTCTTCCCACAGCAGCTGTACTGATGCGGTATGATGCCTTCTTCCCACAGCAGCTGTACTGATGCGGTATGATGCCTTCTTCCCACAGCAGCTGTACTGATGCGGTATGATGCCTTCTTCCCACAGCAGCTGTACTGATGCGGTATGATGCCTTCTTCCCACAGCAGCTGTACTGATGCGGTATGATTCCTTCTTCCCACAGCAGCTGTACTGATGTGGTATGATGCCTTCTTCCCACAGCAGCTGTACTGATGCGGTATGATGCCTTCTTCCCACAGCAGCTGTACTGATGCGGTATGATGCCTTCTTCCCACAGCAGCTGTACTGATGCGGTATGATGCCTTCTTCCCACAGCAGCTGTACTGATGCGCTATGATGCCTTCTTCCCACAGCAGCTGTACTGATGCGCTATGATGCCTTCTTCCCACAGCAGCTGTACTGATGCGGTATGATGCCTTCTCCCCACAGCAGCTGTACTGATGCGGGATGATGCCTTCTCATTTGGAAACAACCAAGCTGTGTAGAACAGGTCTAGTCATGAGACGGGGGCCCTAGCCATGACATGGGATCCTAGCCGTGAGGCGGGGCCCTAGCCGTGAGGCGGGGCCCTAGCCGTGAGGCGGGGCCCTAGCCGTGAGGCGGGGCACCCTATTCCCTATTTGGTATACTACTTTTGACCAGGAACCCATAGGGTATTGATTTGGGATGCACTCAGAGACAGAGCATACACCACCATTAGACACCCAGAGAAACATCATCTGCCAGGGAGAGGCCTGTGTAGAGGGCCGACAGGGTTAGGGAGAGGCCTGTGTAGAGGGCCGACAGGGTTAGGGAGAGGCCTGTGTAGAGGGCCGACATTATTGTAAAAGTCTGCCAAACCGTTGTCCTACTCTGCTGTTTGTTAGTAACACTCTGCTGAGTGTTGTGCTGAACTAGCCCTCTGGGAGCCCTAGAGCTCAGTACCCTGGGAAACGGTTATGACATCAGACAAAAGTAGCCCTCTGGGAGCCCTAGAGCTCAGTAACCTGGGAAACGGTTATGACATCAGACAAAAGTAGCCCTCTGGGAGCCCTAGAGCTCAGTAACCTGGGAAATGGTTATGACATCAGACAAAAGTAGCCCTCTGGGAGCCCTAGAGCTCAGTAACCTGGGAAACGGTTATGACATCAGACAAAAGTAGCCCTCTGGGAGCCCTAGAGCTCAGTAACCTGGGAAACGGTTTATTACATCAGGCTAACGAGCCCTCTGGGAGCCCTGGATCTCAGTAACCTGGGAAATGGTTATGACATCAGACAAAAGTAGCCCTCTGGGAGCCCTAGAGCTCAGTAACCTGGGAAATGGTTATTACATTAGGCTAACTAGCCCTCTGGGAGCCCTAGAGCTCAGTAACATGGGAAACGGTTATTACATTAGGCTAACTAGCCCTCTGGGAGCCCTAGAGCTCAGTAACCTGGGAAACGGTTATTACATTAGGCTAACTAGCCCTCTGGGAGCCCTAGAGCTCAGTAACCTGGGAAACGGTTATGACATCAGGCTAACTAGCCCTCTGGGAGCCCTAGAGCTCAGTAACCTGGGAAACGGTTATTACATTAGGCTAACTAGCCCTCTGGGAGCCCTAGAGCTCAGTAACCTGGGAAACGGTTATTACATTAGGCTAACTAGCCCTCTGGGAGCCCTAGAGCTCAATAACATGGGAAACGGTTATGACATCAGACAAAAGTAGCCCTCTGGGAGCCCTGGATCTCAATAACACGGGGAAGGGTTATGACATCAGACAAAGCACAGGGCATGTTTTGAGGTTTAGTTGTCAGGAAGTTGTGGTGTGACACGGCCCCTCCGCCTGCTGCTTCTCTACCAGGCAGGACTTTGTTTATTCCTCTCTCCCCCCAGATGGTAGTAGATGTCTGACAGTATTACTGAGCATGTACTGTTCTTTCAACCCTGCTCTCTAGTGATGCCTGGTGTAGAGTGCTACAGTTTCTATGTTTGACTATTGATTTAGTCTCTCATGGCACACTTTTAACATAACCAGCAAGTCTCATAAAGACTAATACTAATACCTTATTGTCAGCTAGGCTCATAAACACTGACCTGGTCCAAACTACTGTCTAGTTCTGATGGTATTACTACTGACCTGGTCCAAACTACTGTCTAGTTCTGATGGTATTACTACTGACCTGGTCCAAACTACTGTCTAGTTCTGATGGTATTACTACTGACCTGGTCCAAACTACTGTCTAGTTCTGATGGTATTACTACTGACCTGGTCCAAACTACTGTCTAGTTCTGATGGTATTACCACTGACCTGGTCCAAACTACTGTCTAGTTCTGATGGTACTACCACTGACCTGGTCCAAACTACTGTCTAGTTCTGATGGTATTACTACTGACCTGGTCCAAACTACTGTCTAGTTCTGATGGTATTACTACTGACCTGGTCCAAACTACTGTCTAGTTCTGATGGTACTACCACTGACCTGGTCCAAACTACTGTCTAGTTCTGATGGTATTACCACTGACCTGGTCCAAACTACTGTCTAGTTCTGATGGTATTACCACTGACCTGGTCCAAACTACTGTCTAGTTCTGATGGTATTACTACTGACCTGGTCCAAACTACTGTCTAGTTCTGATGGTATTACTACTGACCTGGTCCAAACTACTGTCTAGTTCTGATGGTATTACTACTGACCTGGTCCAAACTACTGTCTAGTTCTGATGGTACTACTACTGACCTGGTCCAAACTACTGTCTAGTTATGATGGTATTACCACTGACCTGGTCCAAACTACTGTCTAGTTCTGATGGTATTACCACTGACCTGGTCCAAACTACTGTCTAGTTCTGATGGTATTACTACTGACCTGGTCCAAACTACTGTCTAGTTCTGATGGTATTACTACTGACCTGGTCCAAACTACTGTCTAGTTCTGATGGTATTACCACTGACCTGGTCCAAACTACTGTCTAGTTCTGATGGTATTACCACTGACCTAGTCCAAACTACTGTCTAGTTCTGATGGTATTACTACTGACCTGGTCCAAACTACTGTCTAGTTCTGATGGTATTACTACTGACCTGGTCCAAACTACTGTCTAGTTCTGATGGTACTACCACTGACCTGGTCCAAACTACTGTCTAGTTCTGATGGTATTACCACTGACCTGGTCCAAACTACTGTCTAGTTCTGATGGTATTACCACTGACCTGGTCCAAACTACTGTCTAGTTCTGATGGTATTACCACTGACCTGGTCCAAACTACTGTCTAGTTCTGATGGTATTACCACTGACCTGGTCCAAACTACTGTCTAGTTCTGATGGTACTACTACTGACCTGGTCCAAACTACTGTCTAGTTCTGATGGTATTACTACTGACCTGGTCCAAACTACTGTCTAGTTCTGATGGTATTACTACTGACCTGGTCCAAACTACTGTCTAGTTCTGATGGTATTACTACTGACCTGGTCCAAACTACTGTCTAGTTCTGATGGTATTACCACTGACCTGGTCCAAACTACTGTCTAGTTCTGATGGTATTACCACTGACCTGGTCCAAACTACTGTCTAGTTCTGATGGTATTACTACTGACCTGGTCCAAACTACTGTCTAGTTCTGATGGTATTACCACTGACCTGGTCCAAACTACTGTCTAGTTCTGATGGTATTACCACTGACCTGGTCCAAACTACTGTCTAGTTCTGATGGTATTACTACTGACTTGGTCCAAACTACTGTCTAGTTTTGATGGTATTACTACTGACCTGGTCCAAACTACTGTCTAGTTCTGATGGTATTACTACTGACCTGGTCCAAACTACTGTCTAGTTCTGAATGATATTAACACTGACCGATACTGAGGAAGCATCTTCTTCAGTTAGACAATCCAGGAATGAAAGTAGTTATCCCTGCACTTCTAAATGCTACAAGTGTACTCTCTCTTCTACAAGTGTACGTTTCCCCCGATCTCGGTCGCCATCAATATTCATCCCTTCCTAACCCCCTTTATTTACTCTCTGGATGGGTACTCCAAGATTTTACTTTACTGGGTTTATTCTGTGATTACGCCAGCCATGTAATCCACAAATGCATTTTTGATTATTTAATCCAGACTCATGGCTTATCTTTCTAATTCTCTGTTGTGTCTTTATCACGAGGATTAAATGACCACTTCTTCAAAACGTTGAGACTGAGTCAATTGCTTTACTGTTATGAATAAAACAACAACATGTAAATCGTAATTTGATATTTCAAACATATTTCTCATTTTATCCCCAATTTCTGTCACAAATGAGAATATTGAAATACAAGTAATTTGACATAAACTCTGATAATGTTAGTAAGGAAACTAAGTATTACTATGATGGTCCCAGATGTGTTTCTACTCTTGCAAGCTGTATTTTATTTGGATGTCGTTTATGCAACTGTGTGTTCAAACATTTAATAACATTAGATTGGGGTCAAAGAACTATGTTAAGTGACGTACCGTGGGGAGGTTGGTTATGAACTGTGTTAAGTGACGTACCGTGGGGAGGTAGGTTATGAACTGTGTTAAGTGACGTACCGTGGGGAGGTAGGTTATGAACTGTGTTAAGTGACGTACCGTGGGGAGGTAGGTTATGAACTGTGTTAAGTGACGTACCGTGGGGAGGTAGGTTATGAACTGTGTTAAGTGACGTACCGTGGGGAGGTTGGTTATGAACTATGTTAAGTGACGTACCGTGGGGAGGTAGGTTATGAACTGTGTTAAGTAACGTACCGTGGGGAGGTTGGTTAGTTGAAAAAATTACTTGGAAAAACAAACGCACAAAAGTAAATTATTTTGACTACAAATAAATACATTATGCATGAATATAATTAAAAACAAATACATAAATATGTAAATCATATGTTGTATTGTTATTGATAATAATGGTATAATTACAACCATGGTTCATTGAAAAGGCAAATGCACAATAAAGCAGATGTCTCCCAGCTGGCCATAAGGAGTCTCTATGAAGAGATTATCTGTCTTTATTTGTTGTTTGTTTCATATCAAACTCTGATATAAAATATTTGATTAGCATAAATGCAAATGAGGGACAACTGATTTTGGCAGTGTGCCTGGGCTGGGGCCTAGCTGGGGCTGGGACTGAGGGCCTGGGGCCTAGCTGGGACTGAGGGGCTGGGGCCTAGCTGGGGCTGGGACTGAGGGGCTGGGACTGAGGGCCTGGGGCCTAGCTGGGACTGAGGGCCTGGGGCCTAGCTGGGACTGAGGGCCTGGGGCCTAGCTGGGACTGAGGGCCTGGGGCCTAGCTGGGACTGAGGGCCTGGGGCCTAGCTGGGACTGAGGGCCTGGGGCCTAGCTGGGGCTGTGTCTTATGGGCTATGGGGCTGTCTTGCGATGATTGGGGGGGGGCTCCCACTAGCAGCATCATCTCTTACTATTATCTATCCCCTCACTGTCCCTTTTCTCTTGATTAAATAACTCTGTCCCTTGTCTCGATTAAATAACTCTGTCCCTTTTCTCTCGATGAAATAACTCTGTCCCTTGTCTCGATGAAATAACTCTGTCCCTTGTCTCGATGAAATAACGCTGTCCTTTGTCTTGATTTAATAACTCTGTCCCTTGTCTCTTGATTAAATAACTCTGTCCCTTGTCTCTTGATTAAATAACTCTGTCCCTTGTCTCTTGATTAAATAACTCTGTCCCTTGTCTCTTGATTAAATAACTCTGTCTCTTGATTAAATAACTCTGTCCCTTGTCTCTTGATTAAATAACTCTGTCTCTTGATTAAATAACTGCCCCTTGTCTCTTGATTAAATAACTCTGTCCCTTGTCTCTTGATTAAATAACTCTGGACCCGTAGGGCTACATAGGGAATAGGGAGCGTGAAGGGTGAAAGGTAATCCCAACCTGGAGGGTGAAAGGTAATCCCAACCTGGAGGGTGAAAGGTAAACCCAAAACATGAATAGATGGCATTAAAGAGGTAGTAGCCCACCTCGTGTACAGTGCTGTTTATTACATATGTTATTTAGCAAATACTCAATGACAGACACTGAAGCTGTTAGTTACAGTGATATTACACACTGTTGTACGTGATCATGGAAGGTTGTTATATATTTGTTTAAATTAACATATGCCAACTCTTACTATGAATTGCACTTTGTTGAAGGAATGCCTCCGAAATAAAGTTAATATTTTGGATTTAAACATGAAATGTTCTACAATTTTTAAACCAACTAATCTGTTGCTTTTTGCCTCAGAGTAAATACCTTAACATAAATGTGGCTATAAACCGTCAAATAATTTGTTGTAGTTTGGTTTCTGATTTACTTTGTTTACAAAAACATAACACCCCCCCCCCCCCCAAAAAAAAAAAGAAAAAATAAACATTTGTTTACCATCTTTTTTTAATCATCAGTAAGCATCTCACCCTTCTCACCTAATTCATTCCCAAAATGTATGTCCAAATCTCAGGCATAATGGTATAGCAGATCAGAGTTTTGTCACAAATGACACCCTATTCCCTATGTAGCACTACGGGCTCCTGGTCAAAATGAGTGCACTACATAGGGAATAGGGTGCCATTTGGGACTTGGGGCCAGGATATCACACTGTGATTACAGGGGCTGGTAATGTGTGTCATCCAGTTTAATGTAAATCTGTGAAGCAGGGTCAGGCTCAGATTCTCTTAATGTTGTGTTTTAGTCTCCAATCAATTCCTGTATCTGAGAGATTACAGCCATTTTTAAGTCATTTTAAGTTTCATGACATGTTCCCTAAATTCTCCAAAATTAGATGTTGCTCCCAATACCTCTAGCCTAAACCATGCAATGTATGTTACAAAAAATACATTGACTCTATATAATGTAGTGATCTGACGACAGCAAAAATTGTGTGACATTGACAGTTTTCCTGCCCGTGTCTAGTTAGGTCGAAAACGTGTCACGAGCAACAAAACCTAGTATTTTTTTCCCCTCCAAAAACCCCACCAATTGTTTGCGATATGGCACACCTGTTAATTGAAATGCATTCCCGGTGACTACCTCATGAAGGTGGTTGAGAAAATGCCAACACTTTTTTTGGTTACTACATGATTCCATATGTGTTATTTCATATGTTTTGATGTCTTCACTATTATTATCTACAATGTAGAAAATAGTCAAAATAAAGAACTCTTGAATGAATAGGTATGTCCAAACATTTGACTAGTACTGTATAGTTATATATATATATAGTTATATTCACCACCAAAAAAACACAATTTCTTTTGCTGGTTGGAGGCTAGGTAGCTTGAGAAACACCTGCTGTTTTTATTTCTCCTATGGTTGGTTGGCCAGCAGGGAGTTGCCTGAGCTGACTACCGGCTCTTATGTCAGAGTCCATATACACACACACACACACACACACACACACACACACACACACACACACACACACCTCACTCTGTCAAATCACCAGGAGATTTGACAGGAAACCCACCAATGAGGGCTTTAGTTCCCTTTAGAAACCAGAAACCACAGACAGAAAGCACATAGAAACTACACAACCCCAGCTACACATAACAATTAATCTCGTGAAATACGGTGGCCAAGAAATCGTTGTCTTAATTGCAGTGACATTTTTTGTTTCTTGACACTTTTAGTTTTTCCTCTATTTTCTTCATATAGTACAGAAAATAGAGAAAAACCAATAATATTTGTTAGAAATAATATTTATATACAGTAATATACAAATATTATATACAAATACGGTATATCAACCAACCAGGGACGGAACTACAGTGTCTTCACAACTCTTTGACTTGTTCTAAATGTTTTGTTACAGGCTGAATTTAAAATGGATGACATTTAGATTTCTTGTCACTGCACACAATAAACCATAATGTCAGTGGAAATATGTTATTTCAATTTTTTTGTTTTTTTTTGTGTGTTAACAAATCAATTACAAATAAAAAGCTGAAATGTATTCAGTCAATAATTATTCAACTTATTTCCAAAAGAAATATTAGAGAGTAGATCAGCATTAATACTGCAGATAGACTGTGGCTTTCATCTATGTAATTGTCTGCATCATTTCTAATCCCCCACATATATTCTGGGGGAAATAAAATATACAATGCCTTCAGAAAGTATTCAGATCCCTTGACTTTTTCCACAGCCTTACGCTACATCCTTATTCTAAAATGGATTAAAAACTAAAATACTGTATTTACGTAAGTATTCAGACCCTTTGCTATGAGACTCGAAATTGATCTCAGGCGCATCCTGTTTCCATTGATCATCCTTGTGATGTTTCTACAACTTGATTGGAGTCCACCTGTGGTAAATTCAATTGATTGGACATGATTTGTAAAGGCACACACCTGTCTATATAAGGTCCCACAGTTGACATTGCATGTCAGAGCAAAAACGGAGCAATGAGGTCGAAGGAATTGCCCGTAGAGCTCCGAGACAGGATTGTGTCGATGCACAGATCTGGGGAAAGGTAGCAAAACATTTCTGCAGCATTGAATGTCCCCAACAACACAGTGTCCTCCATCATTCTTAAATGGAACCACCAAGACTCTTCTTAGAGCTGGCCACCCGGGCAAACTATATACATTTTACGGACACAATCTAGTTTACAATAGTTATCCTGTTTGTATTCAACCCCTTTGTTATGGCAAGCCTAAATACGTTCAGGAGTAAAAATGTGCTTAACAAGTCATGAAATAAGTTGCATGGGCTCACTCTGTGTACAATAATAGTGTTTAACATGATTTCTGAATGACTACCTCATCTCTGTACCCCACACATACAATTATCTGTAAGGTCCCTCGTCGAGCTGTGAATTTCAAACACAGATTGAGCCACAAAGACCAGGGAGGTTTTCCAATGTCTCACAAATAAGATCACCTATTGGTAAATGGGTAAAACAAATTAAAATAAAATCTAATTTTATTGGTCACATACTCATATTTAGCAGATGTTATAGCGGGTGTAACGAAATGCTTGTGTTCCTGGCTCTGACAGTGCAGTAATATCTAACAATTCACAACAATATACACAAATCTAAAGTAAAATAATGGATTTAAGTAGTAAATACATATTAGGACGAGTAATGTCGGAGTCTGGAGTGTGTGTATGTATGTATGTATGTATGTATTTTAATGTAGGCCTATAGGGAATATATATATATATTTTCCCTATAGGCCTACATTAAAATACAACCACTGTATGCTTCAATATGGACATCTCCACAGGACATATCTTCCCTGTAGGCCTACATTAAAATACAATCATTGTATATTTCAATGTATGCTTCAATATGGACATCTCAACAGGACATATCTTCCCTGTAGGCCTACATTAAAATACAACCGCTGTATATTTCAATGTATGCTTAAATATGGACATCTCCACAGGACATATCTTCCCTATAGGCCTACATTAAAATACCACCACTGTATATTTCACTGTATGTTTCAATATGGACATCTCCACAGGACATATCTTCCCTGTAGGCCTACATTAAAATACAACCACTGTATGTTTCACTGTATGTTTCAATATGGACATCTCCACAGGACATATCTTCCCTGTAGGCCTACATTAAAATACAACCACTGTATGTTTCACTGTATGTTTCAATATGGACATCTCCACAGGACATATCTTCCCTATAGACCGACATTAAAATACAACCAAAAGGGAAACAATACAGTTGTCATAATGTCATATGTGTCAATGGGAATCATGTCTCATATTTAAACTGTATGTGGATGGGATCATTGTGGCTTGTTTTTGCTGTTCTCCAAATAGCATTTCAACACTTTTTAATTGTTCAGAAATACAGTAAATTAGCTTCAATAATGTATTTTGGAAAACAGAGCCTCCTGGTTGGTCCTCCCATGTCAGGAGATGAACCCAGAGTCAAGCCAGTGTCGTGTCTTTGGGTTACCATTAAACGGAAGATATGTTTATCAATTAGCTCCCTGTAATTATTATCACGCGATTAAACTGATTAATCGTTTCATTGTAATTAACTAGGAGATCGGGGCACCAAGGAGAATATTCAGATTACAAAGCTATAATTTTCCTAATATAACTTTCCTGTACTATAATATTATATTCTATTATAGTATAGGCCGATTATCTTCTAGTTTAATTGGTGAATTTTACCTCTAGTCCAGTCTCATTCCAAACGTCGTAAATTGTTGTATCTGCATGAACCCAGTCTTTACTAAAATCATCCATACATCAATTGTCTTAAAATCATTTATTTACTACACTAAGTAATTAACAGAAAAACATACAAACAGTCATTATCGTCACAAAGGATTGTTAGAGGAATGTGCCCTTGTGGGCTAAACAGGCTGGTCGGCCTGTTGAACAATGGGTCATAAACGGTCCGCTGAGAAGTTACACAGAGTTCATTAATATTAACAATTGACAATTGAAGGCTCACTCATTCGGGAACAATTGCAATCAATATATATTTACGCTCAGTGTGTCGTCGTTCTTTGTTGGAGAGTTCGGTTCTGTTGGAGAGTCTCTCTCTCGGTTAGAATGGATCTTTCAAAGCGACATTCATTAATGTCGTCATAGAATGGTTGTTTCGTTGGTCTTCGCGTGCGATGATATAATTTACTTAGCTGCAGACTAATAATTAATATCAAAGACTTGTTCTTATTCTGTCGGTATCAATAGTCTAAAAGTTAACCATGTGGTATGATTCACTTTCAGTAGAGGAATTAGATGGTAGAACCTATGTGGCCACGGAGTGTAGGCCTGGTCTCGAGAAATGTAAATCAGGGGGTGTTTTATAGTGCCCATAGAACAGCTTGTCAAATGACGCCTGGTCCTGTATGGGTCCCTGGGGGCGTGCCTATGACTGAGTTAGAATTGTATTTCTGTAACCAAATCTATCACATTACATCAGTACATAGCATCTCAATGTCTTACAAAAGCTTTATCCTTATTAATACATTCTATACAACCATTATGATGCTATTATATAAACAGTTTTATGGTAATATGGCTATATTGTCTCTTCTGAGTATCACAAAATTGTACCAAGCGGATCAGTTCGTAGCTGGATTCTTCACCAATCTTCCATACCTTCTCCAGAACACAAAATGTCGCTTGGCCCTCCAATTCTATGAGTTGGAAGAATTTCCTGTGTCTCTCTATGGGCCATGTGGCCAGAGACTCTCCTGGAATTTTAGAGTTTTTACGACCCTTTACACACAGGGTGGATTGGGTGCAAAAGGGAGGGGTCAACTGTCCTCCCTGTACCAAAAGAGGCCAACGTCATGACACCAGTCACCCTCAGCTGTTTAGCTCTGCTCAGTCTCTGCTCTGTTTCTGCCATGTCTCCCTTTCCCCTCCCCTGCACCCAATCACCCACCAGCCCTCACCCCTTTCCCCTCCTCCGTCTCCAATCACCCACCAGCCCTCACCCCTTTCCCCTCCTCTGCACCCAATCACCCACCAGCCCTCACCCCTCTCCCCTCCCCTGTCTCCAATCACCCACCAGCCCTCACCCCTTTCCCCTCCCCCGTCTCCAATCACCCACTAGCCCTCACCCCTTTCCCCTCCCCCGTCTCCAATCACCCACCAGCCCTCACCCCTTTCCCCTCCTCTGCACCCAATCACCCACCAGCCCTCACCCCTCTCCCCTCCCCTGTCTCCAATCACTCACCAGCCCTCACCCCTTCCCCTCCCCTGTCTCCAATCACCCACCAGCCCTCACCCCTTCCCCTCCCCTGCACCCAATCACCCACCAGCCCTCACCCCTTTCCCCTCCCCCGCCTCCAATCACCCACCAGCCCTCACCCCTTTCCCCTCCCCTGCACCCAATCACCCACCAGCCCTCACCCCTTTCCCCTCTCCCGTCTCCAATCACCCACCAGCCCTCACCCCTTTCCCCTCCCCTGTCTCCAATCACCCCTCTCCCCTCATCTGTCTCCAATCACCTAAAATCTAAAACTGACTCTAGATCAGCACTTGTACTCTGAGATGTAGCGGTCTAAGGTACTGCATCTCAGTGCTAGAGGCGTCATTACAGACCCTGGTTCGATTCCAGGCTGTATCACAACCGGCCATGATTGGGAGTCCCATGGGGTTGCACAAAATTGGTCCAGTGTCATTAGGGTTTGGCCGGGGTAGGCCGTCATTGTATGTAAGAATTTGTTCTTAACTGACTTGCCTAGATAAATAATAGTTCAATTAAGAAAATCCATACAGCCCCTGGCCTCCCAGCAAGTCTCCCCTCACCACTCTCCTCTGTTAGACAGACAGGGAGTTAGATTCCTTAGTTTTATTTCTATCTTTATTCCTCAGTCCCCAATGTGTTGATCGACGGCACAGAGAAAGTGACAGTCTAGCAGGTGGTATGTTAGCCTATAGGTTGTATGTTAGCCTATAGGTTGTATGTCAGCCTATAGGTTGTATGTCTTGCAGGATCTATGTTAAATGGTTACCAGACCCTCTACCCCAGGGCTTCCCAGCTCGTTATTCAGTCTTGACCCTCTACCCCAGGGCTTCCCAGCTCGTTATTCAGTCTAGACCCTCTACCCCAGGGGTTCCCAGCTCGTTATTCAGTCTAGACCCTCTACCCCAGGGGTTCCCAGCTCGTTATTCAGTCTAGACCCTCTACCCCAGGGGTTCCCAGCTCGTTATTCAGTCTAGACCCTCTACCCCAGGGGTTCCCTGCTCGTTATTCAGTCTAGACCCTCTACCCCAGGGGTCCCCAGCTCGTTATTCAGTCTAGACCCTCTGCCCCAGGGGTTCCCAGCTCGTTATTCAGTCTAGACCCTCTGCCCCAGGGGTTCCCAGCTCGTTATTCAGTCTAGACCCTCTGCCCCAGGTGTTCCCAGTTCATTATTCAATCTAGACCCTCTGCCCCAGCGGTTCCCCACCTGGAGTCTGCCGAGGTACTGCAGCGGCCAGATCTCCCCCCAATTTTTTTTGTAAATATTGCTGGCAACAACCGATTTAAACGAATTTGGCCATTGGTCTGTGGAACAAGGGTACAATACAATAGTATTAATCTATACCATAGGCTGGCTACACTTAGATGTACATCAGAGCCTGGGAGGCTCACAGCGATCCACAGCACTCCAGCAATTATCCATTTTTTAACTCAATACTTATTGTATTCTCAATTTTTGTTTGTTTTGTACTGTAATTTAACCTTTTAAAATTGCAAAATTGTCACTGCCCTATGGGGAAAATGTGTATAATTGCAGGAAATTAGCTTTAAAACTGCTAAATGTTATCTTTGTCCCATGGATTTTTTGTTGTTGTTGTTGAATTGCAGGAAATTGCCTTTAAACTACAAAATCTCCCATGTGAAGAGTGGGGCTTTTAATATGTTCTTCCCTAGGGCCTAGGGTTAGTCCGAGACTTGGTTAGTCCGAGACTTGGTTAGTCCGAGACTTGGTTAGTCCGAGACTTGGTTAGCCCGAGACTTGGTTAGCCCGAGACTTGGTTAGCCCGAGACTTGGTTAGCCCGAGACTTGGTTAGCCCGAGACTCGGTTATCGCACTCTAAAGTCAGAGTTGTGTTCTGGTTCAGAAGGGGTCCTTGATTAATTTTCTATCACAAAGGGTCCCGGTCCAAAGAGTAACTACTGCTCTACCTCTCTAGCCCTTCTTCACACTCAGGCCAGTATTCAATCCAGGTTGCATTATGGAGCAGCACATTGACACTTGACTTTTAAAGGTATTTTTACACTTGAGCTGCCATGTGCAGCCTTTTTACAAATTTCTCACATACCACCTGTAGACAAGCCACGGTGAATGCGAAATGAGAGTGAGCCAAACACTTCCTTCTACCTATAGTATACATTATGTTTGTTAATATAGAGGCGTTTTCCTCTACAGACCTCCTACCGGTCCCATGCTTTAAGCAGGACGTGTGTGGTACAGTCCAGTGCTCCAGAAACTGTGTTTATATATAACATACATGTCTTGTGTCCTAAATGGCACCTTATTCCTTATATAGACCCTGTTCAAAAGTAGTGCACTATATGGGGAATAGGGTGCCATTTGGGATTAGGCAGGGATAGTGTTTGGAGCCACAATGTTATTTTTTTTTTATACAATAGCTAAGTCCTCCCTTTTTTCCGTTAAATCTTCAGCTCAATTACCGTGTCCCGCAGGAACCCCTACTTAAACCCACTGAAGCCGATTTGGTGAGCTCCTTTACACCAACATCAGCACTGTATCTGACCCCAGACCTGTATCTGACTCCAGACCTGACTAACATCAACACTGTATCTGACTCCAGACCTGACTAACGTCAACACTGTATCCGACTCCAGACCTGACTAACATCAGTACTGTATCTGACTCCAGACCTGACTAACATCAGTACTGTATCTGACTCCAGACCTGACTAACATCAGTACTGTATCTGACTCCAGACCTGTATCTGACTCCAGACCTGACTAACATCAGTACTGTATCTGACCCCAGACCTGACTAACATCAGTACTGTATCTGACCCCAGACCTGACTAACATCAGTACTGTATCTGACCCCAGACCTGACTAACATCAGTACTGTATCTGACTCCAGACCTGACTAACATCAGTACTGTATCTGACTCCAGACCTGACTAACATCAGTACTGTATCTGACTCCAGACCTGACTAACATCAGTACTGTATCTGACTCCAGACCTGACTAACATCAGTACTGTATCTGACTCCAGACCTGACTAACATCAGTACTGTATCTGACTCCAGACCTGACTAACATCAGTACTGTATCTGACCCCAGACCTGACTAACATCAGTACTGTATCTGACCCCAGACCTGACTAACATCAGTACTGTATCTGACTCCAGACCTGACTAACATCAGTACTGTATCTGACTCCAGACAGTACTGTATCTGACTCCAGACCTGACTAACATCAGTACTGTATCTGACTCCAGACCTGACTAACATCAGTACTGTATCTGACTCCAGACCTGACTAACATCAACACTGTATCTGACTCCAGACCTGACTAACATCAGCACTGTATCTGACTCCAGACCTGTATCTGACTCCAGACCTGACTAACATCAGCACTGTATCTGACTCCAGACCTGACTAACATCAGTACTGTATCTGACTCCAGACCTGTATCTGACTCCAGACCTGACTAACATCAGCACTGTATCTGACTCCAGACCTGACTAACATCAGCACTGTATCTGACTCCAGACCTGACTAACATCAGTACTGTATCTGACTCCAGACCTGTATCTGACTCCAGACCTGACTAACATCAGTACTGTATCTGACTCCAGACCTGAATAACATCAGTACTGTATCTGACTCCAGACCTGACTAACATCAGTACTGTATCTGACTCCAGACCTGACTAACATCAACACTGTATCTGACTCCAGACCTGACTAACATCAGCACTCTATCTGACTCCAGACCTGACTAACATCAGCACTCTATCTGACTCCAGACCTGACTAACATCAACACTGTATCTGACTCCAGACCTGTATCTGACTCCAGACCTGACTTACAGCGATACTGGATCTGTCTTCAAATACATCCCTGGCTCTCTTTGCTTCTTCAGCCAAATTAAGCTGTCCTCAATCACTCTCTCTTCTTAGGATCCATGGTTCAGGCTCAGTGTCTCTCTCTGTCTCTCTGTCTCTCTCTCTCTCTTCTTGTCTGGCTGTCTGGCTGTCTCTCTCTCTCTCTGTCTCTCTCTCTGTCTCTCTCTCTGTCTCTCTCTCTGTCTCTCTCTCTGTCTCTCTCTCTCTCTCTTTTGTTGTCTTTGTCTCTCTGTCTCTGTCTCTGTCTCTCTCTCTGTCTCTGTCTCTGTCTCTGTCTCTCTCTCTCTCTCTCTCTCTCTCTCTCTCTCTCTCTCTCTCTCTCTCTCACGCTCATTTCAATTTAAATTTAAGGGCTTTATTGGCATCGGAATCATATGTTAACATTGCCAAAGCAAGTGAAATAGATTATTTTTATTGTTTATTTCATTTTTGTTTATTAACAGTAAACATTACACTTACAAAAGTTCCAAATGAATAAAGACATTACAAATGTCTTATTATGTCTCTATACAGTGTTGTAATAATGTGCAAATAGTTAAAGTACAAAAGGGAAAATAAATAAACAAAAATATAGATTGTATTTACAATGGTGTTTGTTCTTCACTGGTTGACCTTTTCTTGTGGCAACAGGTCACAAATCTTGCTGCTGTGATGGCACACTGTGGTATTTCACCCAGTAGATACGGGAGTTTATCAAAATTGGATTTGTTTTTGAATTCTTTGTTGATCTGTGTAATCTGAGGGAAATATGTGTCTCTAATATGGTCATATATTTGGCAGGAGGTTAGGAAGTGCAGCTCAGTTTCCACCTCATTTTGTGGGCAGTGTGCACATAGCCTGTCTTCTCTTGAGAGCCAGGTCTGCCTACGGCGGCCTTTCTCAATATCAAGGCTTTGCTCACTGAGTCTGTACATAGTCAAAGCTTTCCTTAAGTTTGGATCAGTCACAGTGGTCAGGTATTCTGTCACTGTGTACTTTCTGTTTAGGGCCAAATAGCATTCTAGTTTGCTCTGTTTTTTTGGTAAATTCTTTTCAATGTGTCAAGTAATAATCTTTTTGTTTTCTCATGATTTGGTTGGGTCTAATTGTGTTGCTGTCCTGGAGCTCTGTGGGGTGTGTTTGTGTTTGTGAACAGAGCCCCAGGACCAGCTTGCTTAGGGGACTCTTATCCAGGTTAATCTCTCTGTAGATGATGGCTTTGTTATGGAAGGTTTGGGAATCACTTCCTTTTAGGTGGTTGTAGAATTTAACGTCTCTTTTCTGGATTTTGATAATTAGCGGGTATCGGCCTAATTCTGCTCTGCATGCATTATTTGGTGTTTTACTTTGTACTGTACACTGTGGATATATTTGCAGAATTCTGCATGCAGTCTCAATTTGGTGTTTGTCCCATTTTGTGAATTCTTGGTTGGTGAGCGGACCCCAGACCTCACAACCATAAAGGGCAATGGGTTCTATAACTGATTCAAGTATTTTTTGCCAGATCCTAATTGGTATGTGAAATGTTGTTTCTTTTGATGGCGTAGAAAGTCCTTCTTGCCTTGTCTCTCAGATCGTTCACAGCTTTGTGGAAGTTACCTGTGGCGCTGATGTTTAGGCCAAGGTATGTATAGTTTTTTTGTGTACTCTAGGGCAACGGTGTCTAGATGGAATTTGTATTTGTGGTCCTGGCGACTGGACCTTTTTTGGAACACCATTATTTTGGTCTTACTGAGATTTACTGTCAGGGCCCAGGTCTGTCAGGGCCCAGGTCTGACAGAATCTGTGCAGAAGATCTAGGTGCTGCTGTTTGGGGACAGAAGCACCAGATCATCAGCAAACAGTAGACATTTTACTTCAGATTCTAGTAGGGTGAGGCCAGGTGCTGCAGACTGTTCTAGTGCCCTCGCTAATTTGTTGATATATATGTTGAAGAGGGTGGGGCTTAAGCTGCATCCCTGTCTCACCCCACGGCCCTGTGGGAAGAAATGTGTGTTTTTTGCCAATTTTTACCGCACACTTGTTGTTTGTGTACATGGATTTTATAATGTTGTATGTTTTTCCCCTAACACTACTTTCCATCAATTTGTATAGCAGACCCTGGTGCCAAATTTAGTTGAAAGCTTTTTTGAAATCAACAAAGCATGAGGAGACTTTGCCTTTTGTTTGTTTGTTTGTCAATTAGGGTTTGCAGGGTGAATACGTGGTCTGTGGTACGGTAATTTGGTGTAAAGCCAATTTAATATTTGCTCAGTACATTGTTTTTGCTGAGGAAATGTATGAGTCTGCTGTTAATGATAATGCAGATTATTTTCCCAAGGTTGCTGTTCACACATATCCCAGAGTAGTTATTGGGTTAAAAAAATCTCGTCTTCGTCTCTTTTTGTCTCTGTCTGTCTGTCTGTCTGTCTGTCTGTCTGTCTGTCTGTCTGTCTGTCTGTCTGTCTGTCTGTCTGTCTGTCTGTCTGTCTGTCTGTCTGTCTGTCTGTCTGTCTGTCTGTCTGTCTGTCTGTCTGTCTGTCTGTCTGTCTGTCTGTCTGTCTGTCTGTCTGTCTGTCTGTCTGTCTGTCTGTCTGTCTGTCTGTCTGTCCTGTTGCGCAAGGTAGAATCACTCCGTTCCTCTGTAATTATATCTAAACGATGTGTTCTCAACCTCTCTGCCACAGGGTTACTGGAACGGGAACAAACTGAAAACAAACTGCTCTGCTTTTAATCTTTTCACAAGTGAGTTCCAAATTTCTGTAACGGTCGTCCCAGCGTGAGTTGTTTCATGCACGAGATTTCAGAATGCACTCACTGTTCCAAAATGTGATAGTTATGCAACAGGACAGTTAATACGCGCTGCCTGCTAATTTTCTATAGGCTGTGTTTCAACTTGTCAATTTAAAATTATTTTCACGCACTTCACCAATGTTTCCGCAGATCAAGTATGCAGACATTTGCACAGTCTTGCATGATTTGGCGCGTTTTCTGACTGGCGCTCGCATTTCCTTCCTTGTTGTTTTCCACAAACAATTAACTTTGGACCTGTGTGTTCCTATTAAAGGAAGTACCTTATTTTTCTGTATATCGTGTTGTTGTTTCTGCTGTATGTATGTATGTATGTATGTATGTATGTATGTATGTATGTATGTATGTATGTATGTATGGCTCATAATGTAGTTAGTTTTATTCACATCTTTTCAAGTACTGGTGACAAATAATGCATTCCGATTATTGCATATATTGTAATGGACACCTGTGACGTCTGTAAAATACTTTTTTGACGGTTGTACTGATTTTAAGGAGCTAATTCTAAGCTATTTGAAGGTTGTACTGATTATAATGAGCTAATGCTAAGCTATTTGAAGGTTGTACTAATTATAATGAGCTAATGCTAAGCTATTTGAAGGTTGTACTGATTATAATGAGCTAATGCTAAGCTATTTGAAGGTTGTACTGATTATAATGAGCTAATGCTAAGCTATTTGAAGGCTGTACTGATTTTAAGGAGCTAATGCTAAGCTATTTGAAGGTTCTACTGATTTATAATGAGCTAATGCTAAACTATTTGCTAGCTTTGTGTGGCGCCATGTTTGTTGACATTATACAATACATTCTGGTTGTCACGTAAACGTCTGTCAGACCGAAGATGTTATAATGAGGTGAAGGGTAAACTTCCGGAAGTGAATGATTGTAGAGATGACACACCTTCAACATGCATACTGCAAACAGACCAAAATCATTTTGTCTCCTCTTATTGTCTTTGGTTGACATGAAAAAAAATAATATAATAAAACATGGTGGCACGCACAAACTACCCATCGTCGGATTACTTTCAACTTCTAGAAAATGTTTTACTATATTATTTTGATCAGTGGTGAGCTCACCCGTGATGTGATGAATTATAAATAATAATTGACATTAGCTAATTTAGACAGGCGAGAGTTATCTAAATATGACTGCTTGTGTTACATCAATCTTTCCTCAGTTGCACCAGGACTAATGTAGCCTACACTTTCCCGATTGTGTTATATTTTACCAGGTAAGTTGACTGAGAACACATTCTCATTTACAGCAACGACCTGGGGAATAGTTTCAGGGGAGAGGAATGAGCCAATTGTAAGCTGGGGATGATTAGGTGGCCATGATGGTATGAGGGACAGATTGGGAATTTAGTCAGGACACCGGGGTTAACACCCCTACTCTTACAATAAGTGCAATGGGATCTTTAATGACCTCAGAGAGTCAGGACACCCGTTTTAACATCCCATCCGAAAGACAGCACCCCATCCGAAAGACAGCACCCTACACAGGGCAGGCCCTGGGGCAGGCCCTGGGGCATTGGGATATTTCTTAGACCAGAGGAAAGAGTGCCTCCTACTGGCCCTCCAACACCACTTCCAGCAGCATCTGATCTCCCATCCAGGGACTGACCAGGACTAACCCTGCTTAGCTTCAGAGGCAAGCCAGCAGTGGTATGCAGGGTGGTATGCTGCTGGTTAAAGCCAGCAGTGGGATGCAGGGTGGTATGCTGCTGGTTAAAGCCAGCAGTGGGATGCAGGGTGGTATGCTGCTGGTTAAAGCCAGCAGTGGGATGCAGGGTGGTATGCTGCTGGTTAAAGCCAGCAGTGGGATGCAGGGTGGTATGCTGCTGGTTAAAGCCAGCAGTGGGATGCAGGGTGGTATGCTGCTGGTTAAAGCCAGCAGTGGGATGCAGGGTGGTATGCTGCTGGTTAAAGCCAGCAGTGGGATGCAGGGTGGTATGCTGCTGTTATGATGTTAATACTTCTGTGAATGTCTGAACATTGCATCCAAAAATAAACTGGTCACATTCAGGACATAACTTTGTAAAGACTGTGTTTGTGCAAAATGTTTCTGTGAAGAAACAGGTGTGGCCCGCTCAAACACTGACTGTTGCGTCAATCGAAACTGGACGTTCTAAAAAAAGTGTTCCAATCACAACGGTTTGAGCATTACGCTGCACGGACCACTGTAGAAGGACCCGTTTGTTGGTACATGTGAAAAGGTTAAAGACACTTCATCCATTTTGTCTGAAAAGGATTATCGTGTTATGTTTGTTGCCGCCGCTCACTGAATAAATTCATCACTATATTCCATTGCTTTGCTTTCTAAATAGAGACATTTACATTTTAATCTATGGATTAGTTCCAATTTTGCTTTGTTTGGATTACCTTTCCTTTGAGTCAATCAATTTAGTAGTAGTTGTTCCATTGGTCAGGCCTGCTGTGCTGTCTCCCAGTAGAGGAGAGCGAGATATATATATATATATATATATATATTGTAGAAGGATGTTATGCTGAGTCCCAGTTAATGAGGCACAATCACAAATAAAATTAAAAATAGCTGTGCAGCGACACTCCCCATCCAACCTGACAGAGCTTGAGAGGATCTGCGGAGAAGAATGGGAGAAACTCCGCAAATACAGGTGTGTTTGTAGCGTCATACCCAAGAAGAATTTGAGGTTGTAATCACTGCCAAAGGTGCTTCAACAAAGTACTGAGTAAAGGGTCTGAATACTTATGTAAATGTCATATTTCAGTTTTTGCAACAACAAAAAATCTGTTTTTTGCTTTGTCATCATTGGGTATTGTGTGTAGATTGATTGGGGGGGGGGGGGGCAATTTAATGAATTGGCTGTAACTTAACAAAAATGTGAAAAAAGGCAAGGGGTCTGAATACTTTTTGAATGTACATGTAGGTAGGGGTAAAGTGACTCTGCATAGATAATAATCAGCGGGTAGCAGCAGTGTAAAAACGGGGGGGGGGGGGGGGGGGGTCGTCAATGTAAACAGTCCGGGAGGCCATTTGATTAATTGTTCAGCAGTCTAATGGCCGTGTTCCTCCTCTCCGTGTCTTCACCACCTCTTCACAGCACTCATGTTCCCGACAAACAATTACCCTTCTCTTCTTCAGCTCTACGTCCCAAGTGGCACCCTATTCCCAACGTAGTGCGCTACTTTAGACCAGTCAGAAAGCTGTGCACTACATAGGGAATATGGTACGATTTGGGACTCATACCCAGAGTCTCCCTGGCCTCTCCAATCTCCTAATGACTGATTGTGATTCAGAGTGGTCTCAATAGAGAGAGGGGGAAGTTGTGCCACTGCTGGTTCTGTCATTAGTGCTCCGTTACTTTGGATCCCTGCCGGGTCCCTGTCGCTGCCCAGACCATGCAAATAGAGACGGCTTTATTCACGGCACAGAGATATGTGGGGCTGGGTCACTACCATGTCTTATAACAGTATTCTACTATACTGGACTGGTTCACTACCATGTCTTATAACAGTACTCTACTATACTGGACTGGACTGGGTCACTACCATGTCTTATAACAGTATTCTACTATACTGGACTGGTTCACTACCATGTCTTATAACAGTACTCTACTATACTGGACTGGACTGGGTCACTACCATGTCTTATAACAGTACTCTACTATACTGGACTGGACTGGTTCACTACCATGTCTTATAACAGTACTCTACTATACTGGACTGGACTGGGTCACTACCATGTCTTATAACAGTATTCTACTATACTGAACTGGACTGGGTCACTACCATGTCTTATAACAGTACTCTACTATACTGGACTGGGTCACTACCATGTCTTATAACAGTACTCTACTATACTGGACTGGACTGGACTGGGTCACTACCATGTCTTATAACAGTACTCTACTGTTATAAGGGTCACTACCATGTCTTATAACAGTACTCTACTGTGCGTTCCTCCCTATTCCAACCCTATTCCAACCCTATTCCCCAATGGCCTCTGGTCCAAAGTACTACACTACATAGGGATTATGGTGCAAACATTTTGAACCTGTGGAAGGACCGGCTGTGATATGTGACACTGGTACTTTAAAAGCAAAATTTAATTCACCGTTGTGTTCATTTGGTTTAAGGAAAACATTAATCGGTATTGCCTGATCATGCATGTAAATATCACGATGAGGAAAATTATACAAATATACTGGATTTTAATGGACAGCAATTTAGGATCATGTTCTATCCATGTTTTGTATGTCCATCTCATTCAAACAGCTCTCTGGATATATTAGTCTATTAAATCATTGCCACGTCATTCTGCGGTATCATCATTGACTGTCAAAGTCCTGTATTTGTCCATACAGACAGACAGACAGACAGGACACTGAATCTCCCATATTTGTTCCCAGTGACTGGTATATTATGAGAGGAGAGTTCTAGAAGGGTCAAAAATACAGCAGGTTATATTTGTTATTGCTAGTGTTGTCTTGTGACACATGCAGAATGAGCCAATGATAAATTACTATCCCGGGGTTGACCGACCTCCATTAGTCAATGTTGTCATGATGAAGTCCTTTTACCCGTGGTGCACTCCATCAACAGCAGGTGCATTTCAAGAGCGGCAAATTTGAATCCAAATAAATGTCAAAATTCAAATTTTTCAAACATACAACTATTTTACACCCTTTGAAAGATAAACATCTCCTTAATCTAACCACGTTTTACGATTTCAAAAAGGTTTTACGGCGAAAGCATAAATTTAGAGTATGTTAGGACAGTACATTTACAAGAGTTGTGTGTAATGTTGTGCCAATTCAAAGACAGGCGTCACCAAAACCATAAATCAGCTAAAATGATGCACTAACCTTTTACAATCTCCAACAGATGACACTCCTAGGACATTGTGTTAGACAATGCATGCATTTTTAGTTCTATCAAGTTCATATTTATATCCAAAAACAGCGTTTTACTGTGGCGTTGATGTTCAGGAAATCGTTTCCCTCCAATAACCGGCATTCAAGTCAGCACCACAAATTAAATAATTAACATTAGAAAACATTGGTAAAATATTATATTGTCATTTAAAGAATTATAGATTTACATCTCTTGAATGCAATCAACTTGCCAGATTTAAAAATAACCTTACTGGGAAATCACACTTTGCAATAATCTGAGCACTGCGCCCAGAAAAATACGCGTTGCGATACAGACTAGCCGCCATGTTGGGGAGATCTAAAATCGAAAATACTATGTAAATAATCCATTACCTTTGATTCTCTTCATCAGATGTCACTTCCAGCTATCACAGGTCCATAACGAATGTAGTTTTGTTCAAAAAAGCTCATCATTTATGTCCAAAAATCTCCGTCTTGTTAGCACATGATCTAAGCCCGCCGGACTTCACTTCATGAACGAGGGGAAAAAATATATTTACGTTCGTTCAAACATGTCAAACGTTGTATAGCATAAATCATTAGGGCCTTTTTTAACCAGAACATGAATAATATTCAAGGTGGACGAATGCATTCTCTTTTATAACGTATTAGAACGAGGGTACCCAACATGAACTCGCGCGCCAGGTGTCTAATGGGCCATCATCGTTCCATGGCTCTTGTTCGGTCAGATCTCCCTCCAGAAGACTCAAAACACTTTGTAAAGGCTGGTGACATCTAGTGGAAGCAATAGGAAGTGCCAAAATATTCCTCAGCCCCTGTGTTTTTCAATGGCATAGGTTTAAAGGTAATACAACACATCAGGTATCCACTTCCTGTCAGAAAATGTCTCAGGGTTTTGCCTGCCAAATGAGTTCTGTTATACTCACAGACACCATTCAAACAGTTTTAGAAACTTTAGGGTGTTTTCTATCTATATATAATAAGTATATGCATATTCTAGTTACTGGGTAGGATTAGTAACCAGATTAAATCGGGTACATTTTTTTATCCAGCCGTGCAAATACTGCCCCCTAGCCCCAACAGGTTAAAAGACATCGGTTTCGTCCTAAATTGTACCCTGCACAGTGCACCAATTTGGATGAGTGCCCTGTTAGGTCCTGGTCAACAGTAGTGCGCTTCGTAAGGAATAGGATGCCATTTCAGATGTAAAACATATTGATTGTTCTTGTTGTACGAGAACTTCATATGTTGTAACGCTAGTTGAGATGGTATTTACAGTATGGACTAGAGATGGCACAGCTGGTTAACAGAATCAGTAAAGTGCCGTAGGTCAGGTTAACCAATCTTGGTTTACCGGTCTACAGTCCTACTGACCCCCCCCCAAAAGAAGTCCTGGCTCAAACCGCAGCAAAATCCGCTGTAGAGTCAGGTCAAACCCCTAACACCCAGTACAGAGTCAGGTCAAACCCCTAACACCCAGTACAGAGTCAGGTCAAACCCCTAACACCTAGTACAGAGTCAGGTCAAACCCCTAACACCCACTGTAGAGTCAGGTCAAACCCCTAACACCCAGTACAGAGTCGGGTCAAACCCCTAACACCCAGTACAGAGTCGGGTCAAACCCCTAACACCCAGTACAGAGTCGAGTCAAACCCCTAACACCCAGTACAGAGTCGGGTCAAACCCCTAGCACCCAGTACAGAGTCGGGTCAAACCCCTAGCACCCAGTACAGAGTCGGGTCAAACCCCTAGCACCCAGTACAGAGTCGGGTCAAACCCCTAGCACCCAGTACAGAGTCGGGTCAAACCCCTAGCACCCAGTACAGAGTCGGGTCAAACCCCTAGCACCCAGTACAGAGTCGGGTCAAACCCCTAGCACCCAGTACAGAGTCGGGTCAAACCCCTAGCACCCAGTACAGAGTCGGGTCAAACCCCTAGCACCCACTGTAGAGTCGGGTCAAACCCCTAGAAGAGGATGAGCTGAATTCCCCAGACTAGGTGTGAAACGCTCATTTCCTGACCTCTCACTCTGATTGGTGCGTCCTCTCTTACCTGGAGGAATGAGGAGTGTGGTCAGGGCCTCATGGCCAGGTCTGACAGGTGCACCCTATATCCTATATAGTGCACTACTTTAGTCCGGGGCTGGCACCCTATTTCCTATATAGTGCACTACTTTAGACCGGGCTGGCACCCTATTTCCTATATAGTGCACTTCTTTAGACCAGGTCTGACATTTGCACCCTATTCCCTATATAGTGCACTACCTCTGACCAGGGCTGGCACCCTATTCCCTATATAGTGCCCTTCTGTTGACCAGGGCCCATAGTGGAATAGGGTTGCATTTGGGATGCACACGGAGTCGTTGCTACTCTCTTCCTAATGTAATGTAATCATCCCTGAATAACCACAGGGCCATTACAGAGTCCCACTGGCCATGTTGTAGTGTCTGGCCCTCTGCTCTCCTCTGCTCTCCCTACACCCTGACAGACAGACAGACAGACAGACAGACAGACAGACAGACAGACAGACAGACAGACAGACACGCTGTTTAACATATCCAATCAATAACCTCCATGAATACCTACTACTAATGGCTTTACCCTGATGGAGTTAGATATCAATGTTTCTACGTAGATCCAGGTTCAGTCAGCTGGCTCGGCTGGTCCACGGGCTCAGAGGGAGGGAGGGGGGAGGGGGGAAGGGAGGGATGTTGCTTATTGACCTTGACCTCTATTCTCCTTATCTCTCGCTTCTCCCTTCCTGCTCCACATAAAAAAAACTTTCAATAAAACATGCATCTCTCTGAAAACATGAACATCTTTCATGTTTCCTGAAATAATACATCCAAAACAACTTTGATGTTAGAGAGAGATGTACATGGAACTAGATGTATTCATTTTGTGTCAGCCCCAACTTACAAGTTACTTTTATTATGGGAAAGGGGATAGTGGGGGGGGGGGGGGGGGGGTGAATGGACGGATGGATTGAGAGATGGTAGTGTCAGGGAGGGGGGATGGAAGGATGGACAGAGAGATGGTAGTGTCAGGGAGGGGGGGATGGAAGGATGGACAGAGATGTTAGTGTCAGGGAGGGGGGGATGGAAGGATGGACAGAGAGATGGTAGTGTCAGGGAGGGGGGATGGAAGGATGGACAGAGAGATGGTAGTGTCAGGGAGGGGGGGATGGAAGGATGGACAGAGATGTTAGTGTCAGGGAGGGGGGGATGGAAGGATGGACAGAGAGATGGTAGTGTCAGGGGGGGGGGGTGAATGGAAGGATGGACAGAGAGATGGTAGTGTCAGGGAGGGGGGATGGAAGGATGGACAGAGAGATGGTAGTGTCAGGGAGGGGGGGATGGAAGGATGGACAGAGATGTTAGTGTCAGGGAGGGGGGGATGGAAGGATGGACAGAGAGATGGTAGTGTCAGGGAGGGGGAGTGGAAGGATGGACAGAGAGATGGTAGTGTCAGGGAGGGGGGTGGAAGGATGGACAGAGAGATGGTAGTGTCAGGGAGGGGGATGGAAGGATGGACAGAGATGTTAGTGTCAGGGAGGGGGGGATGGAAGGATGGACAGAGAGAAGGTAATGTCGGGGGGGATGGAAGGATGGACAGAGTGATGGTAGTGTCAGGGAGGGGGGGTGGAAGGATGGACAGAGAGATGTTAGTGTCAGGGAGGGGCGGGAGGATGGACAGAGAGATGGTAGTGTCAGGGAGGGGGGGAATGGAAGGATGGACAGATGGTAGTGTCAGGGAGGGGGGTGGAAGGATGGACAGAGAGATGGTAGTGTCAGGGAGGGGGGGGTGGAAGGATGGACAGAGAGATGGTAGTGTCAGGGAGGGGGGATGGAAGGATGGACAGAGAGATGGTAGTGTCAGGGAGGGGGGGATGGAAGGATGGACAGAGAGATGGTAGTGTCAGGGAGGGGGGGATGGAAGGATGGACAGAGATGTTAGTGTCAGGGAGGGGGGGGAGGATGGACAGAGAGATGGTAGTGTCAGGGAGGGGGGGTGGAAGGATGGACAGAGAGATGTTAGTGTCAGGGAGGGGGGGGAGGATGGACAGAGAGATGGTAGTGTCAGGGAGGGGGGAATGGAAGGATGGACAGAGAGATGGTAGTGTCAGGGAGGGGGGGAAGGATGGACAGAGATGGTAGTGTCAGGGAGGGGGGGTGGAAGGATGGACAGAGAGATGGTAGTGTCAGGGAGGGGGGATGGAAGGATGGACAGAGAGATGGTAGTGTCAGGGAGGGGGGGTGGAAGGATGGACAGAGAGATGGTAGTGTCAGGGAGGGGGGGTGGAAGGATGGACAGAGTGATGGTAGTGTCAGGGAGGGGGGGTGGAAGGATGGACAGAGAGATGTTAGTGTCAGGGAGGGGGGGGAGGATGGACAGAGAGATGGTAGTGTCAGGGAGGGGGGGTGGAAGGATGGACAGAGAGATGTTAGTGTCAGGGAGGGGGGGGAGGATGGACAGAGAGATGGTAGTGTCAGGGAGGGGGGAATGGAAGGATGGACAGAGAGATGGTAGTGTCAGGGAGGGGGGGAAGGATGGACAGAGATGGTAGTGTCAGGGAGGGGGGGATGGAAGGATGGACAGAGAGATGGTAGTGTCAGGGAGGGGGGGGTGGAAGGATGGACTGAGAGATGGTAGTGTCAGGGAGGGGGGGGAGATGGAAGGATGGACAGAGAGATGGTAGTGTCAGGGAGGGAGGGGAGGATGGACAGAGATGGTAGTGTCAGGAAGGGGGGGTGGAAGGGTAAAGGAGTGTCTTGGAGGAGAAGAGATGAGAGGAGGAGATGGGACAGGATGAAGAGGAGAGGAGGAGAGGTGAGGAGGAGAGAAGACAGGATGGGGAGAAGAGGAGAGAGGAAAGGAGAAGAAAGTAGAGGAGAGGAGAGTGGTGGAGAGGCGAGGAGGGGAGGAGAGGCGAGGTGGAGAGGCGAGGAGGGGAGGAGAGGCGAGGAGGGGAGGAGAGGCGAGGAGGGGAGGAGAGGTGAGGAGGGGAGATGTTAGGGGGGGAGAGATGAGAGGTGAGGAGATGGAGGGGAGGTGAGGAGATAGGAGGAGATGGGAGGGGAGGAGATAGGAGAGGTGGAGTGTTTTTGTTCTTCTTTGCTTCCACGTTGCGTTAGCTGCTGTTTCTATCAGAAGTTTTAACCAGTTGGAGGTCAGGAGGGCATTACATAAAACATTCACATGGATCCCTCCCTCCCTCCATCCATCCCTCCATCCTTCCATCCCTCCCTCCATCCTTCCATCCCTCCATCCTTCCATCCCTCCCTCCATCCTTCCATCCCTCCCTCCATCCCTCCCTCCATCCATCCATCCATCCATCCCTCCCTCCCTCCCTCCATCCATCCCCCCTCTATCCATCCCTCCCTCCCTCCCTCCATCCCTCAATTCCTCCCTCCATCCCTCCATTCCTCCCTCCCTCCCTCCCTCCATCCCTCCATCCCTCCATCCCTCCCTTCCTCCTTCCATCCCTACACGCATCCTCCCTCCCTTCCTCCATTCCTCCCTCCCTCCCTCCATTCCTCCATCCTTCCTTCACACACCCACAGGGAATGCTTAATGTCGTGCTCAACATTTCAGAAACAACGTTGGATTGAGCAAGACACAGACATGTACCCCATTTTGCAGGCTACTGTTCAGTGAGGTAGTTTTATTTTATTTTAGTCCAACTGACTAACGACAACAAACATGCTTAATTAATTTGGCCAGGAGACTCGGAATAAACTACATTGATGACATCAATTAGATTCTAATGAAAACAGATAAAAGCACAAGCAGGGGGTGGGGGGGAAGCAAATGGAATTTCTGAACAGGACTCATCAAAGTCTTAACATTGCTACAAATTCCCATTACGTCTGAGTAGAAGCCTTTAATTTGCAAAGCTCATGTCTGGTTGGGTACTTAGAAGTACACGGTCAAATGATTCAAACTCGAAGTCCTAGGTTTACATCCCAAATGGTTCCCTATGTAGTGCCTTGGGCTCTGGTCAAAACTAGTGCACTGAATAGGGGAATAGTGTACTGTTCGGGATGCACTCCAAGTCCTAAACCGAGAAGAGGAGCCAAATAGAAATGTAATTTTTGCGTGTTACTTCTCATCATTTGCTGGAACATGTGGTTGGGTGAATCGTTGGATTAGTGAAGACTTGAGAAGTGTTCCAGTTGGCTTGTTTCTCCTCTCCTGGCAGGACTGACCCCTTAGTAACACGGTGTTTACATCTTCTATCTCAAGGAGAACACATGCTAGCTAACTCCAGATTACAGACCCTTTAGTTAGACTGAAGTGTTGCAATTATGTATGTCAATCTGATGGTGTTGGTGATTAGTGTCTAGCTCTCTCTCTCTCTCTCTCTCTCTCTCTCTCTCTCTCTCTCTCTCTCTCTGTCTCGTTCTCTCTGTCTCGTTCTCTCTGTCTCGTTCTCTCTGTCTCGTTGTCTCTCTCTCTGTCTCGTTATCTCTCTCCTCTTCTCTCTCTCATTCTCTCTCTCCTCGTCTCTCGTTGTCTCTCGTTGTCTCTCGTTGTCTCTCGTTGTCTCTCGTTGTCTCTCGTTGTCTCTCGTTGTCTCTCGTTGTCTCTCGTTGTCTCTCGTTGTCTCTCGTTGTCTCTGTCTCGTTCTCTCTGTCTCGTTCTCTCTGTCTCGTTCTCTCTGTCTCGTTCTCTCTGTCTCGTTATCTCTCTCCTCTTCTCTCTCTCATTCTCTCTCTCCTCTCTCTCGTTGTCTCTCGTTGTCTCTCGTTGTCTCTCGTTGTCTCTCGTTGTCTCTCGTTGTCTCTCGTTGTCTCTCTCTCTCTCTCTCTCTCTGCCTGCCAGTCATATTTACATGATAGTTTTTTGTCATTCTCCCTTTGGCATCTAGTTGTGCCCTATAAAGGGATATGCTGCCATTTCAGACACAAGCCATATGCTTGTCATATGAATGAGCAGCTCAGAGGTTTAACTAACTCCTATGGTATCTGTGTGTTTTAGGGGACTTCCCCCCACCTCCTCCTCCACCTGCTGATGACGGAGGCCTCCCATCCCTCATGTCCTTGCCCCCCCCTCCATCCATGGACAGAGAATACCAGGTAGGAGACTATTATGAGACATGTATGTACCATTTGCTCATACAGTAAGGTAATTGTCATATAACCTTTCACTGTTTGGGATGGAGAACAGGTACACTAGCACTGCATAGAGTTCTGTACAGACATAGAATAGAATGTGTCTCAAGTGATACCCTATCCCCTATATAGTGCCCTTCATTTGACCAGGGCCTGGTGGGAGGTAGTTCACAGGGCCCGTAGGGAGGTAGTTCACAGGGCCCGTAGGGAGGTAGTTCACAAGGCCCGTAGGGAGGTAGTTCACAAGGCCCGTAGGGAGGTACTTCACAGGGCCCGTAGGGAGGTACTTCACAGGGCCCGTAGGGAAGTAGGTCACAGGGCCCGTAGGGAAGTAGGTCACAGGGCCCGTAGGGAAGTAGGTCACAGGGCCCGTAGGGAGAGAGTTCACAGGGCCCGTAGGGAGAGAGTTCACAGGGCCCGTAGGGAGAGAGTTCACAGGGCCCGTAGGGAGAGAGTTCACAGGGCCCGTAGGGAGAGAGTTCACAGGGCCCGTAGGGAGAGAGTTCACAGGGCCCGTAGGGAGAGAGTTCACAGGGCCCGTAGGGAGAGAGTTCACAGGGCCCGTAGGGAGGTACTTCACAGGGCCCGTTGGGAGGTACTTCACAGGGCCCGTTGGGAGGTACTTCACAGGGCCCGTTGGGAGGTACTTCACAGGGCCCGTTGGGAGGTATTTCACAGGGCCCGTAGGGAGTCCACAGGGCCCGTAGGGAAGTAGGTCACAGGGCCCTTAGGGAGAGAGTTCACAGGGCCCGTAGGGAAGTAGGTCACAGGGCCCGTAGGGAATTAGGTCACAGGGCCCGTAGGGAGGTAGTTCACAGGGCCCGTAGGGAGGTAGTTCACAGGGCCCGTACGGAATTAGTTCACAGGGCCCGTAGGGAGGTAGTTCACAGGGCCCGTAGGGAGGTAGGTCACAGGGCCCGTAGGGAGGTAGGTCACAGGGCCCGTAGGGAGGTAGTTCACAGGGCCCGTAGGGAGGTAGTTCACAGGGCCCATAGGGCTCTAGTCAAAAATAGTGCACTACATAGTGAAAAGAGTTCAATTTGGGATATATAGTACAATGCCTCTATATATAATGGGATGTACTTACATTTTCTGCATGTAGCAGCCCTCTAAGCTGTAGTGTGGATACTGAACCCAATACAGCAGTATCACTGAACCCCCTACAGCAGTATCACTAGAACCCCCTACAGCAGTATCACTAGAACCCCCTACAGCAGTATCACTGAACCCCCTACAGCAGTATCACTAGAATCCCCTACAGCAGTATCACTGAACCCCCTACAGCAGTATCACTGAACCCCCTACAGCAGTATCACTGAACCCCCTACAGCAGTATCAGGTTCTGTTGGATCTGAAGAGAAGACTGACAGCTATTGGTGCTCCAACGTCATGTCTCATGTCCACATGGTCCATGGTTGTTATATCACCCCAGGCATGTGTTACCCTCCCTGGACGATCAGGCCCTGCTGTTCACCCTCTGGCTGGATGACTGGCTGATGTGTGTACCAAATGGCACCCTGTTCCCAATATAGTGCACTACTTTTGACCAGGGTTCATAGGTCTCTGTTCTAACGTAGTGCACTAAATAGGGAATAGGGTGCGTGCCATTTGGGACACATCCCCTTCCACAGAGCTTGAGCTGTAGGACATCCTTGTTGCCGTTCAAACCTTTTGATCGTCAACCAATCAGAGCAAGTTTATTTCTTAACCTTTCCCATTTTTATCTGACTGATTTGATCTCCTACCAGTCAGTCAGTCAGTCAGACACACAGACAATCAGACACACAGACAGTCAGACACACAGACAGTCAGACACAGACAGGTCGGTTGGTCAGAAAGTGAAACACATCTCTACTCACCCCCCCACCAACAGTATTTTACTTCCAGACAGACAGCAGAGACTCGTCAGTAGTCCCTAGACTCTGATCCACACCAGGCAGAGACTCGTCAGTAGTCCCTAGACTCTGATCCACACCAGGCAGAGACTCGTCAGTAGTCCCTAGACTCTGATCCACACCAGGCAGAGACTCGTCAGTAGTCCCTAGACTCTGATCCACACCAGGCAGAGACTCGTCAGTAGTCCCTAGACTCTGATCCACACCAGGCAGAGACTCGTCAGTAGTCCCTAGACTCTGATCCAGACCAGGTAGAGACACGTCAGTAGTCCCTAGACTCTGATCCACACCAGGCAGAGACTCGTCAGTAGTCCCTAGACTCTGATCCACACCAGGCAGAGACTCGTCAGTAGTCCCTAGACTCTGATCCACACCAGGTAGAGACACGTCAGTAGTCCCTAGACTCTGATCCACACCAGGCAGAGACTCGTCAGTAGTCCCTAGACTCTGATCCACACCAGGTAGAGACACGTCAGTAGTCCCTAGACTCTGATCCACACCAGGTAGAGACACGTCAGTAGTCCCTAGACTCTGATCCACACCAGGTAGAGGCACGTCAGTAGTCCCTAGACTCTGATCCACACCAGGCAGAGACACGTCAGTCTTCCCTAGACTCTGATCCACACCAGACACGTCAGTAGTCCCTAGACTCTGATCCACACCAGGCAGAGACACGTCAGTAGTCCCTAGACTCTGATCCACACCAGGCAGAGACACGTCAGTAGTCCCTAGACTCTGATCCACACCAGGCAGAGACACGTCAGTAGTCCCTAGACTCTGATCCACACCAGGCAGAGACACGTCAGTAGTCCCTAGATTCTGATCCACACCAGGCAGAGACACGTCAGTAGTCCCTAGACTCTGATCCACACCAGGCAGACAGCAGAGACACATCAGTAGTCCCTAGACTCTGATCCACACCAGGCAGAGACACATCAGTAGTCCCTAGACTCTGATCCACACCAGGCAGAGAAACGTCAGTAGTCCGTAGACTCTGATCCACACCAGGCAGACAGCAGAGACACATCAGTAGTCCCTAGACTCTGATCCACACCAGGCAGAGACACGTCAGTAGTCCGTAGACTGATCCACACCAGGCAGACAGCAGAGACACGTCAGTAGTCCCTAGACTCTGATCCACACCAGGTAGAGACACGTCAGTAGTCCCTAGACTCTGATCCACACCAGGTAGAGACACGTCAGTAGTCCCTAGACTCTGATCCACACCAGGCAGAGACACATCAGTAGTCCCTAGACTCTGATCCACACCAGGTAGAGACTCGTCAGTAGTCCCTAGACTCTGATCCACACCAGGCAGAGACTCGTCAGTAGTCCCTAGACTCTGATCCACACCAGGCAGAGACTCGTCAGTAGTCCCTAGACTCTGATCCACACCAGGCAGAGACTCGTCAGTAGTCCCTAGACTCTGATCCACACCAGGCAGAGACACGTCAGTATTCCCTAGACTCTGATCCACACCAGGTAGAGACACGTCAGTAGTCCCTAGACTCTGATCCACACCAGGCAGAGACTCGTCAGTAGTCCCTAGACTCTGATCCACAGCAGGTAGAGACACGTCAGTAGTCCCTAGACGCTGATCCACACCAGGTAGACAGCAGAGACTCGTCAGTAGTCCCTAGACTCTGATCCACACCAGGTAGACAGCAGAGACTCGTCAGTAGTCCCTAGACTCTGATCCACAGCAGGTAGAGACACGTCAGTAGTCCCTAGACGCTGATCCACACCAGGTAGACAGCAGAGACACGTCAGTAGTCCCTAGACTCTGATCCACACCAGGCAGAGACACGTCAGTAGTCCCTAGACTCTGATCCACACCAGGCAGAGACACGTCAGTAGTCCCTAGACTCTGATCCACACCAGGCAGAGACACGTCAGTAGTCCCTAGACTCTGATCCACACCAGGCAGAGAAACGTCAGTAGTCCGTAGACTCTGATCCACACCAGGCAGACTGCAGAGACACATCAGTAGTCCCTAGACTCTGATCCACACCAGGCAGAGACACGTCAGTAGTCCGTAGAGTCTGATCCACACCAGGCAGAGACACGTTAGTAGTCCCTAGACTTGATCCACACCAGGTAGAGACACGTCAGTCTTCCCTAGACTCTGATCCACACCAGGTAGAGACTCGTCAGTAGTCCCTAGACTCTGATCCTCACCAGGCAGAGACTCGTTAGTCTTCCCTAGACTCTGATCCACACCAGGTAGAGACACGTCAGTAGTCCCTAGACTCTGATCCACACCAGGCAGAGACTCGTTAGTCTTCCCTAGACTCTGATCCACACCAGGTAGACTCGTCAGTAGTCCCTAGACTCTGATCCACACCAGACAGGCCTTGAACCATGAATAGCTCTTTCTCAATTTAGTAGCAGTAATATCATCTGACGATAGCTTCATCTTAAGGCTCCCTGTGTGCTGTAGGAAGGATACACTGTCAGAGGTTCTAACTCTGTAAAATAACTGCAGAGAATAAAATGACATAGGAACTGTTCAAAATTGGTTACTTTTGTGTTTGTGTATCTTTGTGCCTGTGTATGTGTGTATATGTGTGTGTTTATAATTCCTGTATGTGTTTCTCCAGATGTGCGGGCCGCAGAAGACCCTAGAGGAGAGGCGATCCAGTCTGGATGCTGAGATTGACTCTCTGACCTCTATCCTAGAAGACCTGGAGAGTAACTCACCTTACAAGCCCCGCAGTGCACAGGTATACCTTACCTTATCACTAACTATCAAATATATATATATATAGGCCTGTGTATCTGGTGAGACGATGCTTTGTGTCATTAGAGCTCAGCTTGTTGTGCAGCACCCTCTGTAGCTGAGTGGGACAATCCTTGAGTGGCATTCTTACAGGAGAAAAGACCCTGCAATACACAGTTACAAGCTTTACCTCCACTAACTACCAACACAATACAATACACAGTTACACACTTTACCTCCACTAACTACCATCACAATACAATACACAGTTACAAGCTTTACCTCCACTAACTACCAACACAACACAATACAGTTACACACTTTACCTCCACTAACTACCAACACAATACACAGTTACACACTGTACCTCCACTAACTACCAACACAATACAATACACAGTTACACACATTACCTCCACTAACTACCATCACAATACACAGTTACACACTTTACCTCCACTAACTACCATCACAATACACAGTTACACACTTTACCTCCACTAACTACCAACACAATACAGTTACACACTTTACCTCCACTAACTACCAACACAATACACAGTTACACACTTTACCTCCACTAACTACCAACACAATACACAGTTACACACTTTACCTCCACTAACTACCAACACAATACAATACACAGTTACACACATTACCTCCACTAACTACCAACACAATACACAGTTACACACTTTACCTCCACTAACTACCAACACAATACACAGTTACACACTTTACCTCCACTAACTACCAACACAATACACAGTTACACACTTTACCTCCACTAACTACCATCACAATACAATACACAGTTACAAGCTTTACCTCCACTAACTACCAACACAACACAATACACAGTTACACGCTTTACCTCCACTAACTACCATCACAATACACAGTTACACACTTTACCTCCACTAACTACCAACACAATACAATACACAGTTACACACTTTACCTCCACTAACTACCAACACAATACACAGTTACACACTTTACCTCCACTAACTACCATCACAATACACAGTTACACACTTTACCTCCACTAACTACCATCACAATACACAGTTACACACTTTACCTCCACTAACTACCATCACAATACACAATGCCGCGGATGTCACCTCATGCTGAAATCAAAAGCAGAAATCCATTTTTTTTTTTTAAGTCACTTGCAGTGCTTCGGTTTGTTTATTTAAGTTGGTCTGAATTTCAGCCTTGTAGTGGGATAGTTCTCATTTGTTGGAAAGTGTTATTGGGGTTCTAATAATAAAATGAGTCTTGACCCAGCTATGTCAGTATTAGATATCAGATGAATTGAAGAGCAACTTGAAACTAGTGAAAGCCTTGGGCACTAAGAGAAATAATTTGACACTCAATAAATGTAGGACACCACATTTTTCAAAACAAACGAATCATGTTTGGGAAAGGAAAGGAAGGGCTTGAGGGCCGTGCGGCGGAAAAGAGACCCCGGCTGGTTCTGATTTGATGTGAAGGATGCACGTTGGGTCCAGAGTCAAGGCTGTAACCAGGGTCTGAGTGTTAGTGAGGTACAGAGTCAAGGCTGTAACCAGGGTCTGAGTGTTAGTGAGGTACAGAGTCAAGGCTGTAACCAGGGTCTGAGTGTTGGTGAGGTACAGAGTCAAGGCTGTAACCAGAGTCTGAGTGTTAGTGAGGTACAGAGTCAAGGCTGTAACCAGGGTCTGAGTGTTAGTGAGGTACAGAGTCAAGGCTGTAACCAGGGTCTGAGTGTTAGTGAGGTACAGAGTCAAGGCTGTAACCAGGGTCTGAGTGTTAGTGAGGTACAGAGTCAAGGCTGTAACCAGGGTCTGAGTGTTAGTGAGGTACAGAGTCAAGGCTGTAACCAGGGTCTGAGTGTTAGTGAGGTACAGAGTCAAGGCTGTAACCAGGGTCTGAGTGTTACTGAGGTCCAGAGTCTGTACTGTTTACATAAGTAAAGTAAGTAAACAGTCTGAGAGAGAGAGAGAGATAGATCTCCCTGGTTGTGTCTCCTCCTGCTCCTCTCTACCTGACCCCTGGTTGTGTCTCCTGTGCTGCTCCTCTCTACCTGACCTCTGGTTGTGTCTCCTGCTGCTCCTCTCTATCTGACCACTGGTTGTGTCTCCTGCTGCTCCTCTCTACCTGACCCCTGGTTGTGTCTCCTCCTGCTCCTCTCTACCTGACCCCTGGTTGTGTCTCCTCCTGCTCCTCTCTACCTGACCCCTGGTTGTGTCTCCTCCTGCTCCTCTCTACCTGACCCCTGGTTGTGTCTCCTCCTGCTCCTCTCTATCTGACCCCTGGTTGTGTCTCCTGTGCTCCTCTCTACCTGACCCCTGGTTGTGTCTCCTCCTGCTCCTCTCTACCTGACTCCTGGTTGTGTCTCCTGTGCTGCTCCTCTCTACCTGACCCCTGGTTGTGTCTCCTGCTGCTCCTCTCTACCTGACCCCTGGTTGTGTCTCCTGCTGCTCCTCTCTACCTGACCCCTGGTTGTGTCTCCTGCTGCTCCTCTCTACCTGACCCCTGGTTGTGTCTCCTGCTGCTCCTCTCTACCTGACCCCTGGTTGTGTCTCCTGCTGCTCCTCTCTACCTGACCCCTGGTTGTGTCTCCTGCTGCTCCTCTCTACCTGACCCCTGTTTGTGTCTCCTGTGCTGCTCCTCTCTACCTGACCCCTGGTTGTGTCTCCTGTGCTGCTCCTCTCTACCTGACCCCTGGTTGTGTCTCCTGCTGCTCCTCTCTACCTGACCCCTGGTTGTGTCTCCTCCTGCTCCTCTCTACCTGACCCCTGGTTGTGTCTTCTGTGCTCCTCTCTACCTGACCCCTGGTTGTGTCTCCTGCTGCTCCTCTCTACCTGACCCCTGGTTGTCTCTCCTGCTGCTCCTCTCTACCTGACCCCTGGTTGTGTCTCCTGTGCTGCTCCTCTCTACCTGACCCCTGGTTGTGTCTCCTGCTGCTCCTCTCTACCTGACCCCTGGTTGTGTCTCCTGCTGCTCCTCTCTACCTGACCCCTGGTTGTGTCTCCTCCTGCTCCTCTCTACCTGACCCCTGGTTGTATCTGCTCCTCTCTACCTGACCCCTGGTTGTGTCTCCTCCTGCTCCTCTCTACCTGACCCCTGGTTGTGTCTCCTCCTGCTCCTCTCTACCTGACCCCTGGTTGTATCTCCTGCTGCTCCTCTCTACCTGACCCCTGGTTGTGTCTCCTGCTGCTCCTCTCTACCTGACCCCTGGTTGTGTCTCCTGCTGCTCCTCTCTACCTGACCCCTGGTTGTATCTCCTGCTGCTCCTCTCTACCTGACCCCTGGTTGTGTCTCCTGCTGCTCCTCTCTACCTGACCTCTGGTTGTGTCTCCTCCTGCTCCTCTCTACCTGACCCCTGGTTGTGTCTCCTGTGCTGCTCCTCTCTACCTGACCCCTGGTTGTGTCTCCTCCTGCTCCTCTCTACCTGACCCCTGGTTGTATCTCCTGCTGCTCCTCTCTACCTGACCCCTGGTTGTCTCTCCTGCTGCTCCTCTCTACCTGACCCCTGGTTGTGTCTCCTCCTGCTCCTCTCTACCTAACCCCTGGTTGTGTCTCCTCCTGCTCCTCTCTACCTGACCCCTGGTTGTGTCTCCTGTGCTGCTCCTCTCTATCTGACCGCCAGCAGGTAGCTTACTGTCTCCCTGCCTGCCTGCCAGCCTGTCTTGCTGCCTGCCTGCTTGTCTTGCTGCCTGCCTGTCTCCCTGCCAGCCTGTCTTGCTGCCAGCCTGCCTGTCTTGCTGCTTACCTGTCTCCATGCCAGCCTGTCTTGCTTCCTGCCTGTCTCCCTGCCTGTCTTCCTATCCTTTCCTCTCCTCTCCAGAGTCAGTGGCCCATTGACAAACACTGTTACCATATTCCCTAAATAGTGGGGCTCTGGTCTAAAGTAGTGCACTATATAGGGAATAGGGTTCCATAGGGCTCTGGTCTAAAGTAGTGCACTATATAGGGAATAGGGTTCCATAGGGCTCTGGTCTAAAGTAGTGCACTATATAGGGAATAGGGTTCCATAGGGCTCTGGTCTAAAGTAGTGCACTATGTCTCCTTCAATTCAACTTAACATGAAACGTGCCTTTGATATTGTCTATCTACTGCTAATTTATCTCAAACGAGAGAAAATATTTGTAGTAACATTGTAGTTATACCTTTCATATTTCCACCCCCCCCAAAAAAACTGATTCAAAGAGCAACCAAGCGCAACAAGGTCTAATGAGAGAGAGAGATACAGAGAGAGAGATACAGAGAGAGAGATACTGAAGTCAAATCTTCAAACTCCACAAGAGCATAGCCAGGAGTGTAACAGCAATAAAACAAAGCTCAGGAGTATATAACCACAGTGGGTTACTCAATATTACCCACAATGATCTAACTCAGTCTGCCAGACAGACAGACGGCAACACAAACTAGGTACATTTGTGTCAAACCAAAAATGGCATCTTTCTCCCCGATGGATTTGGGAGAGTGAGCAAATGGGACTTATATAATTCACACATTTCCTTCCCCCCCCCCCCCCCCCCCCTTTATGCCAGGGAGAATACCAACTAAAGCAAACACAACTGTTTTGATGTCTCTGAACCATAAAGCCTCATCCAACGCCGGCTGAAAGTTCTACGGAGCGTTCCTTACTCTGCTCCAACTTTTATGACTGAGTAACAAAACAAACTCTGGTTCTATTTCATCTGGGAGCCAAAAATACAGCAGGCTGGTCCCCTAACTTTCCCTCCTCCCTCCCTGCCTCACATCCTATCACCTGGCGAGGAGGAGAGAGTCCCACACCTTGCTCTTTTCCCAGAAGCTCTGGAGAGAGCAGCAACACAGAGTGGCATATCGATTTTGGAATGCTGGCACATTAATTTGAGTGCACACAGAACACTGTAAATTAAGGATGCTCATGACTTGTTGCTTTATACAAGCTGAAGATTACAGATCTGCATCAGATGTGCCAATGCTGTGGTATTAAACCTAGGCTATTATATTACACAAGCAGGAGAGAGGAGAGGAGAGGAGAGGAGAGGAGAGGAGAGGAGAGGAGAGGAGAGGAGAGGAGAGGAGAGGAGGATCATTACGCTGTAGAATAATTGTATGTAAAAAGTATTGGTGCAGTGCTGAGCTGAGAGGGTGACAGAAGCAGCTGGATGGGAAGAGAAGGGGTTTACAGGTTACCAGGAAATACATGTTGTATGAACAAACATCCAGGTTACCAGGAAATACATGTTGTATTAACAAACATCTACAGTAGTCATCCTCAAGGTTCATCAGTCAGTAAGCAACTAACATGTTCACACTGAGGCAGGCAGGAAGACACAAGGTGTGTGTGTGTAAACACATGTGTGTTTGAGTGAGTGTGTGTGAGAGTGACAAAAAGCTTTCAGACTCCTTTATGTGACTAGTTACAATACTTTTCCTACAAAAAGATCTGCACTTCAACAACACGATGTGTATGGGGTGCAAAACTTCAGACATATGTTTGTTTACCTGTCTGTGTGTGTGTGTTAACGTGTGTGTGTGTGTCTGCATGTGTGTGTGTGTGTTTAAACACGTGTGTGTGTGTGTGTGTGTGTGTGTGTGTGTGTGTGTGTGTGTGTGTGTGTGTGTGTGTGTGTGTGTGTGTGTACTGTAGCTCTGTGGAGAGAGAGTAATAAAACACAAGACTAGCTACCACCTCACAGCTACTAGCTTTGTCTAGCTGGTTGAACACAGCCTTCCAGGCCTGCAGAAAGTACACAGAGATACTAAATACACGCAGAGAAAAAGCTGTCACGAGCCCTATGGAACCCTAATCCCTACATAGTGCACTACTTTAGACCAGAGCCCTATGGAACCCTAATCCCTACTTTAGACCAGAGCCCTATGGAACCCTATTCCCTATATAGTGCACTACTTTAGACCAGAGCCCTATGGAACCCTAATCCCTACTTTAGACCAGAGTCCTATGGAACCCTATTCCCTATATAGTGCACTACTTTAGACCAGAGCCCTATGGAACCATATTCCCTATATAGTGCACTACTTTAGACCAGAGCCCTATGGAAACCTATTCCCTACATAGTGCACTACTTTAGACCAGAGCCCTATGGAACCTTGAATCATTACATTTACATTTTAGTCATTTAGCAGATGCTCTTATCCAGAGCGACTTACAGTAGTGAATTCATACATTGCATACATTTAATTTCATGCATTTTATTTTTTTTAAATATGTTTTATTTTTTTTTGTACTGGCCCCCTGTGGGAATCGAACCCACAACCCTAGCGTTGCGAACAGCATGCTGGCGTTGCAAACACCATGCTCTACCAACTGAGCCACAGGGAAGCTCATGGTTCAATGGGTTCATTAACCCTGCCAAGTGGACGTTACAGCTAGAGTGACTATGTCGTCTGCTTGGAGACAAAACTCGGACTTCCAGGGCGGCAGGTAACCTGTGGATGTGATCTTGAGCAAGGCACTTAACCCTGATTGGATCTGTAAGTCACTCTGCATAAGAGTGTCTGCTAAACTACTGAAATGTGAAAATGTTCCAGAAGCAACGACCAGGCTGACAGGATACAGACGAAACAGTGTATACAGCAGTGTGAGAATCAGTAATCATTTAGTCCCTGTCTCAGAGAAAGAGAGCAGTACTCATTTTAGTCCCTGTCCCAGAGAGAAAGATCAGTAATCATTTAGTCCCTGTCCCAGAGAGAGAGATCAGTAATCATTTTAGTCCCTGTCCCAGAGAGAGAGATCAGTAATCATTTTAGTCCCTGTCTCAGAGATCAGTAATCATGTATTCCCTGTCTCAGAGAGAGATATCAGTAACCATTTTAGTCCCTGTCCCAGAGAGAGATATCAGTAATCGTTTTAGTCCCTGTCTCAGAGAGAGAGAGATCAGTAATCATTTAGTCCCTGTCTCAGAGAGAGAGAGCAGTAGTCATTTTAGTCCCTGTCTCAGAGATCAGTAATCATGTATTCCCTGTCTCAGAGAGAGAGATCAGTAATCATTTTAGTCCCTGTCTCAGAGTGAGAGATCAGTAACCATTTTAGTCTCTGTCTCAGAGATCAGTAATCATGTATTCCCTGTCTCAGAGAGAGATATCAGTAACCATTTTAGTCCCTGTCCCAGAGAGAGATATCAGTAATCGTTTTAGTCCCTGTCTCAGAGAGAGAGAGAGATCAGTAGTCATTTTTGACCCTGTCCCAGAGAGAGATATATCAGTAACCATTTTAGTCCCTTTCTCAGAAATCAGTAATCATTTTAGTCCCTGTCTCAGAGATCAGTAATCATTTTAGTCCCTGTCTCAGAGAGAGAGATATCAGTAATCACTTTAGTCCCTGTCTCAGAGAGAGAGAGAGATCAGTAATCATTTAGTCCCTGTCTCAGAGAGAGAGATCAGTAATCATTTAGTCCCTGTCTCAGAGAGAGAGATCAGTAATCATTTAGTCCCTGTCTCAGAGAGAGAGAGCAGTAGTCATTTTAGTCCCTGTCTCAGAGATCAGTAATCATGTATTCCCTGTCTCAGAGAGAGAGATCAGTAATCATTTTAGTCCCTGTCTCAGAGAGTGAGAGATCAGTAACCATTTTAGTCTCTGTCTCAGAGATCAGTAATCATGTATTCCCTGTCTCAGAGAGAGATATCAGTAACCATTTTAGTCCCTGTCCCAGAGAGAGATATCAGTAATCGTTTTAGTCCCTGTCTCAGAGAGAGAGAGATCAGTAGTCATTTTTGACCCTGTCCCAGAGAGAGATATATCAGTAACCATTTTAGTCCCTTTCTCAGAAATCAGTAATCATTTTAGTCCCTGTCTCAGAGAGAGAGAGAGATCAGTAATCATTTAGTCCCTGTCTCAGAGAGAGAGATCAGTAATCATTTTAGTCCCTGTCTCAGAGAGAGAGATCAGTAATCATTTTTGTCCCTGTCTCAGAGAGAGATCAGTAATCATTTTAGTCCCTGTCTCAGAGAGAGTGAGATCAGTAATCATTTTAGTCCCTGTCTCAGAGAGATATATCAGTAATCATTTTAGTCCCTGTCTCAGAGATCAGTAACCCTTTTAGTCCCTGTCTCAGAGAGATCGAGATAGATCAGTAATCATTTTAGTCCCTGTCTCAGAGATCAGTAATCATTTTAGTCCCTGTCTCAGAGATCAGTAATCATTTTGTCCCTGTCTCAGAGAGAGAGATCAGTAATCATTTTTGTCCCTGTCTCAGAGAGAGATCAGTAATCATTTTAGTCCCTGTCTCAGAGAGAGTGAGATCAGTAATCATTTTAGTCCCTGTCTCAGAGAGATATATCAGTAATCATTTTAGTCCCTGTCTCAGAGATCAGTAACCCTTTTAGTCCCTGTCTCAGAGAGATAGAGATAGATCAGTAATCATTTTAGTCCCTGTCTCAGAGATCAGTAATCATTTTAGTCCCTGTCTCAGAGATCAGTAATCATTTTGTCCCTGTCTCAGAGAGAAAGAGATCAGTAATCATTTTGTCCCTGTCTCAGAGAGAAAGAGATCAGTAATCATTTTAGTCCCTGTCTCAGAGAGAGTGAGATCAGTAATCATTTTAGTCCCTGTCTCAGAGAGATATATCAGTAATCATTTTAGTCCCTGTCTCAGAGATCAGTAACCCTTTTAGTTCCTGTCTCAGAGAGATGGAGATAGATCAGTAATCATTTTAGTCCCTGTCTCAGAGATCAGTAATCATTTTGTCCCTGTCTCAGAGAGAAAGAGATCAGTAATAATTTTAGTCCCTGTCTCAGAGAGATATATCAGTAATAATTTTAGTCCCTGTCTCAGAGAGAGATATCAGTAATAATTGTAGTCCCTGTCTCAGAGAGAGATATCAGTAATAATTTTAGTCCCTGTCTCAAAGAGAGATATCAGTAACCCTTTTAGTCCCTGTCTCAGAGAGATAGAGATAGATCAGTAATCATTTTAGTCCCTGTCTCAGAGATCAGTAATCATTTTGTCCCTGTCTCAGAGAGAAAGAGATCAGTAATCATTTTAGTCCCTGTCCCAGAGAGAGAGATCAGTAATCATTTTAGTCCCTGTCTCAGAGAGAGAGATCAGTAATTGTTTTCGTCCCTGTCTCAGAGAGAGTGAGATCAGTAATCATTTTAGTCCCTGTCTCAGAGAGAGATATCAGTAATCATTTTAGATCCCTGTTTCAGAGAGAGAGATCAGTAATAATTTTAGTCCCTGTCTCAGAGAGAGATATCAGTAACCATTTTAGTCCCTGTCTCAGAGAGGGGGAGAGAGACACTACTGTAAAGGGGAGAAAGAGAGAGAGGGTGAGGTACTGTACTGACTCCTGTTAAGCAGTCCATGTTTATGCTAAACCACTCTAAGTGAGTGTGTGCTCAGCGTAGCAGCAGTGCAATCAGTTGTCCCCAACCCCAGCGCTCTCTCTCTATAACTGTTACTGTACGTAGCACCACTAATGTGCAGCGCAGGCCTGTCCAAGCGCATCAGATCTGTTGGGGGCCAGCTAACAAGGAGGTCCAGATGACTGTCAAAACACTGCACTCATCAAGCACAGGCACTTGAACCGAAAGGGGAGGAGAGGGAGGGAGAGGAGGAGAGGGAGAGAGAGGAGGAGAGGGAGAGAGAGGAGGAGAGGGAGAGAGAGGAGGAGAGGGAGAGAGAGGAGGAGAGGGAGAGAGAGGAGGAGAGGGAGGGAGAGGAGGAGAGGGAGAGAGAGCGTTCTGGCATTTCCAGTCATCAAGCAAATAAAGACAATCTCTGTATTTCTCTTAGTCTGCATAATTGAGATTATTAGAGAAATAATAAATAAATAAATCATTACAAAACACGATAATATGTCCAGAGCTATAATGTAATAACCCAAATTACAGTACAATTGGTTACTTCTCTCTCAATTCAATCTCTCTCTCTCTCTGTTTACCTCTCTCTCTCTGTCTACCTCTCTCTCAATTCAGTTTGAAGGGGCTTTGTTGGCATGGTAAACATGTTTACGTAAACATTAAACAAAAGTGAGAATTAACAAAAAACGACTTGAATTTAACAGTAAACATTGCACTTGCGTTGTACATTAAGGATATATTTGCAGAATTCTGCATGCAGAGTCTCAATTGGGTGTTTTTTCCATCTTGGTTGCTGAGTTTTATGTTCCTTCTGATAACATTGAAAAGCCTTGTCTTGTCTTTTCTCTTAGATCCTTCCTTGTGGAAGTTACCTGTGGTGTTGATCATCATCAAACAGTAGACATTTGACATCAGAGTCTTGTAGGGTGAGGCCGGGTGCTGCTGCATACTGTTCTAGTGCCCTCAAAAATTCATTGATATATTTATGTTGAAGAGGGTGGGACTTAAGCTGCATCCCTGTCTCACCCCACGGCTCTGAGGAAAGAAATATGTGTGTTTTATTGTCAATTTATATGCACTCTTGTTGTTTGTGTACATTGATTTTATAATATTGTATGTTTCTCCCCCTAACACCGCTTTCCATCAATTTGTATAACGGGTTACTGTTAACACAGATTCCACATTAAATATTGGGTCAAATTTGTCTCCACTTTTGTGGATTGGAGTGATCATGGTTTGGTTCCACAAATTAGCGAATATGCCAGAGCTGAGGATAATGTTGAAGAGTTTAAGAATATACTTTTTTCAATTTGTGGTATGTATA